>NC_041395.2:221474191-221830857 GCF_900747795.2 Erpetoichthys calabaricus
ACCTTCGTTCCCGCGTTTGACTCGTGCTGTAAATCTCTTCCTTGTTTTTAGTTCACGTGATTACGTAGGAGGCGTGATGACGCAATACGTGACTCCGCCTCCTCCATTAGAGTATATGGACAAAAAACAGGTTCCAGTTATGACCATTACGCGTAGAGTTTCGAAATGAAACCTGCCTAACTTTTGTAAGTAAGCTGTAAGGAATGAGCCTGCCAAATTTCAGCCTTCCACCTACACGGGAAGTTCGAGAATTAGTGATGAGTGAGTCAGTCAGTCAGTCAGTCAGTCAGTGAGTCAGTGAGGGCTTTGCCTTTTATTAATATGTATAGATTAAATAATAATTAATCTGACACATAGGAAATGAAACGCTGCATTCAGTAAGTACAATGCACACTACTTACGAGTTTAATATGTCGGCCACTTTTTGCCAGCCACCTTTTTTGGTTTGCACTTCTTTTGCAGTGTTACCTCTTGTGCATATTAAATCTTGAAATTCTTCATATCCTTCGAGTAAATGGTCCTGCTCCGCTTGTGTGAAAAAATGCACCCGTTCTTTGGTCATTTTGTTGCAGCCTATCAAAGTTTTGCTGATCATGTTTTCTAGACTCAATATATATGGGCTTTTCAATCAGCGCTGGCACGCGCAATCATCTCGGATGATTGGATCCAGCTAGACTAATCTACTACACAGCTGCGTTTGAAAAACCAACTTATCCCGGATGAGTTTCACTGGCATTAACTCATCCAAGATAAGGCATCTGATCACGGATGATTTAAGCGATGTACGGAAAATACCCCCCAGGGACTTGTTCCAGAAAGCAGGATTAGTGCAAAATCCAGATAACGTACATCAGGACACAGAAATGGGTCTAATTCCTTTCCAGAAAACCTGGATTTAGTCAAACCCGTGTTTCTGGAACAGATTAAGCCAGAATTGCATGATCCGTGAGGCCAAAGATGTGGACAACTTGCTAAGCCTGCTACTGGAATGGGATCAGGATTTGCCTGTTCCAGAAAGAAAGATTTGACGAAATCCAGCTCAGTTACTGCAACAACCAAAGCTGTAAAACTAATCTTGAGATAGGTTTAACCTGAAGGATTTACACTTTGAGGTAACAATTATTAAGGTGCAGAGCATGTAATCATACATGAAAAGCCATAAATATCTTATCAGGAATGCTGATCCCAGATGCAGTATTAAAGAAACAAAAAAGCCGACAAAATGTTAAAAAGTCATGCCTCTTCCTGAACAAACAATTGACACAGAAGCACATCTCATTCACGAAATTCTACTCAGACATTTTGCCATGTCTACAGAGAAGTGTGTACATGAACATTACTATTTTTAATCCTAGGCTTAAAACATGACATGTTCAGTGTTATACATTTTGGCTTTTAGCAAACATTGATGCAAATCATGGACATTTATCATCTTTTTTTTTGTAAAGGGCACTTTTCCTCACAAAAGTAATGCCATTATTATTAGCAAAGTGATTGTGCACTCTCTCTCTCACACATACGCGCACCCACACACATGCATGATCTATCTTCCTGAGGCAGAAATAACTAATCACTATCAAAGAGTAACTCCATGGAGTCACACAAAAGGCAAACCAAATTTAAAGAACTGCAACATTTTTGGCAATAAGAACTGATAATCGACTTAATGCTGGACCACCATCATCCCTTCTGAGGAGTCCATCGCCTTTAAACGAAATGCCTCTGAACACTCTCCTCTTCGGCAGATACTTATACCTAATATGCTTATTAATGCAATTTGAGGTTCTATAGTGGAATTAGACAGCAATATTACTTCTGCATTTTATTGTATTTAACTTGGCTGATGGCTTTTACAAATGACGTGCAAGAATGTATATCAGATATTCAGTACAACTATCAATGTGTCCTCTTATCCATTCATAGAATAATATGAGATGCCTCATGCAGAGATATTGCACAAATGTTGAGGCCAAATATCTGGGATCTCAGATTTGAAGAGGGTAAGTTACCATTCAAAGAGTGAGTACTTTGAGTCTTCTGTTAAAGTGAAGTGGAATACTTGGGTACAGAATGTTAGATAGATAGAAGAGAAATGTGCTATATAATAGAGTGTTTCCCTGATAATAACAATAACAATTATTTATAAAGCACATTTTCATACAACAATGTAGCTCAAAGTGCTTAACAACATAACAAAGAGAAAGTTGCAAGCAATGAAAAAATAACAGTAGGCAATAATATTAAAGAATAAGTAACAGATCACCACCACAAAAGAACCAGAAAAAGACAGCAGAAAATAATAGATATTAGTAAAGATTGTAGGTTTCTGAATAATATGACAATTCTGTGCCCATTTAGTCTAGCAGGAATACAACTGAAATCTGGTTATGAAAAAGCCAAATTAAAATAATGGGTTTTTAGCAGTTTTTTAAAATGTCCACGGTATTAGCCTGATGAATTTCTATTGGTAAAGTATTCCACATTAAGATGCATAACAACAAAAGGCCGTATCATCACTTCTTTTATGTTTGGCTCTTGGAATTATAAGAAGATCTGGAGGTTATGGGGAACAGGCATTCCACAATATAGGTCCACTTTGACTGTTCATGCTTGCTGTTGCTTGTCTTCAGATACAGAGAAACTGTGTCATTGTGCCCAGAGCTGTGTCTAAGAGAATCTGCTTTGCATTAAGGGTCAGGGAGTTGCTTCTTACAATTGTAAAATGAATAGGCCTTGACACGAAAAAAAAGGTTTTGGGCAGCCACCTGTATACTTGAATAAGGCTGCAATAATGGAGCTTTGGCAACACAGAAGTGTACAAGTTGAGTTCCAAACAGAAAACTGAGTAACAACGGAAGATGACTGGCTTTTAAAACAGGTGACTGGAAATTACATAATCTGGAGCCGGAGCTGGAAATGACGTTCTTGGGGCCGAAACAGAAAGTGACATCATCAGGCCGGGCCTGGAAGTGACATCATCTGAATTAGGCAGTGATAGAAGAGAAAGGTTTATTGCACTCAGCCACCCCCTGGTCTGTCGTGGAATTACCTTTTTTGGTGCTTCTAGCTGCCTCCCATGCGCACAGTTCACAAAAAAATTATCCAGGTCAACAGTAACTGAGAGGTGGCAGAAATTGCACTTTTGTGGGTAGCCAGGTGAGTTGTTTATTTTCTGTAAGCACTCAATATTTATGAGTAGGTCTGGCTATTCACAGTGAATTGACACTGAACCATCTGTTGTTTGGATGCTTTCAGGACAGGCATTCATCATGTCAGAAAGGGTGTGATGGTGTGATGGAGTGACGGCCTGTCCAGTGCACACATCCAACTTTATAGTACCCATTATGGTTTCCATTCTGTTAGAATTGCCCCAGGCTAGCAGACGTGGCAAGTCAGCTCTTTGATGCAAGGGACTTGTCCCTTTAGACCACCAGATTGCCTGTGAGATAAAACTCTTCAGCTGATATAGAATATTGACTAAAATAATATGCTATAAATGAAGCAAGCCTTAGCCTTCCTTTTCCATCAATGATTTTGGATTTTCCAAATTATGATATCTAAAAGTTAATGAATAACTAAAATAAATTTAAAAGCACCAAAAATGTTTCACAAATGATTATTGTCAATAGCAAAAGACAATTAAGGCAACATATTTTGTATATGTATTGCTTATATGTAGGCATGGTGTTCAGTGGTTAAACATTGTTTAAGATTTCATTTCAATCCACTTTACTTACTTTAAATTATTATTTTTATCTTCACCTTGAATTAAAACTTAAAACATTCCTGTAGGCCCGCAGTGGGTGCACATTTTCATTCCAAGCAGTTTTGTAATTTGAAGCCAGACTTAGCAAATAATGAAACTTGGTATTCAATTTTATGACTTGTTAGTGCTTTCATTCTTTCACGACAAATCTTTATCACATTGTAGATTTGGATTTCTGAGAACCTTATGGCCCAGAACAGATACTTTCTTCTTTGATCACAGAGGCATGGTGGTGCAGTGGTTGGCACTGCTGCCACACAGCTCAGGTCACCATTTTGGGCACAATAATCAGTCTGGTACAGTTGTCAGGCATTTCCCCTGACCTTAGGAACACTTTAAAGATGCCTGCACCATTATAATCCAGTCAAATCTAGTTCAGTTAGTCTTTCCCCACTGACTTTAATGCAGTTCACCAAGTTTGGCAAATATCACAAACAATTCCATGATGCAGGTGAACTCACAGCAAAGCAAACTCAGCTATGTTCGTTCATCACTAGTGCTCACCTTACTACATATTAAGCATTAAAAGTTTGTTTTTTAGGCTGATTTATCTTGGAACTGAAAAGCAGAAAACTAAAGTTAACATCAAAACCTGCAAAGTTTTTTAGGCTATGTTCACATTACAGAGATTCTTTGGCTATGTTTGCATCACCAGCCGCATTGCTCAATTCCGATTCTTTGCTTGGTCCAGATCTGTAAATACAAGTGACCTTTAGTAAGCTGTAATGTGAAGAGATCTGTCCTCCAAAACATCACACATGTGCACATTGGTACATTTGTGCTTGAGTCATCTGCATCACTAAGAACAAAAAGCGTCATATTTGTGAGACAACTCATGGTATTAAGACTGACAAAATATACATATGGTAGCTAATGTATGCATCACATTTTGCTTTGAAGGATGGCAAACATTTAGTCAGCTATACGACTAGCTTTTGCTGTTTTTGCAGCTATTGCTGGCACTTTGGTAACAAGACATGTTGGGGTACAAGAAATGGTGGGACTATGACTGTTGTCACAACATTAGCTCTCCTCCATTGTTGTTTTGCCTTGCTGTAGGTGCTGGCTGAAGACAACAGTGCTCAGCCCATGCATATAGGCAAAAAAATAAATGAATTCTGATATGACCATTTTCACTCATGTCGCATGGCCACGAATCGATACATATCCAATTTAGAACCACATATGAAAGTGATGCAGACCTGATTTGAAAAGATAGGATTTCTCTGTCCACACAGCTTTGAAAACATCAGACAAAGACAAAAACTCGAATTTGAGTTACTTCAGTCATGTAATGTGATTGTAGCCTTATTGTATTAATCAAGTGGTTATAATTTCATGAAATTCACTTTCAGTATCTCACTTTTACAGGTCATTATTAGACCAAAGTCCTGGGATTTTATATCCCCTCAATCTATTACTCGGTCTGCTCTGACATATGTCAATTTTATTACCTGATTCTCACATTACAATAAAAATAATTCTTCTTTAAATGACTGTAGTAAATGCATAAATAAATATATCATTCTTCAGAAGTGAAAAACTAGAACTAAGCTCTGTCTATCCCTGTGGATTAATTTGATGTATGATCATGCAAATTTAGAAACTGTAACTGCAGCTACTGTATTCATAATCAACTAGATACACATAATAACATTTGAAAACCTTTAATCTAACTGTTAAATTAAGGAAGAATTGATGTCACTAAGGTTTCTTCTTCTGATTAAATTTAACTGTAGTCATCGTATCAGTGCTTACTAATTATTAGGATTAATATTCATTATACACAGTCATACATTTCTGTTCATTTTTGATTACTTTCAATCCACACCATTTTTTCCTTCTACTGTTTATTTCTTTATTTGTGCCCTTTTATTTTCACCATCTTTGTGAGGCACTGAAGTATTTCAATTAGACTATTATTTGATGGGACTTATTGAAAGTTAAAGAAAAAAAATGCTCTTACTTTGAAGATGTTTACACCTTCTGGATTTCAGAGACATTTCTAATGTAAAAATGATATGCAGTACTAGATGTCCCCTGCGGCTCTGCAGTGAAACAGGACAAACTTTAAAAATCAATAAACAAACAGGTATCACTAGCTAAGCGGAACCAAGGCATGCTCCAAAACATGGCCAGAGGTAGACCAACTCGAATGGAGGCTTGTGCGTGAGTGAGGAGGGCATCAACCCTTTCCCCTCGGCCCGGTGCTGCTCTCTCTGAATCATGCAAATAAATCAGTACCGCAAGTGAACTATGATACTTAGCACAGAATCAACTAGAATATTCAAGCAAATTATAGAAACAAACCCAATCTAAATCTAATAAGTAGTTCTCTTGTTCACTAGCCTAGCGGAGGCATGGTACACTCCAATGATGACGCATGAGTTAGGAGGGATCTGCCCGGCTCCCCACTCCTGATGTATCGCTTCTCTGCAGCCTCTGTCTCGGATTAGCGTGAATAAATCGCTCCTGCAAGTGAATTATGATACTTAGTGCTCTGACAGAAGTCCCAAAATCAACTGGAATGTTCAAGCAAATTATAGAAAAAAACCTGATCTAAATCTGTTAAGTACCGTATATACTTGCAAATAAGTCAGGACTTGATTTTACTGTATACTTTCTGGTATTTTATAATGTCAGTCGTATAAGTCGCATGCAGAAAACTCATGCTATTGGTCCAAGAGATTATGATATGCTAACGCCCACCTGAGAGAGTAACCATGGATCACACTGCCTTTTTTTTTATATGTATTGTGCCTACATGACCACACAGTAATACCCGAACTATTCGAGAGCAACGTTTGCACTGATTTGTGTTTTTTGTATCTCACACCCTCATACACCTTAATCGTAAGAGCATCCCTTATCTACGATGGAGCGTTAGATCAGAAGAAAATATGAAGGTGGTTTTAAATTAAACGTCATTGAATTAGTGAAAGAAATTGGTAACTGCTGCAACAAAATTCGATGCGTCTGAGAAACTGATGTGAGATTGGAGGAGGCAAGAAGATGTAAAAAAAAAAATTTAAGTGTCGCATTTTTGAATTTATGGTTATGATCGATTTTTCGGGTTTCAAGACCCAGCTTATCCATCCATCCATCCATCCATCCATTTTCCAACCCGCTGAATCTGAACATAGGGTCACGGGGGTCTGCTGGTGCCAATCCCAGCCAACACAGGGCACAAGGTAGGGATACCAATCCCAGGCATGGTGCCAACCCACCGCAGGACACACACAAACACACACTAGGGCCAATTTAGAATCGCCAATCCACCTAACCTGCATATCTTTGGACTGTGGGAGGAAACCGGAGCGCCCCGGAGGAAACCCACACAGACATGGGGAGAACATGCAAACTCCACGCAGGGAGGACCCGGGAAGTGAACCCAGGTCCCCAGGTCTCCCAACTGCGAGGCAGCAGCGCTACCCACTGCGCCACCATGTCGCCCGACCCAGCTTATATGTGAGTATATATGGTAGTTCTCTTGTGGAAAGCTGATAGACATACAGATAGACAAAGACAGACGTTGGATTTTATATATATAGAAATATTGTCCAACATGTAACCAATCCACAGTGTTTGTGATTGATCCACAAGTTTGCACAAATCTGTTTCTTATTCACAGTCAGGAAGCAGTAGTACAGTAGATCATTGACCCCAGCTGAGCTATGCACATCATACATTCTCTAAAGTCCACCACAGTATGTAACATACACTAACCCACATTCTGCTATCTTACAACCAATTCAAAATATTGCATAAAACAAGCCAAACTAATGGCTGCACTGGTGCTGACCAAAGCTATTTTTACACTTCCCTCACCAGAAATGTTCATTAGGTAAAGTTTCCTGTTTGGGACGCCAACTCTCTGTGGTCTATCAGCCTATTTGTTTTGTGTATAAGTGTATTATACATAAACACACAGAGAGGAAGAGAGAGGAGCAGTTAGGAGCATGCGCTGATACAGCACGTTGCTGTACACACCACATGACAAACCACCTCAATCTCCCAGATTAGGACCCGAGTGCAGCCATGCGATGGGTAACATCTCAGCACCACACTAGTTCAGATAGAATGGAACAGTGTGAGGTTTTTTATGGTGGCTGGAGTGCCAATTCAGCCACCAACCCCCAGGTTTTTCCCTGCAGGTTGGAGGGCCTACCTGCAGGGCTGGATGCAGATTAACGTCATACCCATCCATCCATCCATTTTCCAACCCGCTGAATCCGAACACAGGGTCATGGGGGTCTGCTGGAGCCAATCCCAGCCAACACAGGGCACAAGGCAGGGAACCAATCCCGGGCAGGGTGCCAACCCACCGCAGACGTCATACCCAGGATGGAGCAATTAATTGCAGGTTAAGGATCTTGCTCAAGGGCCCAATGGAGTAGAGTCACTTCTGCCATTTACGGATTTTTAACACATACAAATACATATGCATTTTAACTGATTTGTATGTTGTCAAAGCACCAGGCTATGACAATGTTTTGTATGTTGGTTAGACCTGCAAGAAAGAATTCCATAGTTACAAAAGTTGGTATAAAAAAGCCATACTGGAAAGGCAAGGAAAACCAGGTCCTTCAGAGAATGTTTTTCTGTCTTTTAAGGGGTAAACCAGAAGTGTTACACAGAAGAAACGCCTACTAAAGCCACTACTAGATCCAAGAAGGTTATTAAAATGGAATGTATTGCTCCTTCCATTCAACTTATTCCTGTTATGTATCAACTTGTGTTTTTTGTGCAATTTATATTTTCGTATTGTTTTGGTTTAATTTGAATTATTTTCCATGTATTTTTGTGATTACTGTTAGTTTTGACTATTATTCTGAAATTAATCTGTCCTTTATTTGACCATTCATTCCTTGTGTTCTGTGGGTGGAGCCCCAAAAGTGGTGTCAACATCGATGTCACATCCAAGGTTACCGCCCTTCACTTTTATATTGTGGTGGATCGGTCGATTTCCCTCAGGTTGTCATTAAAAGTTTTAGGGTTCTTTACTGTAAGTATTGCTTTCATTTGATTTTTTTTCTTCAATTTTATGCATCTTTCTTTGTCTGTGGCTTCTGAGTATTGGATTGCACATTGGCCTTGGTTGCCTCTATAGGCAAATCCTTTTTGCCCCTTTTTCACTGTTTTTTCTCTATTTGTGCTTTTGCTTGGTTTCTTTTGATATATTTTTAATTTTTAAAGATTCTTGTTTGAACTTGTTGGTTCAAGCAAGTGTTTCAAGACAGCTGGCTGCCTAGGGTGAGGCTTTACCTGGACACACTAGTGAAGGTCCTCACTTGCTTTAAAGGAAAAATGTATAGACCTAACACCCCTTTTCACCATTTTTAGACTCCATCTCACCAAATCTCCAGTGTCAGATTCACTTCAAGAACCAAGAAAAAGAAAAATTCCATCCTGAAATGGACAAAGGGTTTACTATGCAAAGATGGACCCTAACCCTGCCCAAGTAGGGAGAGAAAAAAGGCTGAATATCAGCCATTCCTACAGTCTATGAGTTTGGACTTATAATATTTACTGTCAAAACGTCTGCTAAATCCTAGTAAAGGACATTTTTCATTGCATTCTTTGGCTTAACTCTAGAAGTGCTGCAGTCTACAACAATTGCCATTGTTTTTTATAATCTTAACTTCATCTGTGTGCATCTCATGTTCCTTGTTTTCCTTGACATTTTCTAATTAGCTTCACTGCAAATGTAAAATGTGTTGTTGTAACTCTAAAATTTTATTCTGGTAATGTGATTGATGATTTCTTTTATTTTAGTTTGGTTTTTACACAAAAGACCCATATTTACCACCACCATCAATGCCATAGAACAGGGGTAGGCAACGTCGGTCCTGGAGTGCCACAGTATGTGCAGGTTTTTGTTCCAGCCCAGTTCCTTAACGAGAACTCAATTATTGCTGATGAAGCACATATTGCTTAAGTGACGAGAACTCCTTATTAGCAATAAGATGTAAAAGACAAAGCAGCCAGCAGTTCTCCAGCTAGCTTTTTTCCAATTACATCTGTGTGTGTTCATCATGCATGGTTTGATTTAATAAAACACTTAATAGAAAAATGTGACAGACTGAAAATGATCTGTTTTAGGCTTCAAATCATTTGGATGATATCCTTGGAAAGGAAAAAAATCTACGATATAAAAGCCTTACATTGCACAGACTAACAAGCCATAAAATTAAATAAGGTCTGAGATTGGCAATGATTGGTTTCTAATTAAGCAATTGGGTTGAATGAAAACCTGTAGCCACTGCGGCTCACCAGGACCGACATTGCCTACCCCTGTTTTACATCTTATTGCTAATAAGGAGCAATTAAAACACTGAATGCAGCAGTTTAAGATTGAAATAAGCAATTAAGGTTGGAGAACCTTAACAAGCGAGACCACTAAAATGAAGCATTAAAATGTCACTTAAGCAATATGTGCTTCATCAGCAATAATTGAGTTCTCGTTAAGGAACTGGGTTGGAACAAAAACCTGCACATACTGTGGCACTCCAGGACCGACGTTGCCTACCCCTGCCATAGAACATTGGTACCCAGAACTGAATTGTTGTCTTTCTCCTCCAGCAAGAACTTGACCACATTTGTACTTTCTTTTCATCTTGCCATTGTCATCAAGATTATTATGTGTTGTATCCAGAATGTGTATTGCCGTCTCCATTTCCTCCAGTAAGCTATACAATAATCACAGAAAAAAATGACTAATAATCACTCAGATTTTTTTCAATACATGTAATAAAAAGATCATTGACTATCAGTGCTCCAGGTGTTTCAGTTGTGTAAAACCAAGCAAAATGACACCTTTTATTGGCTAACTAAAAAGATTACAATATGCAAGCTTTCGAGGCAACTCAGGATTACATCTTGTCTGAAGAAGGGGCCTGAGTTGCCTCGAAAGCTTGCATATTGTAATCTTTTTAGTTAGCCAATAAAAGGTGTCAATTTGCTTGGATTTTCTCTACATTCATAATGGCTAACACGGTACAACACCATAGTACTACAGTTGTGTAAAAAAAATACATAAACTCACCTGAAATTTCACTGCAATTGCAATGTTTTCACAGAAGCTGGAATACAAAGTATGAAGCCAGCCAAACATAAAAGATGGCATATTGTGGATGGAGTGATCTGCGAGTGGAGCGGCTTGCATTCAGTGCATCCATAGACACTGCACACTCAATGAGTTATGAAAATACGAGAATGAACAGAGGGCTTTGTTTTTGCCAAAGAAAGCACCAATGTAATGTTGTACTTGGCCGTGAAGTCAGTCAGTCAGCTAGTCATTTTCTTACCAACTTCATCCTGAACAGGGTCATGGGGGGCTGTTGGAGCCTATCATAGCTAGCATAAGGCGCAAGGCAGGAACAAACCCTGACCAGTCCATTGCAGGGCATGAAAGAGGTATCTTTTTGAAAAGGAAATTTTAGCACTGCTATATTGAAATGCAGAACACGTCCTGAATCAAATACACACATCTGCATGTATTGTATTGTTACTACCCAACTGTGAACGAGTGGCTCGCTCTACTCCAGACAACTATATAATAATCACAGAAAAAATATCACTTATAATAACTCATATTTTTTTAGTACATATAATAAAAGTGATAATATGCTTATGTAAGTACTACTGATGCTGCAGTTATTTCAGTTAGCTACAAGGAATGCAAAGTACAGTGGAACCTCGGTTTGCGAGTAACTTGGTTTATGAGTGTTTTGCAAGACGAGCAAAAATTTTTAATAAATTTTCACTTGATAAACAAGCGAGGTCTTGCTGTACGAGTAGTTTGTCTGCTGAGCGTCATGTGATCACAACTGAGCTGATGGTTCTTCTCTCTCTCTCACTGCGGGATTGTGGGCAATCGTCTCCTATTCTCTGTCTGAGTCGGCGTGCCTCACTCATATAGTCAACATCCGTACAAGCGTAAAGTGTTTACTACAGCATTAGCATTGTGACTGTGTGCGCGCTCGTGTGTGTGTGTGTGTGTGTGTGTGAGTGCTCGCGAGCGCGTGTGTGCTGTGACGTGCGAGTCCCCGTCTTGCACCCTAAAACACGAAGCTGAGTCTCAGTACTTTAGCAACACAAGCTTTATTCAGCTTGAAACAGCAACAGCGCGATTATTTATACACAGACACAGCAGTCAGGCAGGGCCCTGCACATTTATAATGTTCCTTGTACCTTGTATCACCCATTGAAGGCAGGTGCTTATAGCATGTCCGCGATCTTTTCGGATTCGCTTTTACGGAGAACTGCTACAGAGCTGGGAGACTGCGATTGCTTTGGGACGCTCTTCCGCGAGATGTCCCATTGGGTGCAATCCCACAAGAGTTTAGAAACTCATTCACACCAGCCATGATTCTTTTCAAAGGTAAAGTGCAAGTTAATTTGTTTTATGTATTTTTACTTTAGGTTTTGTATTAATCATTTTTATATGAATAGTTTTGGGTTGTGGAACAAATCATCTGAGTTTCCATTATTTCTTATGGGGAAATTCACTTTGACATACGAGTGCTTTGGACTATGAGCACGTTTCTGGAACGAATTATGCTCGCAAACCGAGGTTCCACTCTACACTTTTAACACCAATTAGATTGGAGAATGGAGAACACAAGAGGTAGCACATTGTGGGTGGAATGAGCTGCATGTAAAGTGAACAGCGCTTATTCACAATGTTACCACAGATCCTATGATGTATGGAAATGCGAAAATAAACAGTGGGCTTTCTTTATGGACACTTTAGGACCAATGGTACGTAGTAGTTGGCCATGAATGAGGTGACTTTTAGAAATATCTAGAATGATTTGTGTACAGTGTTACACATGTGCACGTGGAAGGCAGCTAAAGGGCTCGAAAGATGGTAATCCCACACCGGACCAGGGGGTGGAAGTGTGCACTAACCTTTTGTCTCTTTCTCCTGCAGACCACCTGAGGGAAATCCAACCTGAGCCTGTCAACATTACTTCCGGTTTTCAGGGCCAATTGCATCACTTCCAGTTCCAAACCTATCAAAGTCACTTCAGGTTTCAGCCCTGATAATGTCACTTCAGGGCCAGATTATATCACTTCTGGTTCTGGGCCCGATGACATAATTTCCTCTGCCCTACTTTAAAAACACCATCTTGTTAACAGTGAATCAGTTCAGTTTTGGACTCAAGTCTGTATAGACATATTGATGATTTTTGCTTTTCCTTTTTGTCAGATCTCCAAATTTATGGGGTGGCAACTCTAAACATTTTTCAGTGTTCATGTCTTTTATTCACAACAGCTATATTGAAATACTGCCACATGTACTGAATTACATACACGCTCTCTCATGTACTGTATCACAATTTTATGGCAGAGGTGTATATACGCAAAGAAAGCTTATTATTTATTGCTGCTTTTTCATTCATTGCACTGGCGTGTGCGATTCAATAAGTGCTAACATTTAGAGGTATTGATTGTGGTAGTAAATGGGGATCTGTTGTGTAAAAAAAAAAAAAAGGAAAGAAAGAAAAATCTCAGTCACATTATCTGAAAAGAATTTCAGAGTCACAACATGAGCATCTGTAGTGCATTGGATCCAGCAGACCCCCGTGACCGTGTAGTTGGGATATAACGGGTTGGATAATGGATGGATGGATGGATGTAGTGCAGCTATTTAGAAAAAGTCAACAAAGGACTGGAATGTCACATGCCCTACGGAGTATGTTGTATTGCAAGTGTGCAAAAACATTGCAATGTAACATCAGGGGGGTATTTTCCATACGTCGCTTAAATCATCCGAGATCAGATGCCAGGATTAGGATATGTTGCTATGACAACACATCCAGCAAGAGTTTTGAAAAACCGACAGATCCAGGATCATGCCAAATCGGCAACAATTACATCCGGCTAAACGAGTAATCCACGTACGAAAAATACCACCCAGGTGACTTTAGATGTATTTTGAGAGTACCAAAATAACTGATGCACTAACACACTGTGAAGAGTTTTATAATCATTTTTTCATGCCACGTGTCCTTTGCCTGCATTTTTAATAAAATATATACATACAAATGTAATTTTTATAATTAGTTTATATTGAAAAATATTCCATTTAAATCCATTTATTATCTTATGTGACCAGCTCTGTGAATAATTTAAATACTGAGATGTATACTTGATATAATTTTCATGATGATAGGAATTAAAGCATGTTATTAAACATGGGAACACGGTGGTGCAGTGATAGTGATGAGCTGGCGCCCCGTCCAGAGATTGTTCCTGCCTCCAACAAGTGCGCAACCTTCGATTAAATAATTTATTGCAGCAGTACTGTCTCTTTCAAATGTACTGACCCCTAATTCCTGTCCTTCCTTTTCTTTCTCCAAGTACCAAATTGCCACACAATCATTTCTGTAATAGATGTCAGGCCATCTGTAAGCCTAGAACACAGATTCTTGAAAACTTTTAAGGAATATTGAAATATCTTCGTAGTACATGTTTAATTATTCTATCCATCTATTCATCCAGTGTCGTGCCAGTCCCAGCAAGAATGCAGCACGAGGCAGAAACAATCCCTGAACGGGACTCCAGCTCGTCTGTAGCGCTGCGACACTGTGTTCTCACATATTAAATTATTAACAATACAGATTATTTAAATGATGTTAAAATTTTATCTGTATAATGTAATAAACATATTTTGCTGCATTTCATCTTAAAAATGATATCATCATCATGTAAATACGTGCTTTATAAAGTGGCTCAGGTTGTGCAATATTATAACTGTATCACAAGTTTACAGTGAGGTAATTGTACTTATAAGTACAAACATTTCTACAAGGAGTACTTGATGGACTGATTGAGTGCCTTTATAGTTCTTGGGATGAAACTGTTTCTGAACCACAAGGTCCCTACAGGAAGGGCTCTGAAGCATTTGCCGTATGGGGGCAGTTCAATAGACTGTGCGCATGGCTGAGGCAGCATGTGCTTGATGCCGTATACCAATAACTCTCTGTCCGATCAGCTGCTGTAGAGCTGTGATTCCACACTCAGATACAGTGGGATAAATACGCTGAATGGTGCATTGAGAGTAACAACGCTAAAGCAGCTGTGATATTTGGAATAGTTTGGCCATTCCGTGGACCATTATATTGTTACAGGTTAATTAGAATCAGATGCCTTAAACTAATAAACAATATGTGGTTAATTTCAGTGTATTTCATATAGTCGCAGCAGGGATGTGGATCTATACAAGAAAGGGAAACCACACTTGAACAAAAGCACTACTTTGATGCTGGGTGCTGCCAGTTTGCAAAAATGAGCAGAGAACTTGCGTATGTCAGGGATTGAGCCGGCGTGAAAATGTGTGCGGCTTTATGCCAAGTTTAGTTTTTATATATCACAGTGTGAGCTTGGAAACGGGCATACACAACATTTTTGTGCATATGCACTGTTTATACATGAGGCCCCTGGAGAGGTAGAGCTCCCAAAACTGAATTTTGCACCATAACAACATTGCTTCACACCCCGTGTTGTCAGTCAAAAAGTTTTTGACCAAAACCCATGAGATTGTTTCTTTACACACTCCCAATTTGCCAGGACTTGCACCCTGTGAATTCTTTGTCTTCATTAAATAAAAATTGAGATGGAAAAGAAGACTTCCTACTGTGGAAGAAAAACATGAAAAAGGTTGTAGACAAGGGAATCAAAGAAGAGTACAGGTGATGTTTCTAGGAATGGCATTAGAACAAATATATTGATTCTCAATGAGAGTATTTTGAAGATGACTAAAAAGGAATTGCTGTAAATTTTATAATAAAGGTTTTTTTTAACAGTTCAAGGAATTTTAGGTCCCCCCTTGTATAAAGGCCATACTTAAAATGAGTAGAAAGTACACATAAAAAGATTTGTGAGTTCAAATCTTACATATGTATTTTCACACATGGGAGCATAGTGAGTGTCTTACAGGGGCAGATTTGAAATGGTACTGGTAGAAGGATTAGAGGGTTGCTCCAACTGTCATTTGATTTTTTTGCTCTTGATCCCAGGCATGAGAATGTCCCACCCAAAGACTATTGCTTCTGTTTTATCCCGACTCCATCCCGTTCAGTCAATGGACAATAAAAAGACTCATCTAAATGGACATCATTTGACCACAAAACACAGCAGGGAACACATCTGTGTTGTCCACAGCATCTCTTAACTAAAAGGGCACATCTTGCCAATTTGCAGCACTTATGTGCTTTTTGTTTTCACACCAACACCTACTATATCGAACCAGTATTCCAACTCTTTTTCCTTTATATTTATGATGTATACTATATTACGTATAGCACAACATTTTCTGAAATGAGAAAGCCATACTTAAAGCTTGTGTACTGGTGTACTGTGATTACTGGTTAGGATCCTGTTTGAGCATGTGATGATATGTTATATTTGATTTGAGGAATTATTATTGTGAAAAATAAGGCTACATTCACACTGCAACAGAATTCCCTTTTTTCACTCATATGTGACACATCAGCATTGTCTTCTCTATTTTCTCCACAGGTTGCTATGTACATATTTGGCAATGATAACTATCCTTCAAATAACAGCTACACATTGTTGTTTTCTTTTTCTCATTCTTGATATCATGAGCTGACGAATTTACAGATCCCCTACACTAAAATATTACAGCAACTAGCCTCTGTCTTTTAGGTCACATCTATTTGACAATATTGGCTTAATTTATTTTTTGCATGTCTATTCAGGATACAATACTTTGAACAGTCAAACAAAACAAATCTGATATGAGGTAAACTCGTAACAGTCACTTTCGACTGCAGTATGAATGCAGCCTTAAAAGACTCAGCTTTGTTCAGACAGCAGCTTTTTAAATTCAAAAACAGCATACAAAAATTGTTAAATGCAGAAAAATACTAGATATGGGAATGTTCTAATACTAACCTACTATATATTTATGTGTGCACTATATATATATATATATTGTCACACACATGTGCATGGTAGACAGCTAAAGGGCTTGAGTAAGGGCAGTTCCGAGTCATACCAGGATGTGGCAGAATGCACTAACTCTTTTTCTCCCTTTCCTGAAGACCATTCACGGGAGATTCCACCTGGCTCTCTTGACGTCACTTCCGGGACTGAACCTATGGAAGGAGACCTTGCCAGGTCCTGCCCCTGTGATGACACGTCTGGGCTCGAACCAATGGCTGAAGACCTTCATGAGCCCGACCCCTATGATTTCACTTCCTGTCTTCCCCTTTAAAAGCCTGCACCTTTTCCCTATTCCCTCAGTTCTGTTTTGGACTCGTTTTGTGCACAGCAATGCTGTATTTACTTGCTCAACTTTGTAGCCAGGAAATCAATTATACGGGTGGCTGCCCCAAACCTTTCCATGACTCTGAGTCGAGTTTCTGACTATATATATATATATATATATCATATATACAGAGATACCTGTTATCAAATTTCTTTTGATCATAAACATTTTCACACATTTATTATCATTTCATGAGCTGGATATCAGCGATCCATGTAGAAATTCAGTAACTTCACAAAAATACATTGAAAAAAGACTAACATACGCATGGCTAATGTCTGTTTAACTTCTGATTTCAGTGTTTAAGTCATTGAACAGTACTGTGAGTTGGGATCAGATTTAATAAAATGAATATTTCTGGTGATCATCTGATCAAATTATGGATAAAAGTACAGCATGACTTCCCAGATGTCATAAATCAAGCTCTTTAAAGTCCTTCAATCTGTATAGTTCTTAGAAGCTTGATTCTACTTATGTCTCCACAAAACCAAAAAAGACATAAGTAGAGCTCATAATGCACATTCAGCTTCTCAGCACTACATTTCTCACTGGTAAGTAAGTCATATTATCGAGTTTTATTTTTAAAAGGTAATTAAGTTTGAAATTTGAGCCAAACATTTATTGACGTGACATTAAAATAACCATTTTAATCTTTGTAATTGTGTGATGAAAATCCTCCATGGGTAGTGTTATATTCAGCAGATTGTTCTGCAACCTAAAAATTATTAATTGTTTTAATTTCCATTCTTCATCATTGTTTAATCAATCAATTACTAATATTTGGAAAAGGGTGTCATTCAATATATTAGTTTAGTAACTGCAGTGACTGCAACCAATTTGCTAAAACAAGATTTTTCCATTAAGAATTGTGGGGAGCTGGGGCCTACTTTGGTAACATTGAGTTGTATGGCAGTGTAAAAAGGAGACAGACCAATGTGAAAGAGTTGGGGCACCACCTTGGTGATCCCATATAATTTGAAAGAATGCACAAAAATGCAACACTCAGAAATTTGCAGAGATGTCTTTCCAGAACTGAGAACGAGATGGGTGGTTCCCATGTTATGGTAGTCACTCGGAAGGAGGTTGTGGGTCCTGGAGGGCAGACAACGGAAGTGACGTCAGCAGTGGGGTAGCTGTCAGTCTTCGGTTCTGCAGAGGGTGAAAGAGAGAAGTCATTAGACAAGATCACTAGAGCCCTTAAGCTGTCTCCCATTTGCATGTGCGTGACAACAGGAGCTATCTAATGATGATGTCTAAGCCACGCTCACACATATACCCATTCACAATGGACCACTTTATAGTTGTCTGTTTCTCCTTTGCTAGTGTACGGAACACCAAACCCATACAGATGACTGAAGACTCTGTAAAGTGCACATAGCAGCTCTGTTAGGCTAAGAACTGGTACTGTGTGGTAACCACCACACCAGTGCACTATCCTGTCTTAATACAGTACATGTAAGATTATTTAAGAGTCACATTAGCCTAAATGGTTTCCATTAGTTGAAATCTCTACTCAACTTTGTTTTCAACTTTCTAAAATTAATTTGTTATACATTGTCAGGCTCAGCACACTTGAGGAAGCAGAGAATCTGACTATGCTATAGATGGGACCCTTCTGTCTGTAAGGTTGTGTGGCCACCTCCATGTAAACTGTGGTACAGTACTGCAAGGACACCTCAATTCTGTAGGAAGAGATCTACAATAATAAACCCTGGAGTTCTACAGAGCATTACTGACCTCAGAAGTTAATTCAAAGGTGACTGGAAGTGACCATGGAAGTGCTTCTAGGCCAGGGTTTAAGACTTTCTTTTGGCCATCTGGTCTTTGAGGTTGAAGTCGGGTGAGTCAGTGAAGGCTAGTGCTCAACTGACAGAAGGAAAGAGGCCAGAGGTGGAGAGAAATAATTTGTGTGTGTTTCAAGGAGCGCTTTTTTGTCTGATGCATTTTGGGTAAGTTCACTATTCATCTCACAGGCCAGCAAGGGGTAAATAATCAATTTAGGAGGAACCCACTGAGTCTTAAGTTGTTTTGCCTCATTGTTTGTTAAATTATCTACTCCTTATTTTATTCCTGCTTTTTGTGCTTTATTGTTATGGTATATCTTTATACATTTTGCTTTCTTTGGGGCACCACTGTGGCACATTGTTAGCGCTGATACCTTTCAGTAAGGATGCCTGGGTTGGCATCCTCCATGAATGGAATTTGCATATTCTGCCCATGTCAGCGTGGGTTCCCTTTGCTTTCCTCCCATAGTCCAAAGATATACATAAGTGCACTGGTGATACTAAATTGGCCCTACTGTGCTTTAGGTGTGTGTGTGGATGCCCTGTGATGGACTGGCACCCTGTAAAGAGGATTGTTTCTGCCTTGTGTCCTGTGCTAGCTGGGATAGGCTCCAGAACCTCCCATGGCCCTGTTCAGAAATAAGTGGGTGACTGATTGACTTTTTTGGCCTGTCATATGATTGCAGATGACTCACAAATACCCCCTACTAGCCAAAACAGGAATTCCAAGGATGGAAACACCACTGAACAGGGTGTCACTGCGTGCACACCCACATTTACTTATATTGGGCAAACTTAATTATGAAAAAATGATACAACCTACATAACTTTGGAACGTATAAGTAAAACCAACATATTAGAACTTAAATCCAACTGCAAATATAGAGAAACTTAACACATGTAGTGAGCCCAGAATATCTATTTAAAATTGATTAACACATTCAACTTACAGGCAGTGCAACCTGAACATGATATTATTGTTTATGACTTGGAACAAAAAATAGAATAGGAATGAGGTGACTTATGCTGGTTGTACTGTATGTTTGTTTTCATTCATTAGTAATTGAGGCCATTGCAAATTGCATTTCCAGAATTGAGTGCAGTGTCCATCTGACTTCACATATTCTGTGCAAGGCAACACATATGTTAGGCTTGTTAACCCCCTGTAGGCTAGCTGAGTCCTACCTACTTGTACCCTTAGATCTTGAATTTTCTCCACAATGAGTGCACCTCATTGGATGAGGAGAGTATCGGAAACTAATTGTAGAATTCAATCTTGGAATGCACAGGTTTATACTGGGACCTAGAAAGTTATTGGCATTTTCTATAATGGTGGAAACTTTTGACCTTCCTCACAGAGGTAGGGCATGGCAAGGATAAGGTGGCTGACATCTCAGAATTTTCAAGATGAATCAAAAGTATAATCTGAGAACTCATTTGAAAGTGAAAAATGAAAGTATGACAATCAGTGGAGTGGGGCAGGGGGTTAGTGGGATATACCCCCAAAGCTTTGCACATAAATTCAGTATACTTCTGCAGTTCTGCTTCTGAGGTGTTTTTAAGCAATGTACATGAATAGCAAACATTTGGCAGTGCTTCTCACTATCAAGCAACAGCAGTCATTTACCTCCTGATTGGCTGTTTAACTCTCATCAGCCTTTCCTGGCCTGAAAAAGCATTGTTTAATGCTTGAATCCACAGCCACAAATGAGTGATGTTTCATTTATGTTGTGCTGAAACCCCTCTAGGGTCAGAAAAGGTCACCGTTTTCCAAGTAATTGAATTTTTTATTTCAGTGACCTCTGTGTGGGACCCCCGAATGGCTTGCCACACTCCCACTTCCATTAAAAGTACATTCAGAAGTTAAATGAATGCAGAATAAAGACATTATCCTTACAGTCTGTCATAAAAGGTCATTAGGGATAAAGATTCCTAAATAAAAACAAGTGAATTTTTAATGACACCAAAACCTTTCAGCTCTATTCCTGTCAGGTCACATCTGCCAACAGCTTCTTTCTAACTGTGCATCATCCTCTAATGAGGGTCCACTTCCCATCTGGAGCACGTTGATTTTTACATCCTGCCTATAGGAGGCGGTCTTGCCCACACCATGCCTCCTCCACACACATACATGCACATACACACACAGATCTGTAAGGAAGCTGCCTGAACTGCAGCCATTGCTAGCAAGAGCTCTTTAATCTGTTTGTTTGCTTCACTTATTAACAAGCATGACCACTTAATTGGTGCATTAAGGAGTGACTCAGAATACGCCAATTTACTGCAACAATATATGAAAGAATCGTTGCATTTGTGCGAAAATTAGGAAAAAAAAGATTTGGTTTAATAAATGGAGAAACAGGTCTTACCTGAAACCGCATGGCTTTTCCTGTCCTTTCATTTGTCTGTTTTTCATTTTTCTTTTTCTGATCATATGCTTTACGTGGTATAATCTGTAATCTAGAATAATTTGCAGCATTTTAGCTACAGAGTTAAACCATTTAGAGAAGTTCTGGCGAAATTACTTGCATTAAATCCCATAGAAATAAACGTTTACATATATATACTGGGGCGGCACGGTGGCGCAGTGGTAGCGCTGCTGCCTTGCAGTTAGGAGACCCGGGTTCGCTTCCCGGGTCCTCCCTGCGTGGAGTTTGCATGTTCTCCCCGTGTCTGCGTGGGTTTCCTCCAGGCGCTCCGGTTTCCTCCCACAGTCCAAAGACATGCAGGTTAGGTGGATTGGCGATTCTAAATTGGCCCTAGTGTGTGCTTGGTGTGTGGGTGTGTTTGTGTGTGTCCTGCGGTGGGTTGGCACCCTGCCCAGGATTGGTTCCCTGCCTTGTGCCCTGTGTTGGATTCAGCGGGTTGGAAAATGGATGGATGGATGGATGGATATATATACTGTATAGTGTATGGTGAACAGTTGCTGGGCTGGCAAGAGACTGCCAGGATGAGGGCCATCACCAGAATGAGACAGTCCCACAGAAAACCTCCAAGATGAAGAGAGCTACACTGGCAGTAAGAGAGCTCTCAAACATGCCCGTGTGGGAGGACATGGGCCAATAGACAGCAGCTTGCTCAGTATGTGTAGTACAGAAGAAACTGACACATGGCTTGCCACCTGTCATGCCACTAGGACCATAGAAGACTGGTGACACAAATGTTGCCAAGAATGTCAGACCCTCCTTTAAGAGAGAGGGGAAACACAAGAGGGAGCAGGGATGGCAGGGAAGAGAGGGACCACAAAACCTACTAACTGAATGGTGGTAGTCTGTGGGCAAGGTTGATCAGACTACTCATTCAAGGATAAGACCATTAAGAATTAGCAGAAGGCCTCTTCTCTTTTAGCCACCAGCTAGGTGCCATCATTATACTGTCACTTTTGGAAAGACTTCCTTGGAGATATGACCCTTTATCAGCAGCTGAATGAAAGAACAACAAGAGCTTCTAAAAAAGAGTTCTGTAGCAAAAATAGGCCTGTCCCAAATGGAGAATTGAGTTAACCATCTCAAAACATTCCTTCTTACTATGCTATCAAGGTGCTTATAAAGTAGAGTTGGTATGATAAATTTTGATTGCTGACTCAATTGGGATAATTTTGGTATAGCTGACAGATGGATAAGTGGGTAGGCCACTACAGTAGGCAGATAGGAAAGTAAGATCCAGAGTGGAAGTAGGGTTTTTTTTTGAAATTTTTTTCTTGTTCTATTCTGTGTGCATTCCCAATTCATACCAATATAATTGATGAATACTTCCATTTTGTATGTTTGCCAGCTTGGTGTTATTCAGAGTACAGAGGGTCCCCCTCCTCTTAATCCTCTTTAATAAAATCCCTGTGTGCGTCCAGGTGTCCGTGTGCGTGTGTGTCTTCTGGTGAAGTGCGCATGCACGAGGCACGGTGCGACATGCGATATAACTGTCAGTGAAAGTTACAGCCGTTTTACGGAAATACAAACCAGTATTACTGCGAGAGGAAATTAAAGGTACACAATACAGTGACTCATATTACAGCCACATACAAGCCAGTATTACTGTCAGAGGAGATTAAAGGCATATTACCGACGCACACGCCTTTATCACTGCCAGAGAAAATTAAAGGTATATTACGGACGTACAAGCCAGCGGACATACAAGACGGTATTATTGTCACAGAAAATTAAAGACACACAATACACGGCGGCAGCCCACGAAGAATGGTCAGCTCAGCAAGTAAACATCAACAAAAGAAAGGCTGAAAGAAAGAAAAATACGACCAATAAAAAGAATGAGATCAAAGTCTCTTGCCATTTAATATAGACTGTTCCTACTAATGTTTATGCACTACTGTTCTAGCACCCGTTATTGTAACGGGCTAAATGACTAGTATATAAATAAGTATTTAGTACATGCTCAAAAAATGAAAGAGAAGGTAAACAACAAAATGTTTCATCTAGTGATCTTTTATCAAGTACGGCAGTTCAAGTTGTTTTGACTGGGAACTTCAACTGGCTGTCAGACATCCAATACATAAATAAACAATGGAAACTCTTAAAGGATTGAGGTAATTCAATATTTTCTCTATTCTGGAGTCTCATATCACACCAGCAATGCTATACTTTTATGCGTTAAAAATGCTAGAAACTGCCGGAAGTTACTGAACTCTGCTAATACGACTTTTTGTCATTTTTGACACTTTAAACTTCTCACTCTTAAATAGGAGCACTGGCTAGAATCTGAGGAGTGGATACTTCTTCCTTACTGCCAGAAGATACTGTCAAACAAGACAGAGCAAATGAAACAGGCTAAGGCAACCCAGGAAGTAATGAAAAGCATATAGAAGAAAACATAGAAGAATATAGTGTTTCACTAACAAGAGGTGTCCATTAAATTCATTTGGTTAGCTTAAAGGTAACATATCCCAGTATCCCATCCAGATCCTTTTTTAAACTTGGCAGATTTTTATTTCAACTACGTTTTGGTTTTCATTCCTACACCCTATTGTGTGAAAAAGTGCTCTTTCCTCCATCTTAAACTTGCTTCCCTCTGACTCCCAATGATGTTCTTGAGAATGAGATTAATTATATAATTTATTGGATTCTGTTAGATCAAACTTATCAATGCATTTGCAAATTTTGAAGACCTAGATTCAGGGAAGATCCAAAGTCCACAGGGCCCCTGGGCCAACCAAGACATTGGGAACCTTTCCTCAACCCCGCCCTCACCCAGAACCAACCTAAGGACATGTTAATAAAAGTGCATTACAGTAATCCCTCACCTATCGCGGGAGTTACATTCCAGAGCCCCCCACGATAGGTGAAAATCCGCGAAGTAGCGACCTATATTTATTTTATTATTTATACATATTTTTAGGCTTTATAAACCCTCCCCACACTCTTATAAACCTTTCTCACTCTCTTGTCAACCTTTCCCACACTCTTATAAACACTTCCTATGCTCTTAAACACTTTCTACATTCTTAAACTCCGCAGACCAACACTGCACACTGCACACAGCGATCAGACGTCAATGTGTCTGCACTCGCTTTGTGAAGGGGGGCAGCTGAACTCACGCTAAGCAGAAATGGACTTTGTGCTGCTTCTGCCAAAATGCCTGCTTGTCGCTCTGCACGTTCGGAAGGAGGAGGAGTGTGTGTGTGGGTGTGTGAGGGCTGAACGCACGTTCGCTCAAACCCCCCTCCCCGGAGGCGCAGTTCGCATTGTCAAGGGGGTGGGGAGCTGATTGAACGCTAAGGAGAAGTGGACTTTGTGCTGGCTTTGTGCTGCTTGTCGCTTTGCCTGTCAATAATTTAAAAGCCTGTACATCACCAATTTTCCTGTCTCACTGTCTTGTCTTGCGTGAAGTTAAAATGTTTTATAATAGTGAGATGTTACTCATATCCTTAGCCCGACATCCACATATCATATGTGTTAACAAAGTGTGTTTTATAAGTTTACATGTGTTTAAAGCATGTGGGATGGGTATTTTAAGGCTTAAACTATAAAAATGTTTATTTATATGGTCTTTCTATATCGCGGATTTTCTCCTGTTGCTGATGGGTCTGGAACATAACTTCCGCGATAGGCGGGCAATCACTTGTATTTAAAAACCCGCAAAGTCGTGAATCCGCGAAAAGTGAACCGCGAAGTAGCGAGGGATTACTGTATTCAAAAATGCTGAGGTTTATTTGTATTTATAGAACCACAAACATAATCTAATAAATTCAATATACTACCTCAATAGATAATACATACTACATCATTTATACAACAATAATTTGTATTTGGATTATCATTCTGGCCAATTAGAAAAAAAAACACCATAGGATGAGCACATTTGGCATTGAATAATAAAACACAAATACAGTAAATTTCCATCCATCCATCCATCCATCCATTTTCCAACCCGCTGAATCCGAACACAGGGTCATGGGGGTCTGCTGGAGCCAAACCCAGCCAACACAGGGCACAAGGCAGGAACCAATCCCGGGCAGGGTGCCAACCCACCGCAGACAGTAAATTTCCACAATAATATTTTGCACAATAACATAAATTGGAAAATTACGTGATCATCATTTGACTACCTTCTTTTTTCGCATGCTGTCATACAAATTAAAGTCATTAGTCTGTGTGACCTGAGACTGCCTTTTGCTGAAGCTATTTAAATGGTGTGGCATTGATTTTACTGAAGCTCACAAGCTACACATCCAGCGGTGCACATGACTCCGTAGAACTGAAAACAATAACATTATAGCCGTAAACACTAATCCTGTTAAATATTATACAGTAACTCAATTAACCAATATACAGTAGGTCAACACCTATCAACAGAGCTAAGAAAAGTAAAAAATACAACTAAAGAAGAAATAAAGAATAATAATTAATTAATCAGTTGTCTTACCTTACAGATGCTATTGTCTTGTTTCTGTCTTCCCTGAAAACTGACTGGTAAAGGTCCTTAAAAACCACACCTGGTGTTGAGGTTCAGCCAGGGACATATAACTGGGGTTCAAATTCATGTTTTAGGGCTCTATGGTCCATTTGCTTCTTTTATTTATGTCAATGTTACTTTTGTTGATTGTTTGTATTATTCTTTGTTTTTGTATGTAAGCTGCCTTGGTAATGTTCCAAGATTTTTTTGTGGATGGTCCACTAAGAGTTGGAGCCACCTGCCAATCACTGCCAGGATCTTCCCTCTGCCCCTTCCTGGCGGTTTATTTCAATTGTACTAGGTTGTTTTGGTTAGTTGTGTTTTTGCTGTGGATTGTGCTTATTTTGATTTCTTAGATTTGTTTGACTTTCTGCTGTATTTTTGATTTTGCCTTGGGATTTTGTTTTTGGATTTTGTTTGCTTGGATTGCCTTGTGCATTTAAGCAACAAGTATTTTTATGAAGAATAAAATCTTATTCTTATTAAGATTCTACATTTTGTATTGTTTTTTCTGAGTTGTTATGTGTTTTTTATGTATTTACTGTTATGTTTATAAATGAGTACTGGCCCTTTAAATGTAGTTCTGTTTAATCTTCTCTGTAGGTGAAACCCTAAGAGGTGGGGCCACCTTTATGTCTTGTCACAAGAATGAGTCGGAAACATCATAAAGAGTTGGGGCAGCCACCCATATAATATGCTCGGCTGCAAAATTGCTTCGTTTGATACAATTGTTTATAGGTTGGAGTGCAGAACAGAACTGCCTGTACTGAGGCAAGATGGCAGTTTTAAAGGCCAGGAAAGGAAATGACGTCAGTGTTGCAGGAACTGGGAGTGGCGTCCTCGTGTCCGGAAGTGACGTCATCCTTGGGGCCGGCAAGAAGCGGGATTTCCCGGGAAAGGTCTGCAAGGGACTGAGAGAGATAGTCAGTACACTCCGCCGCCCCCTGGCCTGGCGTAGAATTACAAGTGTTTAGGCCCTTCAGCTGTTTCCCATGCGCACATGTGTGACAGTCTCCATTCCTAGGCTCTACGTCAGGCTATTTAAACTGAGTGCAACAGCCTAGGATTGGGAACCATTGTCATTTAGTGTTCGAATCTGTAAGTATTGCTGTTTATTATTGCATTTTCTGGTTGTTGTTGATCCCTGGCTCTTGTTTAAGAATTCTGATTACTGGATAGTGTTTTGGGACTTTGTTTGCTTTAGGGACTGCAAAGGCAACTCATTTGTGCCTTTTTTGTTCTTTTGAGCTTTTTTGTTTCTCCTTGTGGGGCTTTTGTTATAGATTTTTAAATTTTTATAGTTTTTCCAGCTCCTCATTTTTGGGCCTACTCCAGCTGAAGCCAAAAGGTTGCTTTGGTGCCTGACTGAAACTGAAGTTGCCTCTGCTGAGCAGAACAAGTAAGTTTCTGGCCTGTTTCTTAGCTTATTTTGAAGGCCTTCCTCCTACTTTGGTCCAGATGAAACTCCATTCATTACAATTATCTTTGATGAAAGGGGCTGCTAATTTCCAAATTGTTCTTTGGTCCAGTACTGCATCAAAGGCTTTTGAAAGTCTACATCATTTATGTTCGATGCTTTATTTTTGTATACAAATACAATCAATTACTTTGATTTGACAGGATCTCTCTCTAATGTGTCCATGCTAGATTTTATTTGCTGTATTATCACTAAGATTCTGTCTTTGTTTTTAGAGATTTTTTTGTAAATTTTGTAATTGTTTTTTTGCTTTCCTGTTTGTTCTTTTTTAGGATTTTTACTGTGTTTGTATTTCTGCTGGTCCCTCTTCCTGCTAGAGTTGGAGGCCTGAAGTGGTCTATTTAATCCAACTGATTGTCACAGTTCCTTAGCCATGCTTTTCTGTTCCCTTGTGTTTTTCATTCTTATTTATCTCTGTAAGTTTGTTGGGCTTTTAAATTGGTATTTTTCTGACTTTGATTTTAGTCTTTTTGTACTGATTGTCTTTAATATTTTACCCAAATCTTTTGAATATTTTTGCATTTAATTTTGATTTATGGAATTAAATTTTTTTGAAATTGAGTTTTGTATCTGGGTTTTTCTTTGTTTACTTAAACAAAAATTTTGCATAGTTGGGCTTGTGTTTTAGGTGGGTCCTCTTTTCCTCTTTTGCTTCTTTTCTTTTCAGGCCATTTTGGTGTTTTTAGGCCACAGGCCTTTTTTGAGAGTTTAGGTCTTTGATCCATTTGAGCTTAACAATTAAACAATTATTTTCATTCAGGTAGTCCTTAATTTATTTCTGATTCCAGCTTTAAGACATAAGCAAGTTGTATTGGTGTATAATAAATGATATCCAGTTTGTCTTACTTCTTTCAGATTGGATTCACATTTGCAACTTTCAAGTCATCGGTTACTGCCTCCATTCATAGTGACTGCCTGTATATAGTTGGTAAATATTTATAAATAAAGTATTTCTTTCAACGCTAAAAGTCAGGTCCAGGGTTTTTATTATTCTTCTACATATATGGTGTTATGGCTCCAAAGCATACAGCATTTAAGAGTGGCCAGGAGATGAACATACAAAAAACTAGCAAGGAGTCAAACCTGGAAAATAAGAAAAAGTCGTGCCATAAGCCAAAATAAAAGAGCAATTCAGAGTCAAAGAGCTATAGCAAAGGTCAGTACACAAGAGATTTAACATACACAAAGAATTTTCTTTAGTATGATTCGAAAGGGCTTTGCCTGTAGCTCAGATAGAGATGGATCACCCTGGAAGACGTTTAATGCCGTCATGGTGAAATCAGATTTGTGACCTTCAAGGACACATCCATAGCAATTATGACTGTCCTAACAATGGCCGCTCAGAATGACAGAAATCATATACAACCAAAAACAATGGTCAAGTTGGCCCCAAAATAATAATTGATGGCAAATATGCACACAAAATATCTGAAAAATACCAGAAGTAAAAGTACTTCTAACACTGTGGGCCTAAAATCATATCTGACACTTCTATTTAAAAATCTGTAAACTTTGAGCGTATTTTTTTCATTTCTTTTCGTTTCTCTATTTACACTAGCTACATTACCTGTCAAAGGTAATAGATTCAATTTAAAGATATTTTACATTTGATATCTCTTGCCTTCATTTACCCTCAGTGTATGCTTTTCCTCAATATCCTCACGTGTCTTTCTCTCTCAACTGCATTCCCTTAATGCCTGCTCCTTAGACTCTGTCATTTCGAAACGCCTTGTTTCACCCCTGTTTGCTTTTTGACTACCACCAATACCCACTGTGAAAACATAATTCATATTATTGTGAATATTTCTTCCAATACCCTTCCTCCATATCCTTTTGTGTCTCAGCGTCCTTTGCCTGGCACTTCCTCTCGATCACATTTTCCATAAAAGTCTGCTTCTCAGACACTATCGTTTCCTGGCACTTTTCTTGCCTCCTGTCTGCTTTTTGACTAGCACCAATGGTAGACAGGGCCCCATTACCTGCTGTAAAAACATCATTCGTATTTTTTTGAGTACTTCCCATCTTTGACAGTGACTATAAGCCTTCTTCTTACGCCTTTCCTCAGTATCCTTCTATGTCCCTGCCTGTTATGCCCGGCAGCTTTCTGTCTTGATTTCATTTAATTAAGCAATCAAAATGAAAATAACCAATCAAACCAAAGGCAAACCATCCAATTAGATTGCTCTGACAGACTGGACACACAGAAACACACACAATGACAGTTGTGTTTTACTATATAAGTGGTAAGTGAGGAATTAATTTATTTCATTAGCTGTTTGCTGCTTTGGTAATGCTGGAAAATTGTTTTGGCTTCAATAGCAATGTTTTTTTTTAATGCGTTGAATAAGCTTATTTATTTGTTAAGCCATTGATTTAGTTTCTGGTACGTTTTCATTTTTGAAAGTTTTGAAAGTTTTCCATGGAGTAGTCCCTTTAGTCTCCTTTAAATCTTTTTATTAATCCGCTTAGGCCATTTTAGCCCTTTCATTTTATTTATTTTGGGCCTAAAAAAAAATGCCTATGAGGTAATATAATCTATTCTTTATAGTTGCAAACTATCAATTTTCCCTTTTTTGCCATTTCTTTGTATATTCTCAATGGCAAAAATTCAGTTTTTACCAAATTATAAGTCTTGTTTCTGGTATGTTGTTCACTTCTTTATGTTATAAAGTTCTCCATTATTAAGTGTGTTTATTTTCATGACTATCCTGTCAAAGTTTTGTTATGACTAAGAATTCAATTCTATCATTAATTTTTTTGTTACAATGTGTAGGTTAACAATTATAAATGTATTTGGACTATTTTGAGAACCATATATATTTATGAAGGATGCTGCCATTTTGAGTAACCATCCTTAGGATGCATTCTGTGATTGTTAGGAGCAGATCCTTGTAGGTTGTGAACCTGAATATTACGACATGACGGGATAAAAGGTTGTCACTCGATGCATTTCTCTAACCAAGTTTATGGATAACAAACACCTTTTTGCATTCTTCTTTCTCCAGTTTAAAAATCCCTTTTTCAAAAGGGTTTTCCTACTTTTGAAGCCTTGATATGCTTTATGCCTTCGAGTTTTTATTTTTGTCACTTTCTGTTTTTTGTGTGTGGCTGACAGGATGCCATGGGCATGTGCACACTACAGAATCCTTAACAGTAATCTGGTTAAACAGGTTATTCATGGAGAAGTCTACCTCTGGTAACCAGGTTTTTCAAATTCCAACAATTTGATTTCTCTAACCAGAATAAAGGTTTACATGACATTTCAGAAATGGGGTTTCTGTGAATATCCAGTTTATTGAAGCACATACAAATGTACTGAATGACTGAGTGCATGTTTTAAAACTGAAAGAGTTAACCAAATGTAACATCTTTCCACTCTAAAGAGAATACATCAACACAGATATCATTTTGAATCAAAGTCTTTGCTTCCCTGTGCATAGCAAAAACACATTTTTACATTTTTAATTTGAACAAGCCAAAATTGCAGATGAGATGTATTTACATTTAAATTGTGCTACTAAAATGTCTGTACCACACTTTGTTGCTGATGGACAATTAAGACACATGGTGGGTCACATATTTGAAGCGTTATAAATAAGAACTCAGAATGCCCTTCAAATATGAATCTACACTACATCTCGTGTATTTACACAAGATGAATGGACCCCTATGCTCAGAGAAAAGAAGGGATTGAGTGGTGAAACATTTTCATTGGCAAACCTGGTAAAACAGTCCTGTAAGAGATTTGCCAAATTGTATCAATTCATTATCCATGAGCTCCTGATCACAGATATCTATTCTAAAAAAAAATTGAATGGATAAATACATTTAACAATGCCTATAATATATATTAATATACACTATCAATAATAAACTACACCACATGATAAGTGAAATTTAAAAGAAATTAAATTGAAACACTGGATCCTGCATGTGGATACTTTAGGGTGGTGTGCCACTTTACTATGTTTGATGTGCACAGCCAAAGAAAAAACAAAGACCACTAATATTTGTATAATATCATTTTTGGAAAGCATCCAAGTGTTATATATTCAAAGGGGATTATAAAATAAATAGACCAAAACTTTGAAAAGTACCCTGTGAAATATTAAAGAAAAAATGTCTGAAACACCCAAGTTGGAGAGGAACAGGAAAATCGAGAGGTGTTACAAAGGCCAATGAACAAAACACTCAGAATTCAAAAACATCATGAATTTCAAGTGGAATGCCAAATTAACTCACATAAACTTCTAGCTGCCTTGGTGTGACCTACTGCAACAGAGAATGTAATAAAGCAGAAGAAGACATGAAAACATGGCTGGACACCAACTTTTTGAATAATGGAAAAAACTGTAGGTTTCTCAGTTGACATATGACAATGACTTGCTCTTCTGGCAAAGTTATGTACAGTAGATGTAGATTTTGAGGTGAGATTGGAAGGCTGAAATTCTTCATGGCTGAAAACAGAAGAAGAGAACAGTCAAACTGCTGTTAAACCTTAAAATCCTTCCCTCATGTCCTTCAAATTGGACCCCATTAAAAGAACATGCAAACCATTTTTTGTGCTGGAGAGGAGAGCGTGTTGGATTTTAAAAGTAACCAGTAGAAAAGATTTGGTCAAAAAACAGAAATGAGTCAAATCAAAAAGATCAAAAAGTGCAGCATTGAGTTGTGAGACAAAAGCTGAAGTTGAGAAATGAGAACAAAAGGTCTAATTGTGCAGAGTGCAAAGTGCTTTGAGTAGAGAGATAAGTGCTATATACAGTAAATGTAAAGAATTATTATTAAACCAGAAAGATTGTTAGGAAAATGTATATAACAAAGGCAAAGGTTCTTATTTGAATCTGATCTGATGAGGAAATGACCTTGAAGGGAAATTTTAATTATGCCTTGATATGATTGACAGTTCACAATCTTGGAGAACACGCCTCCCAACATATCAGGTGCTGCCCTGACAACCGGATTTTGAAGTGACACAACCTGCATATAATCAAAATGGCAGCTAAAAGGGATCAAATAAAATTACAAAAACAAAAGTGATAAGGTGAAAAAACTGATGTTACCACCCGAATCCTTGAGGTAGAAAACCCCCAAATTGAGTACTAAATCACACAAAAAGAAAAATCTATATGAACAAAATTCCCAGCACCTTGCACTTGCAGTAATTTTTAAGTAAGCCCTGTAGATTACAAAGTAAGAATTACAATGTATATATTAACTTCATGGGAATATATTAAAAGAGTATATATTGTTGAGTAATAATCAACAAAGCACACATGTCTTAGTTTAGTGTATAGCAGAACCTGTTATTTCATGGTGAGTGATTTAAGAAACGGACAAAATGCCAAATGCAAAGTACATTCAGCACTCTTTTCTGACCTAACTGGACAAGACTCATCTAGAACTGGACAAGATAACAACCAAAACCAGGTGTTAAAATTTCAGAATCACATTTATTGGCCAAGTACGTATGCATGCAATGAATTTGTCTCCGGTTTTGGTGACTCTCCAAGTATAATTTACATAATCAACATACAAAGAACTGTTAATCACACACCTCAGATAAATAAACAAGACAGAGAATGTAAAATGTCGACTCTCTATATATAAAATCCTAAGCCTAAATGTCCAACGAATTTGTACAACGATTTTATGTGACATTTTTATGTCACTTTTTTGTCACGCTTTAAATCAGGCTTATTTTAAACAGCTGCTGTATAGGCTTTTAAATCTTTGAAGCGCCGCACAAGGTGCAGATCACGGCAGCAGCAGCAAGCCAGCAGCTGATCGAGCAAAGAGGTAAAAAAAACTGTATTTGTTTGCCATTGTATCACCGTTTAAAGGGGGGTTTTGGAGGAGCGACCACGTCTCCTTGGCATGTGTTCAGCCCCCCTCTTCACAACGCGAGCAGCAGAGACGTTAAGTGGCTGGTGTGTAGCGCAGGCTGAGGGGGTTGGCAAGCAAAGCGAGCAGGGGGCGAACCCTATATATATATATACAGTCATATGAAAAAGTTTGGTGGCACAGTGGCGCAGTGGGTAGTGCTGCTGCCTCGCAGTTGGGAGATCTGGGGACCTGGGTTCGCTTCCCGGGCCCTCCCTACGTGGAGTTTGCATGTTCTCCCTGTGTCTGCGTGGGTTTCCTCCGGGCGCTCCGGTTTCCTCCCAAAGATATGCAGGTTAGGTGGAATGGTGATTCTAAATTGACCCTAGTGTGTGCTTGGTGTGTGGGTGTGTTTGTGTGTGTCCTGTGGTGGGTTGGCACCCTGCCCGGGATTGGTTCCTGCCTTGTGCCCTGTGTTGGCTGGGATTGGCTCCAGCAGACCCCCATGACCCTGTGTTCGGATTCAGCAGGTTGGAAAATGGATGGAAGGATGGATGAAAAAGTTTGGGAACCCCTCTCAGTCTGCATTATAATTTAATATACTTTCAACAAAAAAGATAACAGTGGTATGTCTTTCATTTCCTAGGAACATCTGAATACTGGCGTGTTTTCCAAACAAAGATTTTTAGTGAAGCAGTATTTAGTTGTATGAAATTAAATCAAATGTGAAAAACTGGCTGTGCAAGAATTTGGGTCCCCTTGTAATTTTGCTGATTTGAATGCATGTCACTGCTCAATACTGATTACTTGCAAAACCAAATTGGTTGGATTAGCTCGTTAAGCCTCGAACTTCATAGACAGGTGTGTCCAATCATGAGAAAAGGTGTTTAAGGTGGTCAATTGCAAGTTGTGCTTCCCTTTGACTCTCCTTTCAAGAGTGACAGCATGGGATCCTCAAAGCAACTCTCAAAAGATCGAAAACAAAGATTGTTCAGTATCATGGTTTAGGGGAAGACTACAAAAATCTATCTCAGAGGTTTAAATTGTCAGTTTCAACTGTAAGGAATGTAATCAAGAAATGGAAGGCCACAGGCACAGTTGATGTTAAACCCAGGTCTGACAGGACAAGAAAAATACATGAGCGGCATATGCTCAGGATTGTGAGAATGGTTACAGACAACCCACAGATCACCTCCAAAGACCTGCAAGAATATCTTGCTGCAGATGGTGTATCTGTACATCATTCTACAATTCAGCGCAATTTGCACAAAGAACATCTGTATAGAAGGGTGATGAGAAAGAAGCCCTTTCTGCACTCACACCACAAACAGAGTCGCTTGTTGTATGCAAATGCTCATTCATTTTGGAACAAAGTGCTTTGGACTGATAAGACAAAAATTGAGTTATTTGGTCGTAACAAAACGCACTGCATAGCGGAAGAAGAACACTGCATTCCAAGAAAAACACCTACTGTCAAATTTGGTGGAGGTTCCATCATGCTGTGGGACTGTGTGGCTAGTTCAGGAACTGGGGCCCTTGTTAAAGTCGAGGGTCAAATGAATTCAACCCAATATCAACAAATTTTTCAGGATAATGTTCAAGCATCAGTCACAAAGTTGAAGTTATGAAGGGGTTGGTTATTCCAACAAGACAATGACCCAAAACACAGTTCGAAATCTATAAAGGCATTCATGCAGAGGGAGAAGTACAATGTTCTGGAATGGCTGTCATAGTCCCCTTGACATTGAAAATCTATGGGATGATTTGAAGCAGGCTGTCCATGCTCAGCAGCCATCAACTTTAAATGAACTGGAGAGATTTTGTATGGAAGAATGATCAAAAATACCTCCATCCAGAATCCAGACACTCATCAAAGGCTATAGGAGGCGTCTAGAGGCTGTTATGTTTGCAAAAGTAATGATGTAATATCTCTGTTGGGGTGCCCACATTTATGTTGGGGTGCCCACATTTATGCACCTGTCTAATTTTGTTATGATGCATATTGCATACTTAATGTCACTGCTGAAATACAGTACTACTTTGAAAGCTCAGCCAATGATAAACAAAAATCCAAAGAATTAAGAGGGGTTCCCAAACTTTCTCATATGACTGTATATGTGTGTGTATATATATATATATATATATATATATATATATATATATATATATATATATATATATATACAGTGGAACCTCGGTTTGCGAGTAACTTGGTTTATGAGTGTTTTGCAAGACGAGTAAAAATTGTTAGTAAATTTTGACTTGATAAACGAGCGAGGTCTTGCAATACAAGTAGTATGTATACGCTTTGTCTGCTGAGCATCATGTGATCACAACTGAGCTGATGGTTCTACTCTCTCTCTCGCTGCGGGATTGTGGGCAATCGTCTCCTATTCTCCGTCTGAGTCGGCGTGCCTCACTCATATAGTCAACATCCGTACGAGAGTATACTGTTTACTGCAGCATTAGCATTGTGACTGTGTGTGTGCATGCGCACATGTGTGTGTGTGTGTGTATATGTATGTGTGCTCGCTCGCTTGTGTGTGTGTGTGTATGTGTGTGTGCACGCGTGTGTGTGCGTGTGTGTGTGTGTGTGTGCGTGTGTGTGCGTGTGTGTGTGTGTGTGTGCTGTGACGTGCGAGGCCCCATCTAGCACCCTAAAACATGAAGCTGAGTCTCAGTACTTTAGCAACACCAGCTTTACTCAGCTTGAAACAGCAACAGCGCGGTTATTTATTGTAGTGGGATCTGCCGCTCTCCTATACACAGACACAGCAGTCAGGCAGGGCCCTGCGCATTTACAATGTTCCTTGTTCCTTGTATCACCCATCGATGGCAGGCGCTCATAGCATGTCTGCGATCTTTTCGGATTCGGTTTTACGGCGAACTGCTACAGCGCTGGAAGACTGCGATTGCTTTGGGACGCTCTTCCACATGTCGTCCCGTTGGGTGCAATCCCACAAGAGTTTAGAAACTCACTCACACCAGCCATGATTCTTTTCAAAGGTAAAGTACAGGTTAATTTGTTTTATGTATTTTTACTTTATATTTTGTATTAATCATTTTTATATGAATAATTTTGGGTTGTGGAACAAATCATCTGAGTTTCCATTATTTCTTATGGGGAAATCCACTTTGATATATGAGTGCTTTGGACTACGAGCATGTTTCCGAAACGAATTATGCTCACAAACCGAGGTTCCACTGTATATATAATTGTGATAAAGGTGCTATATAGCGCCTGACCCAGCACAGAGTCATTGGAACGTTTAAAAACACACCAGACTTTTATTTTCTTCAGCTGGAGGGCACGACTTCACTGTGAACCCCCCAGTCACAACACAGTCCCAAAAGCACTTAATATAAACCACACAACTCTCCACCTTGGCACCACCACTCCTCCCAGGCAACCTCGCCCTCTTCCTCACAATTCTGGCTCCTGAGTGGTGGATGCTGGCCCTTTTTATAGCCCACCCAGCCCAGTGATCCTGGTGCTTGATCACCTGTTGCTAATTGCACTTCCGGGTGGGGCTGTAGAGGTGGGACCAGGCCGCCCGCCACAATATATATGTATATATATATATATATATATATATATATATATATATATATATATATATATATATATATACAGTAATGTAAACAGTAATATATGTAAACAGTATTACAAGACCCTGGGAGGCCTGGGTGGGTGGGGTGCCCAACCAAATTAAGCCGAATTAACCATTTATGAGCTTGAAGGCCAGTGGAGAAAAAAATGTTCTTATATCTGCTTGTTTTGTCGTATATTAATCTATACTGACTGGCCGATGGAAGAAGTTCGGAAAGGTTGTGGCCTGAATGTGAGAGGTTGATAATTTTCTTAGTCCGTTTCATGACTCTGGAATAATACAGGTCCTGTAAGGTGGACAGACTGGCACCAATGATATTTTCAGAAGACCTGACTATTCGTTGTAGCCTGTTTTTTTCATGTTTAGTCACTGATCCAAACCACACTGCTATGGATGAGCTGAGAGCAAACTCAATGACTGCTTTGTGTCTGTTGTTACAGAATATTTGAGTAGCATCACTCTCTCATACAAAAAAAGGTTAAAGAGATGCTTGTGATAGCAACAGTCACACAATTAAAAAAAATTAGAAGCTCCATAGGAATGCATAATTCCAAAACTAGACTGTAGCACATGTCTCATGTCTTTTAGTCGCATGAGTAAATCATACAAAATGCTGTCTGTAGATGAAAAAGTAGACTCAGTCTTTACAATAAAGTAAAATACTACATGAAAATACTGAAATTAATTTTACTGATTTACTGTTAGGCATTTTGCAACCTAGCCAGTGTTTTTGAATTTTTTAGATTTCTGTTTGAGCTTCACTGTGCTCTTGTCGTATAAAGGTTTACATTGTTAGTTCACATTCTGAATGTTCTAGTGCTTATTGACACATTAAAGAGAGAAAGAGTTCTTGGATTGTTCAGGGGGGGTCAGTAGAAAGGAGCAGTGTAAACAATAGACATAGTTTTGCACCTCCTAAAAGTGCTAATGGATGGAGGTAATTTTGTGTGTCTATTATATCAGGCCCACCACCATACTAGCTGTAGAAATGATAATGGTAGAGTGTTGTATAATAAGCATGTTTTTATTGCTCGTAGCACACAGGTGCCTAACACATGTTGAGGTATCAAGTATATAACCAACAAACCACATGAACTGCTCATGAGCAGGAGAGATCTGTCTAAGCATGGTAGCCCAGAAAGGTCAAATAGGCATTGTGCCTGTATGTGTTCCATATTAACACTAAGATGTCTAATTCTGTATCGCTGACTGCAACTTGAACCAGAAGATAGAGACCAGAGTACCACAGAAAGTGATGAAGAGTCTGTTCCAGTCTGCCATATTATTTTTTTTTATTACAACAAAGCAATTTCATGAATCTTTAAAGCTGCTAATTTTTAAAGTGCTGAATTTACTGCTGTAAGGTTTCAAAGAGTTCTAAAATAGTGAGAATTCTCAACAGCAAATCTTAATGTTCTGCCAACTTGAAGAATGCAGTGTAATTGAATAGGGGATTTGTACAAGCGACTGAATTAGCTAAGAGAGTTGTTACTTTTTAATTAATTCACTAATATTCTTTAAACTTTATACATTTATAAAATGTGCATTATAATAATTAGTTACAGTTTACTTTCTAATGCATATTATAGGGCATGCTGATTGTTTTCCTTTTTATAGTATACTTTACCTAGACATCTGTTCATCCACCAGTTTGCTTAAGTCACTTCTCAAATAGAGGCTTAATGAAAATGATGACTGTATTTACAGTGTTGGAAAGCAGACCAGAGCTAGCAGTGAATAAATAGCCAGTCTGTCATAGGACATAAGTATATGCCCACCCATACTGTAGTTGCTCATACTGGGATGGTTTAGAAACAAAGGTCAAGATAAACGCTATCTTTAAACTATTGCAGGATTTTCTATGTAAAATCTAACCTAGCATCAAGAGAGTATGGCAACTTCACATACAGGTCTCCCCTGCCAGGAACCTGTGTAGTATAATGGTGGCATGGTGTTATTCCAGTTTGCTTAATTACTGTTGAATAATTGGATAATTATATGCCTTAGCGAGAAACGCCAAGAAATACAGAATTTGTTTTTCATCATACTGTATCTTCCATAGAGAATATAGCAATAAACAACATGATTTAGTTTTTCTAGTGCCCAGTGTAGTCCGCTCTGTGCTTCCTAATACTCTATTCTGGCTAGCTTTGATGTGCCAGACCTAGTTTAAGCTCTTTTCTGAGAGGATCTATCTATCGTGTCTTTAAAATGTACTCACCCCCTTGGAAGAGTCCAATTTTTATTGTTATACAACATTGAATCACAGTGAATTTAATTAGCTATTTTTGACACTGACCAACAGAATTTACATGTAAAAATGAAAAAAGATCTATGCAAAGTGGTCTACATTATTTATCAGTATAAAACACAAAATAACTGATCACACACTGTAAGTATATACCCCGTTTAATATGACACACCTAAATTATCACTGTTGCAGCAATTTGGTTTTAGAAGTCACATAATTAGTTAACTGAAAATGACTTGTCTATAGACAAGGGGTTAGTATTGCGGCCTAACCTACACAATTAAGAGAAAAGAACACTCCAAACAACTCTGCAAAAGAACTATTGAAAACAAGTCTGGAGATGGATACAAGAAAATATCCATGTCAATTAACATGCAGTGCCTAAGGGTATCCTTCTGGGCTCATCTGAGGTAAGCAATACCGCCCTGGGACATGATGTGGTCACAGTCACTAACGGTGTTGTCTCTTTTCTTGTACACTGCTCCGAGAAGATACCCTGTGAGGGAAACTGACTCCACTTCTTCTGGTCAGAAGACTATAAATTCAAGGCGCTCTCTGAAGGTAGCGTCTCATTTGGATGGAGCTGTACACATACTGACCACTCAGATGTGCACCTGTCTATTTAAAGGAGGCACTATAGCCTTAGCATTTCTTTGTTTATCTGTGAGAGGTATTTTGTTTGTTCCTGAAACCATTGTTAAAACGGTTAACCATGTTGGCAACCCAATGTTTATTCTTTGGACTCGTGTTGTACCTTGTTCAACCACAACAGTTAAATCAATCATAAAGAAATGGAAAAAATATGCTACAGTTGTAAGTCTGCCTAGATCAGGTTTTCCAAAAAAACTGAGTGATTGTACAAGATAAAGACTAGTGAGGGAGGCCAACTAAGAGACTTTTGAGAACTCTGAAGGTGTTTACAAGTGACAGTGGATGAGATTGGAGAGACTGTGTTTACAACAACTGATTGTCTGGGTGTTTCATCAGTCACAGCTTTATAGGAGAGTGGCAAAGAGAAAGCCACAGCTAACAAATACCCACTTGACATCTCAGCTAGCCATATGGGGACTCTAATTCTCTTATAAATTATGACTCCTTTTTCCAGGAAAACAAATCCCAAAAAGTTATGGTACTTTAGTCCAAAGTAAATCACCCAGCATCTTTACTTTAATTATTAAAGTATCCTTTGCTTACATTTCCTAGGTTAGCACACCTGAGTCTGCAAGAAGGCACATGGGAGGCCTTGATGTCGGCCAGAAGAAGGCCCTGTGGTCTGATGAGGCCAAAATTATGCTTTTTGGTCATCAGTCTAAACTCCACAGTTAGCATATGCCAAACATTGCACATTATGAAAAACATACCATCCCCACCGTAAAGCATGGTGGTGGCTTCACGGTGCTTCACAGATGATTCTCAGCAGCAAGCCCAGGAAGTATATGAATATATATATTGTCGCAGTAGAGGTATTGCTCCACCTCTCGAACCCTCAGGTACCACTCTAGACACCAGGTAAAAGTCCAAGACACTCTATTATAATTACAACGTGCACCAAGCACTCTCCACACCACACTATTCATACACAATAAACTCTCAATACAATTCTCTTTCCTCCTCGCCCAGACACTTAGCCCTCCTACCTCCCAGCTCAGCTCAGTGTCTGGGCTTTCCCACTGTCCTTTTATACACCCTGACCCGGAGGTGTTCCTGTCCAAGAGTCCACAGTTCCTTATTCCTTCCGGGTCAGGGTAAACAGTCCTTTTCCTCAACCCGGGAGCACGTCGTTTCTTCCTGTCACGTGATGATGACGTACCCCCGGGTTATAGGGCACACAAGAGCCCACGAGCCCCACTACAGCGATGCCTGGTGGCCCCCAAGGTATCCAGCAGGGCTGTGTGTAGAAACTACATAGTCCATGAGGCCCTGCTGGAATTCGGGGCACGTCTACACTGTTGGGAGAGCTCCTCCTGGTGGCCTGGGGGTGAGGGCCGGAATGGGAAACCGGCAATCCACCACAATATATATATATATATATATATATATATATATATATATATATATATATATATATATATATATATATATATAAGAAGTATATAAGAAATATGAGGGTAGAGGGTAAAATGAATGCAGCAAAATATTGGTAAATCCAGAAAGAAAATCTGCTGCAGTCTGCAAGAAACCTGCACCTTGGGAGAAGATTTGTTTTCCAGCAAGACAACAACATCAAGAATAAAGCCAAAGCTACACAGGAATGGCTTAAAACCAAAGCTGGTATAGGCCAATCCACACAGACTCAGCACTGTCATGGCTGCCAAAGGTGCATATACTAATTACTGAATCGAGAGGGGTCTGATCAATTATTTGTGTTTTATATTTGTAATTAATTTCATTTGACAATAAGTATTCTTTTTCTATTGGCCAGTATCAAAAAAGCCAAATTAAATCCACTATGATTCAAAGTTGTATGATACTAAAATGTAAAAACTTTCAAGGCACTTTATCCATTAATCGATTGTGAAAAGAAAAAAGCAGAAGGCACACAAAGGTTTGGGGATGGCCACCCCATATACTGAAAAAGTGCAGAGTAGAAATCAAACACGTCTTTACAGCTTGGAATTCAAAACAGAACTAAGCTAACAGGGTGAGATTGGGTTATATATGTGGCTAAAACTGGAAGAGGATGGATCAGGGCGGCCGGAACAGGAAATGCTGTCTTCTGTAGGTGGGTTCTGGAACGGATATGGCGTCATCAGACAGAGTATCATCAGTAGATGTGCTGGTGGTGACATCATTGGGAGGCATGTTCTTTGGATGGTCTGCAGAGGGACAAAAGGAGAAGGGATCAAATGACAGTGCCAGTCCTTGATCTGAGTGAGAAATAACACCATTTGAGCCCATCAGCTGTCTCCCATGTGCATGTGTGTGACACTATCTATCTATCTATCTATCTATCTATCTATCTATCTATCTATCTATCTATCTATCTATCTATCTATCTATCTATCTATCTATCTATCTATCTATCTATCTATCTATCTATCTATGACATATTGCATCGGGCATATTAATATGAATAATTATATGCCTCAGCGAGAAATGCCAATAAATTGTTTTTCATCAAATCTTCCATTGAGAATATAGCAATAAATAACATGACTTTGTTTTTCTAGTGCCCAGTGTAGTCTGCTCTGTGCTTTCTAATACTCTGTTGTGGCTAGCTTTGATATGCCAGATCTACTTTAAGTTCTTTTCTGAGAGGACACATTTGTCTCTGATGTGAGCAAGATATTAAACAGTTACATGCAGTGTTTTCACTCTCACACAGGCAACTTGGCTATTTTAATCCATTGACAGTAGGCCTCTCAAGATATCTCAAGAAGATGGGAAATTCATTATAAAACTTTTGTACAGTTCACACTTTTTTAAAACTAGTTAATTTGTGTGCTTAGAAGACTTTTTGGTCTTGAAACTGGTAAGGTGTAAATCACAGCTGTCTCCCTCCGAAAACCAGTTGATGGGTGAACTCTTTACATGACAAGTTAGCTGATCAGCATTTTTTTAATACAGTATATATTTATTTCCATCTCTGTAAAGTCTGTTCTAAATCTGGTACTACATTTTAGAGTTCTGGATCTGAGAGAAAGGAAATTGGGGGATGTGAGGATGCTGCAGTTTCAGAAAAAAGTGATTAAATGATTTTTATGCACTTTAAAAGTTTTAGTGTTCATTTATAGCATCTTTGTTTATTAAACAGACCGGAAAGGTGGACTAGCAGATCACTGCAGTCAAGCAAGTCATAAACTTGGCCGGCATGATGGAGCATCCAGCTTTAGCTAAGTGACTTGACAGGCTGTGCACTAAACAGGGTCAATTAGCCCTGGTAATAAGGCCCTGGAGCTGAGGGCTGCTGAGAGCTCTGCTCCCTATGGAATAATTAAACCAAGGAGGAACGGTATGTGGAAAGCCTAGCATTCGGCCAAACGTCAGTCCTCTGCTGGTGTCAGCGTCAGCCCCGATTACAAGACTGGTACAAATATTGAGCCATACAGTTTCACGGGGCTGACCTCTGTATGAAAATATGTGAGCATCTTCAGCACTTATTTTGTATTTTCGATTTCTCTCTGTCCAATCTTAGAGCAGTCAGGTACTGTATAGTTCCAAACTGCCTAACCTCCACTTATCCATATTATTGATTGCATCTCTCTTAAATACAAGACTTTCATGTCTCTGCTTGGGACTGAAGGTCTCATTTGTTACGGTGCCCTTGTACCCACCCCTAGAAGTAAGTGCAGATGCTCATTAGTACAACCTTCCCTTCTGTTCCAAAGTGCTATTGTCAAGAATTAACTCAAGCGCTTTTAAAATCAGTCAGGTTAAAATCATATTTCTGTTTATTCATCTGTTATTGGTGTTGCATCTCATAAGATTGTGATTATAGGCTGACATTGTGATATTCTGGCAGTGCTTTTAATTTGGTAATAAATATTAGGAAAACCAGTAACACTAGTCATCTACAACTGTTATGCTTAAATAGAAGACTTCACGTTCCAGGTAAACCAGCTAGTCAATACACCTTATGATCTAGTTCTAGTTTGACTAGACATCCAGCCCAAACAGTTTGGGTTTCTTTTTTACTATAGTAAAAGAACAATAAAAGAGGATTAGATCTGTAAAGCTGCTTTGTGGCAATACCTGTTGCAAAGTGTGCTATGTAAATAAAATTTTAATTTGATTTTAGTTCACTTATCACTACGGAGGTGAACCAAAGCACACCAAAAAAGAGTACAGAGTATCTGATTCACTGAATTGAATGACCCTTTAGAACTTTATCTGATATGACCTACCTAATTAAAAAGGGCAGGGCGGTCATGAAGATTAATGGTTTGAAAAGTAAGGTGTCAATCTACCGTAGCGACTAATGACAACAACTCTTTTTATTTTTTCCAAGGCCAGACCTTACCAGAAGTGAAGAGATTGATGTTTCAATATTTCAGGGAAAGACTGTTTAGCTAGGGAGCCCTTAGTCAAGAAAAGAAAAAATGTTTGTATTTGGGGAAAAGATCTATCTCTATGAATTTAACTTTGGTGTGTTTTTCGTTTTCCTACAATTTTGATGAATTGCTTCACTTTGAAGGTGGTTCTATATTACAGAATCTGAATTTAGTTAGAGGACACATTAACTAAATTACACATCCAGTGACTGCAAAAAAATAATAATATACATAATAATAATAATTCTTTACATTTATATACAGTAAGTGCTTTTCTCACTACTCAAATTGCTGTACATAGTACTGTAAGAAAGGAGATACTGAATGATGCGACGGCAGCCATTTTGTGCCAACACACTCACCACACATTAGATGTTAGGTGGTGATGGGGTGATTAGAGGCAGGGGCCTTGAATGACCAGGCTGTGGTGGGCAATTTAGCCAGGACATTGGGATACACCATACTCTTTATGAAGGATGCCCAGGGATCTTTAATGAGTGTCCCCATCACTGCACTGAGGCATTCAGATCCACATTCAAGCTACAGGGTAAGCTCTCTCTGCCAGCCTTGTCAATATGTTTTCCAGCAGCAACCCAAGTCTTTCCTTGTTGGTCTCCATTTCAAGTACTGGCTGGTTCAAAACAGGCTTAGCTTCAGGTGGATGACCTGTTCTGAAGTGCATGTGGTATGGCTGACAAAGGTCATGAAAGGCTTGCAGTTGTCTTTAAGAGGGAAGCTGCTAGAATGTTGTGTAATCAATGAGACTAAAGCAGCACTTTTCAGCCTGAATTATAATCAGTCAATGTATTGAAACTCAAAAGCTGCCTACCAGTCTGGTCACATCATCCCTGCCATATAGTATGAGCCTGGCATCATGTTATACTGGTGCATTTCAGAAAGAAGAGCATTAGTGGACAAAAAGTTGCTTCTCCTCTTTTATAAAACTGAAATTGGGAAAGAAGTTTGTATTCCAATAAGATGCTAATCTGAAGCATACCTCAAGAGCTTATGGCTTATGATGAAGACAGTGGATGTCCCTGAGTGGCTGATATTAATCTCATCGAATCAACATTTTTCCCAAATAATAATATCTGGCTTTGGTGGCTTGAATTTTTTGGATTTGTTGGCAAATTTGCTTCTTCTTTGAATGTCTGGCCCCACTTGCAGTTGTTCAAGACATTTAGAAAAAATAAGCACTTTTCTTGAAACATCCAGATCTCGAGCAATTAGAGCTATCATGAGCTGAAATATCTGAATGGGTCCATGAAGCCCCAGTGGAGTGTAGCAGATTTTAAACATTTTTGGGCAAAGTAAATGGGTGCAAGTGTTTTTATCTGAAAGGCTGGTGAAGCTGTATTCAAACTTCACTAGAAGGGGAAAAAACAATCATAAAGTAATGTATGTATATGTTGTGAGTCAATGTCTCCAGATATTATTGTGAAAAGACGAAAGACCGAGTGATGTAAATGTGAACCAAATATTGTAATCAGTACCAGGCTAAAATCAGAAAAATGGGAAATCAAAGAGATGGCACAGGCAACCAAACCAAAATGACAAACCACAAAATGAAAACCAACATAAAAAAACGGGATTGAAGTAGTGCAAAACTTACTGGTCTACTTAGAAAGAAACTAATTACCACAAACAAACTTGATTTTTTTATTACTTATTCTTTACCCAACTGAGGGATGCTAAGAACTGGAATCATGACCATATTTATACCAGACGTCTGAATGGGTCAGAAGTGTGATGATCACAGTTATGTGATGCACAACTCTCAATCACAACACAAATCGCTCCTGGTCATGTGATATAACGATCATAATGCATAAAAAAATAATAATAATCATAACTTAAAAAATACAGAAATGCATAATGCTACAAAGAACATTTAGTTATACAATATGAGGGAACTCCGGCAGGTGTGCTAACCCAGGAATAGCAGGCAAAGGATACTTAATAATTAAAATAAAGGTACAAGATGATTTACTTTGCACTAAAGTCCAATATCCTCTCAGGATTTGTTTTCTTGGAAAAAGGAGTCATAATTTATAGGAAAATGAGAGTCCCCATATGGCTAGGTTAAACTTGATATGTGTCTGAGTTGGTGTGAGTGGTGTGGTGGTGTTAAGCCTATGCACATGCATATACAGCACTGTATGTGTGTGTTTGTGTGCGTGTGTGTGTGTGTGCTTAGACTTTTTTGTTATTCTTGTTTCTCCTAGTATAGATTATTTAAATGGGTGTCTTTTTCCCTTTCCTCCACTTTAGCACTTTGCATCGAACAGAAACCATTGATTATCACCCCCTCCTCCACTCATTCTGTACTGTGCATCCTCTGCCCTAAGGATACAAGTTAGATGCTTAGTTAGAGACACTGTGATCAAGGCTGCAAGTCTTAAAATCTCTATTTACTCACATTAAAAGAGCATCCATCAAGAGTGGCCATCATCAATCATTTTTCTTTACTGTCACTTAAAAAAATTGTAACAATACATATACTGTACACATGTACCCTGTAATCCTGAATAGCCAATTCAATTCTCTGTCATCTTTGCTGAGTATGATTTCTTTATATCCATTTCACATTTTTGTGTTGTCATGTAGACATCAGCAATGACTATATTACATCAGTTCTATCTGATTGTGCAGATTATGAAACTCTGTCATGAAGACTACAGAGGTGAAAGTACTGTATGCTAATTTGTGAATTTCAGAAACAGGTAAATGCTGTTTTTATTGGTTTAGTGTAAGAGTATGCAAGGCACACATTTCGAAATTATAATCTATTAGCAAAGTGTAAAGGCTATATACTACTATATTATAAACAGCACTGTTAAAAGTTTACATGTTATAAACAGTAGTACAAAGGAAACAAGTTTCACTGGTTATTCTTAGTTAGTTAAATCTAAATTTAACAAGGGTGAGAAATCCAGATTAGTTTCAACAATAATACAATAAATGATCACCAATTCAATTTAATTTTCGGATTATACTGTTGGGTAGAGTCGTCAGATACGCAAGCTTCAGGAGTGTTTTACGGGTGTGAGCTGGTCAAATATAGAGAAGGAGAGGAGTGTGACAGTCCCACTGTGATATAGCAGGTCCGTGGTTCTGAAAGAATGCCATTTTTTTTAAATAATTCATTGACCGTGTCAGTGTCTGTGGCAGCGCTCATGCAGCCGCAGGGAGTTGATGAGGTAATTGTGGCTGGATGCACCTGCATGTTAAGGTTCGATCGTTTTCAATTGCTTCATTGGCTTCCTGCGGTGTGTGATTGATACGCTGCGCCCACAGAGCTGTATAAGTTACGGCTGACACAAGAGATCGGGAGGGAAAAGAAAGCGAAGGAACAAGATAGAATGGAGGTTAGAGAAAGAAGAAGAAGACAGGAGGAGAAAAAAGCTGGTGCAGGAGCGAGTGAGATAAAGCAGGCTTGCTTGAGCAAAAGCAGGCAGTTGGAAGGAGAGCCCTGGGAGGGTGTAAGGTCGACATTCTGGGCCAAATGGATTGGATCATTCCTGCTGAGCTTTTCAGAGGAGCAGGAGTGACCAGAATCATAAGACAGAGAAAGCAGCGGGAGTCGAGGAAGCTTGGGAGGGAGAGCCCCAGCATGAGCGCCCTGGCCGTTGGGGAGCCAAGTCTCGGTCCGGTGAGACAGCTGTACATAGCCAGTGGACGGAAGGCAACCGGACAGAAGTAAGGTCAGCTGCACCTGTTGATAGGGTAACTCCCCTGTTGCAGGGCCCATATGGGAGAAGCAAGGGAGCCGCCAGTTAGAAGGAAGAAGATACTGGGTGTTTAAAAAGGAACTGCTTCCAGCCTGTTCATTTTAACATTGTTTTAAAAGGAATTATTTATTTATTGATTTTTAACCTCCACTTATTGCACCTGCTTTTATGGATTATTTATTTATAAATTCTTGAAGCACTGCACTTTGGACACTGTTTTGTTTTGAGTATTTTTAATAAAAGCACTGAACACCTTTTTCACCATTCCTTTGCTCTGTGTGATTTGTCCTCATTGCACAGCTCATCCAATTACATTACCTACAGAGCTGGGTTCAAGAGGATCCCGAAACAAGAAGAGGGAGCATGGATCAGGACCCACACGATCACACCCACTAAATTCTGTTCTGTCTGTTTCTCTAGACTGAATGAAGAGAAATCCCACACAGGACAAATTGAAGTCTAAGCAAGTGAAAAGTTTTTATATCACAACATTAAATCCTGTTTTCCATATTGTAAGAATTATTGACTTATTTATTTAGCTTATCTTAAGAAATCTTCTTAAGTAAATTTTGCTTACCCCATTGGCAGATTTTTTTGGTAATTAATAACAAAACATCTCCCATTTAAAGTTCTCTTGTCTAGCGTTTGCACAGGCATTTTTTGCAGTGCATAAGGGCCATTGAGGACACTTTCTGTTCCTGCAAAGTCCTGCCTCTTCTGATCTCTGTCACGTTTAACTGATAACTCCAGTGGAGGACGGCGTTCATGTTTGGACCAACCAGTCAGTGCCGTGTGCCTCAAGAGTTTTTTTTTTTTAAATATTAATGCTGATTTGCCGTAACCTCCTAAGCCTGTATGTGCTTACTTTTATTTTTAGTCCTTCAGACAACACAATTAAACGGGGTATCCCCTGGGACCCTAACACTCATTTTCTTGTTGTGTTTCATCTTTTGCAACACATTCATGCCCCAATTCATTTTTTGCAATTCATTGTCACAGATTTTGAATTTGAAAATAATTAAATTGGACATTTCTCTTTAGTGAATTACACAAAAGTTAAATACACATGTCAAAAACATTTACTCAAAATTAAAAATCTGATGAGACCAGCACACCCCTTTCTCCGTATTTAAAGTATATGTTGTGATTTTATCAAAATGCATTCAAGACACAATACCACAACTGTGTTTGAAAATACTGAACTTTAAAAGCTCACAGCTTGAGCTTTGGAACTCAGAATTCATGAAAGTCTTTCTTTGAAAGTGCTAGATGCAAAAGCCACATTTTGTGAACTTCTGAGCAGTGTTTGGCAGTTGTTGGTATAAGCTTTAATTCTTTAAAAGCTTGAAGCTGAATATTTGGAATTTACCCAAAACCTAATCGGCACTTAAGACCATTCTTTCTTGAGCTATATAGTGTCCAAATATTTAATACAGGCATACAAACACAGGCACACATCATTCAAAAAATATTCAGAACATGTTCTAGGGATATCAAAAGTTTTTTTTCCACTGAAAACCTAAAGCAAATTTTTATTAAAACAATACTTCCAGCCATATGTGCAATGTGAAAATGTAAAAACATAAATTATCATATCTAAAAAGGTATCAATTGCTTTTTGGGCAATATAGTGGTACAGTGATCAGTTCTGTCAGCACATAGATCCAGTATTCTTGGTCTGAATCCCACTCCCAGTCACTGTCCAGTCTTTCTCCCCATGTCTGCGTGGGTTTTCATCCGGCTAATTTGGTCTCCTTCCACATACTCAATAATGCACAGGTTAGGGTAACTGCTGATTCTAAGTCAGCCATGAAGTGGACTGTATGATGGTGAACGGCTCATCCCTACTTAGCCCCTGATAGTACACAGGTAAACTGTGGTCCATGCCCTGAACTGAATTTAGAAAGTTTGACAATCTTATGTTATATGATTCCATTTATAATTGTGAGCGTGAACTGAATATTCTGTTGCATCATATTAATTTTCTGACACAATCCATTTCCATTTTCAAACCTTCTTGAAAACATTTTTTACTTTCTTATTACGAATTATAGATTGTAGCTGGGTGGACAAAAATGGCAAATTTATCCATTTAAAATGAAATCTACAACACAATAAAGTTTGCAGAAAGTGAAGGGATCTGAATACTTTCTGAGTCCACCGTAATCTACAAGCAAAAGCCACACCACTTTGGACTTCAGGTCAGCAACTTTCCTTAACACATCATACAAAGAAAGGCAATTACAGACCATCAACCATTTTGCTACTCTGTCACCCTGCCGCAGTCCAAACTGCAGTGCTATGAAGCTCTTCATGTCATAAATGGGAAATTGTAGACTTGTTTCTTTGTGTTGATTACACATAATTTCATGCTTTTTTCTTCCCTGTAGGTAATATGTGGAATACATTTATTTAATTCTTTTGTTGATTTAATTTTTTGTTCTGTTACCTAAAAACATTATTTTCTTGACACCCAACCATTTTGTTTTCTTATGAGCATATGGTTTCCATCCTGTTTGTTACTTTGTGACAGCAGAAAGTCACATATAAAGGTCAGGGTCATGCACTTGCTTGTTGTCCAAGATTCTAGATAAAGTTGACAAAAAATCTTTGTCATTGATAACCCATATGTGGAATTGACATAGGTTTAGAAACATTTATTATTATTTTTTTGTTTTGTGTATTGGATTTAGTAATTTAATATATTTTGACTTTGGTTACGACCCTTGCTAGAATTTGCAACTTTGATTTGTGTTTCATTCACCTGCTGGTCTTGTATTACTATCTTCTCTACCAATTTTCCAGATAGGCAGATCACTACATTCCATAGACAAAATAGGCTGACCCCTGCAATCCTGTTCAGGACTACGTGGGTTTGAAAATGACTAACTGACTGATTTTAACAATTACCTTTTCCTGCATTTGTATTGGAACAAATTGAAGCAAACAATGAAATGAAAAAACAGGGCACAAAGTAAATAATGGTTTGTCTCAGTAACTGGCTTCTTTATCTCTCTTTATATATATATATATATATATATATATATATATATATATATATATATATATATATATATATATATGGCATTCGTGTCTGAATCACAATCTGATTATATGGGTGGTTACCAGGTAACACTTGTGGTTGGTCAGCAAGTTGGCTAACATCTGCCAGTGCCCTCTTTCAGTTGCGAGAAGCAGATCATAGAATGGTTGAAATAGTTTACTGTCAAATAATGCAAAGAGTACGCGACACATGTTTCGCCCTAATTCTGGGCTCATCAGGTGTACACACTCACTGCACCCCCCTCTTGGGAATCGAACCTCGGACGTCAGCGCTAGAGGCGAAGCCTCTAACGTTGCGCCACGGCGTGATGAGCCCAGAATTAGGGCGAAACACGTGTCGCATACTCTTTGCATTATTTGACAGTAAACTATTTCAACCATTCTATGATCTGCTTCTCGCAACTGAAAGAGGGCACCGTAACGGATGTTAGCCAACTTGCTGACCAACCACAAGCATTACCTGGTAGGTAACCACCCATACAATCAGATTGTGATTCAGACTACGAATGCCATGAATGTAATTACGTAGATCTACATGCTGTCAAATGAACAAACCACACACTGTGGTGCAACATTGCTGACGTCCGAGGTTCGATTCCCTGAGAGGGGGGTGCAGTGAGTGTGTACGCCTGATGAGCCCAGAATTAGGACGAAGCACGTGTCACGTACTCTTTGCATTATTTGGCAGTGAACTATTTCAACCATATATATATATATATATATATATATATATATATATAAATACACACACATATTATATATATATATATATATATATATATATACACACACATATTATATATATATATATATATATATATATATATAAACTGCTCAAAAAATTAAAGGAACACTTTGAAACACATCAGATTTCAATGAGAAAAAAAAATCCTGCTGGATATCTATACTGATATGGACTGGGTAATGTGTTAGGAACGAAAGGATGCCACATTGTTTGATGGAAATAAATATTATCAACCTACAGAGGGCTGAATTCAAAGACACCCCGAAAATCAAAGTAAAAAAATGGTGTGGCAGGCTAGTCCATTTTGCCGAAATTCCATTGCAGCAACTCAAAATTGTACTCAGTAGTTTGTAAGGCCCCCACATGCTTGCATGCTTGCCTGAAATTGTTGGTGCAGGCTCCTAATGAGATGACAGATTGTGTCCTGGGGGATCTCCTCCCAGATCTGGACCAGGGCATCACTGAGCTCCTGGACAGTATGAGGTGCAACCTGGCAGCGTCGGATGGACCAAAACATAATGTCCCAGAGGTGTTCTATTGGATTTAGGTTAGGCGAGTGTGGAGTCCAGTTAGGGGTATCAATTCCTTCATCCTCCAGAAACTGCCTGCATACTCTTGCCACATGATGCTGGGCATTGTCAAGCACCAGGAGGAACCCAGGACCCACTACAGCAGTATACAGTCTGACAATGGGTCCAAGGATTTCATCCCAATACCTAATGGCAGTCAAGGTGCCGTTGTCTAGCCTGTTGAGGTTTGTGTGTCCCTCCATGATATGCCTCCCCAGACCATCACTGACCCACCAACAAACCAGTCATGCTGAACGATGTTACAGGCGGCATGATGTTATCCACAGCTTCTCCAGACCCTTTTAAGTCTGTCACGTGCTCAGGGTGAACCTGCTTTCATCTGTGAAAAGCATCCAAAACATTATTTCCTGTTTAGTTAAAAAGTCTGAAGTTTGGCAGGATTATACAATACATCTAGGGCAGTTTGCATCTCCTAAGAAAGGACATTTTGATATATCAATATTTAGGGGTAAACTTCCCCCCATACAACAGAAAAACAAAATACCCCAAAATCTCAAAAATGCTTTGGCTGATTTGATTGAAATTTGGTGACATTATCAAAAAAATAAATTAGGTAACCTGTGTTATATTATTTGTTAATAATTATTATTATGTTAATGTACATACTCTGTGGTGCACTAAGAGCAGGCTTTATGCAAATGAAGAACAGAGCAGAAGCAATTGATGGGCGAAGCCAACAGCACCTCAAACCACAAGGGTGGATGAATGACCAAAGAAGGGGTGGTGACCTGAACAGAAGAAAAGAGATGTGATCATGTTCGGGGTATACAGTTTGGTGTGAAATGGAAGGAGACAGTTCAGCAAAGCTCAATGAAGATGCAAATCACAAAGGTTAAGGTGTCAGGCACTGTGGCTGTGAGTGAAGAAGCAAGAAGAGAGAAAGACAGAAGAAGAGGTGTAAGTGGTGTCCTCAAGTCCAAGACAAGCCTGGATAAATAGTGTCAGTTTAAACTTAACAGTTTCTCCATGAGCTACTCCATTGTAATATATATTCACATCTGTGGACTTTTTTACATTTACATGCATGTCTGTTTTTTTTTTAAAGTGAACAGAGCACTCTATCTATCTATCTATCTATCTATCTATCTATCTATCTATCTATCTATCTATCTATCTATCTATCTATCTATCTATCTATCTATCTATCTATCTATCTATCTATCTATCTATCTATTTGACTAACACCTATATCCAAAGCAACTTACAACATCTGAGATATGTTTGGTTACATTTCTTACGGTCACACAGTTTCAGTACCAGAATCTGAATCCACAAACTCAGGGTTTGAAGTCCTAGGTCTAAAGCCTTAACCTATAAATTACACTGTCTTCCAATAATGTTAGCTCTTGGCAAAAAAAACCTATAAACATTGTATGCACAAAGGCATTTTGTTAATTACATAGTACTTCTAATGCATCCGATTAACTGACAACACTATAACTGCTGCCCATTGTCTCACACAATATCTTGGGCAAAGCCGCTAGTTAAACAACAATAAATAGTGACACTATTATCTCTGAGCCTATTGAGGCTGATTCCAGGTCACCACCAAAACACCAAATGGTAACAAGGAATAAGATGTGGCTACCTTCAACTTTTTCCCATCTGCCATTACCATCATACTCTCCAGCACCAATGAGACCAAGGCAAGCCTTCTGTGGGGTCCTTTGTTGTAATTTCCTGTGAAAGTCTCCACCCTCTTTCTGGAATCCAGCTGGCTCAGCTGCTGCCATTCAAGCATTTAGCCCCATCCACCTACTGGCTGCTATAAAATTTTCTCACAAACCCAGTAAAGGGCATTGGCATAGAGCATTTTATAATGCCATAAATGTTTTTTTTTTATTTGTTTTCAGGGACACTCCCACAATTTAGGTTTTCAGAATTTCAGGATTTACAGTATTTTTTATGAGGGTTAATTAAGGATAAATTCCCATGATCATTTGTATTTCACATTTTGAGCTCACTCCAGCTGCAATAAAATACATAGTAGAATCATATAAAGGGGTTTCTGTTGCCACAGACTCAGGAGCTTAGAATGAAATAAATAGATGTCCATGAGTGGCCAACTTGAATCTCATTGAAAAATTGTGACCTGAAAATTGCTGTCTATTCCCTAAATAACTTGACACAGTCTGAGCAGTTTTACAAAGAGGAATGGGCGAAAGAGAAATTGAGTGCTTATACTATAAGATTACTGGCTGTTATAGCTGTGATATGTGATTCAACAAAGCTGTGGAATGAATACTTAAACATGATGGCATTTCACTTTTTTAATCTTTATCATTTTACTTATTGCTGTATAACATACAGATACAATTTCTCAATGTAATGCATTACAATACCAGCCTATGAGACTCTTGAATATGACCAAATATTATTGTTTTAAATCTTGACATGCTGGTTTCTTAATTTTCCAATCTTAAGTTAGCACAGTGGGATTTATCTCTTTAAAAAATGTCTATGAGGCGATTTATTTTCCCAAATGGATGTCTGGAGCAGTCTATTAGGCAGTGTTCAGTTTACTTTGGTCAGGCGTGAACCGATCAAAAATGCCCACAGAGGCAGGAGCGCAAGAAGCTTACCCCCCAAAGCAAAAGTTTTCCTACAGGAAAAGCTAAGCTGCTGGACTGCAGCACAATGCACCACCTTGAAACATGCGATTGGCAGTGTGAGCCAAACCAGAGGGGTACAGAATGGTGCAAGCAGAAGACTTCTAGACCAAACAAGATGACAAAAATTGTATTTGTAGATACATACAGAATTTAAGATGAGAGCGGAGAATTAGCTATTCATCTTCCTAACCCTGAATAATGTAAAAGAGGACATAAAGATTGTACTTTTTAAAAAAATTCAAGCTCACTGCAAAAATGTCCAAATAATAGAGAAAATAATAAACCCTACTACCTCTCATGGCATTCCTCCAGTCAGTCTGGTATGACCCTTGGCTAAAGTATTTTTTCTTTAAATTTAGTATTTTTTTAATTTGTTTTATTTTTATGTTATGTTGATTCTGTTTTTGGATTGGTTTACTTTAAACTGAAATAATGTAACTGCATGTATTTTTTCACATTTTGTTTAACTGTGCAGCATTATTGTATTGTGTACTTAGGTTTCTTTATATCGCTTGTGCTGTGTGGGTGGAACACTATGAAGTGGGTCCACCTTAACATTGCCACTGAAGGACCCTTTGACCTTTATGTTCTGGCCAAGAGCTAAGGTCCAGCATAGAGTCATTGTGTAGTTTAGATCATTATAGTAAGTGTTGTTGGATATTATGGATTGTTTGCACCTGTCTTTGTGCATTCTAATTCTGGATTTTGGACTGGCTGTAACCATTTTGGGCTTTTAGGCAAATACTTTTTTACTTTTTTTTTCTCCACTTTTGCATTGTGTGCTTCTGTTTTGTTTTTTAAATAAACTCATTAAAATATAAAGAAGGATTGTTTATTTTTTCTCTAAAAACTAGAGTTTTTCCGTCATCCTCTCCCTTGAAGGACATTTCTGATTATTTTGAGACTTTTCATATCTAAAAGCTTTGGCATTATTTTACAGAGCCAGGAAGGTCTGTTTATTTAGTTTGGGCTCAGTCTGTCTCAAGTGAAGCTTTTCCTGAGGTTCAGACCAATTGCAGTCTTGTACCCATATTTATCAAGTGTCTCAGAGTAGGAAAACTGTCCTAACTCCCTCAAAAATTAAAGAGTGATGCAAAAGGGGTCATTCTCTTTTGAGTAGGAGTAATAACAGTTAATCAATTGTTTTAACTTTGGAAACTACAACTCAGTACTTTAGGATTTAGGAGAGGTTGTGAGCTGTCCTAACATGCTAGGAGCTACCAGAAGATGTTGTTTAGGAAGAGATTGACATGCACATTCCAGGAATGGTAGAATGCTTTGGAAACATTGACGACAATGAACTTGTGAAAAGATATTGATTTGACAGAGACGGAATAATTTTTGTTGCAAGTCATGTAATTAATTCATCTATGTGAAGAAGTGATACAGGTTTGCAGGAAACCTTGAATGTCCTTACAACATGTGAGGTAATACACAGATTCATGTTTTTCCCCACAACTCCACGTGAGGTAATATTAAGCAAGCTTCGTGTAAATTGGTATGGAAATAAAGATCATTGCCTAAGTGTGAATGAGCAAACATATGTGATTTAATAGTGATATCACGGTATCAACACATAGGTGGTTATTGATGCAAACTGTATTGTAAGAGCCAGCATATCACCCTGAAGATTCACAGAGCTGGATGGGTGACTGACAGCAAGATGTCTTACAGATACACTGAGCTCTGAATGTCACAAACCACGGAACATTCGCCTTACACTTTACAAGCCTGAGAATGTTCAAGAAGGCAGTCAGAAAGTCCCTCAGTATCCTACCTTATTATGTTTTCATTATTCTTCTTCTTTTTGTAATATTCTTCTTTGAATATTTTTTCATATTATTATTATTATTATTATCCTTGTGGTTGGAGCTTTGGCATTTGTAAAACTATAAAGTGTGATCAGGATTTTCAAGCAAACTACAAAATACCTTCATGAGTGCCATTTCGTGGCTCAGGGTGTTGTAAAATCATGATATCATTCATTCTCAAACGTGAACCACTACCATTCACTAGTAAGAAATTGTAGGATACCTCATAACCACTTTTCATGTACTTTTTCAAGGTAAAACAAATTCTTATCCAAATCAGGACTTTTAATGCAATTCCTAGCAGTAATTCTGAGATTTTGATAAAAATTGGGGCTCTGGTCTGGGTTTGTTATTTTAAGGCCTTTATCTCTTTTGTTGAAGGATCTGAACACTTACACAAGTGGATCATGAGCACATTTGCTGTCTGAGAAGTTTGATTTATATCATTCAAATTTCTTAAAGTTGTGTTTATGACTTTTTAGCATTGTGTTTTCATGGTTGCAGCCGTAATGATTGTTTATGCCCTTTGCTATGTCATGTGATTCTCAGACTTGCACCATATGACATCATCAAGCCACAGTTATTTATGATGGCTGCTATTATGGTTTGGGATGAAAATAAAAACAAAATAAATTGTTTGTAATTTATTTAGGAAAAGGAGCTTTATTCTTTGGTTAAGAACATTTTTTGCTTGAATATCACACCAATATCAACTAAATAAAACACAAAAACATTAGACGTTTTAGGAATTTGTCTCCAAAAACTGTTTTTTACAGTATATAACCAATATATTTTTAAGATGCGCAATCCTGGAATCAGTTTATTATTGTTCACCACTCTGTCAGCTACCATTGTACCAAGTTTAGATGTCATATCCTATAGCACTGCAACGTTATACTGTCCCCCTTTGTGAAAACAGTTGGTTTTGGAAATATTTAGTCTTTTGCACCTAAACAATCTCTCCCAACAAATATTGTAGTTGCAGTTATAGTTTTATTTTTTAGGGAAAAATCTATATTTATATATATATATATATATATACAAACTTAATCACTCTGAAGCAGCAAGTAAACAATTTGTAACTATGTATATAGAATTATGTACTTATACAAACTTTACTTTCAAAATTATTCTTCATACCAGTCAATGAAACGATTTCTGTTTACACAGAGAAAACACAGACACAGAGAAACCTTACATTTTGTACACTACTAGACTGCTTTTTTCTGCTGTAGTTTACACATTTCCTCTTGTCTTCTTTTGCAGGTGCCCAACAAAGGTTTCGTGAATTTTTATTTATCTATTTGTTTTTTTTTCTTGTTTCTATTTTCTTGCATTGCACAACTAGAATAAACTAACTACATACATACATTATCGTTACAGTTTCTTCCAGTGCTGAGTCAATGCCTTTCCTGGCAGCTCTGGCCAAGGCACACACATACATCTAAACTATTTACACAGTCCAATCAACCTAAACTGTGCATTTTCTGGCATGTAAGTCAAAAATGGGCATACTCAGAATTAGTGGAGTGAAGTAGTGGTATGTGATCGAAGTATGTGTAGGGGAGTTCCCCATATGAAACTGTGAGCAGCTGCAGCATGGCTTGTTTCAGTGCTTTTGATTAAAGACTGAAACCCTGTCAAAGTGTGATTCAGTGACATTCAATAAAGCGGTGAGACGGTGGGTCCCCACATGAAACTGTGTTGTGACGAGATACAAATACATTCAACTGACATTCGGTGCCCTGTGAAAATTTGTATGGCCAGTAACATTCTGTGACAAAGGGGGTGGCGGTCCTCACATCAAACTTTGAGCAGGTACAGTGCAGAAGGCAGCTAACATAGGAAGAACATGCATCCGGATATGGCGCTGGGACTGTAAAACTGCATGCCATGACATTTCAAAGTTATGCTAAGTGGTACATGTAGATCAAGCATAACAACAACCCCTTCAGCAAACAAGTTATTCTCAACAGAGTTAAAGCTGTGCTTGAAAGTCTTCATATTTCATATCATTAGCAACCATTCAGTCGTTTGTTGAAGAAGACATTTTCCAAGTACAGACTTTCTGCACATCATCCAAGCAATCTGCATGCAGTCTCAGAGAAACTTATGTGTAAAAATGAATTGATTAGCTGTCACATAACATTATATTTTCTGCCTTTTCCGCACAGCTGTGACATGTAGTACAAATGCCAATCATAGACAACTATACATCATTGGAAGGTGTGAAACTCAGTGATCCAATGGTAATGAGTCTTGCACTGTATGTGGCTCGACACAGGTGGGATCTTTGATAAAAGCAGATTCACTCAGTAGCGACACACTGCTCACCTCAGCATATATATGTGCAAATCACATAATCTAATAACAAAAGAGGGTGGCCATCATGGAAACTTATTTAAAAGAAGACACCCTTGGGTATGTAAAGCATTGTTGATTTTGATTGACTTCTGGGTTTACTGTAACGATCATGAACAACTTTGAAATATGGCTGTGAAGTCCTCCATCTCTTGGGGCCTCATTTATAAAGCTTTCATATGCCCAAAAAGAGGCTCAAAATGTTCATATGCAACTTCCTACACAAGCATCAGATTTATGAAAGAAAACTTGATAGGGGAACATGAGTATATTTACGACAACTCTGACTTATGCGTATGCAACATTTTGGAGAAACTGGGAAATTAGGACCCTTGATCAAGTAGGGAACTGCAGCTAAACCAGCTAAATGACAACTCACACGTATTATTATAATATAATCATACTGTACTATATTATAACGATTGGTAACACCAAGCCATTATTATAATGTGTGTTAACATGACAAACCAATTAAACCTCAAAAGTTTTGAATATGATGTACAGACTGCATTTTAGTTTCCTTTTACGATGGCCAATGCTGCGCCTTTTCACTGAAGAACTTTGTTCGTTCTTTTCAGGGAGCTGGCTGACCCTCAGCCAAGTTTCACTCCATCATTCCCACCGTGCTGGAAGCAATTAGCTGGCTAAGGAGGCACTACATTCAGTTTTTGTATGGTGCGGGTGCCCATACATTAAACATACCATGTTTTTGCCAACATAAAAAGGCAATTTATAACAGTTTCTGGTTCATCTAACTTGATTTATTTTATTTGATTTGATTTCTCCTAACTTGATTACTTTACTGCACTCATATTTCAATAAAGGCACCTAGCAGGAATGAAGCTGCTTTTGTTAACTATAAGCTCTTACATTCCATTAATGCACAAGTCATATGAGATGACATGATGACAAACATCACATCTCCATGGCCTGGGTCAACCCATGATTCATTTATTTTGAGGCAAACTAATTTTGGCAGATCTCAGCTTTTTATTGTATAAGTAATTGTGTCATTACATGTGCTAGGGATTAGTGGCTACGCGCTCAGAGAGTTGCACCTTATTCCTTTCATGCACCCCCAGAACACAAAGGAGAAGCGCTTTAATGCCACTCATGATGTTTCATGCTCATGTTGATCACAGGCAGATGCTCTTGAATGCAGGTTGTGGGGTCTTAATGTGTCAGGAGGAAGGCTGCTGTACCTGCCAATGCATTGTGATTGCATATTTATGAGTCTGATTAGCATTGAGGTTTGTGCCCGAATGAACATTTACAAGGTGATTGTAATTTATAAAGGGTAAATTGCACAGAAATGTGCATACGGCACATTTAATAAATCAATTTTTTTTTTAGTGTGCACATTTTCCTTTTTTTTTGCAAGCTCATATTTTCATGCTCAAATCCATACAAGTTTTATAAATGAGGCCCCTAGTCTTCTCAAAAAGAAGTCCTTGTGGATTGCTGTACCTTACACTTTGGCCATTACAAAGTGTTGATCCCTGTCTATCTCATAGAGTGCCTGAACCTCTTACCAGCTTGTGTACAAACACCTTTCACATCTATCTATCTGTGGCCTCTATTCCTCTGTCCAGTTGAGACCTTACTCTGACTAATCTTTGACTGGAAGCAGATTTTAACACCTAACCTGGCACCATTCACAGGGTCAATTCCTGATCAATTGTAGGATTATGAGTATCGTCTATATGGCCTGCAAGATCTCAGCATCCAACCTTGCTTTAAAGAGCCAGGCCACCCAACATATCTAAATCTTCCAAAAACATAGTTGGAGTCCATATAAAATATTGAAGACCTGCCCTGTAGGTATCCAGAGGACTTTGATAAAACTTGCCATTGTATGCAGTGCCTACACCAGGTCTTCTGGAATACCCAGTTTCAGAATAGTTACTTTGAGTTTATGAATTAAAATCCCTCTCCAGTATTCAATCTATTGCCAGAGATGTCTTTCCTCTAGCTATCAGGTCCCTATAAAACCCTGGACTTGTCATGTATTCCTATTTCTTCCTGTAGCCGTAACCCCATTGAGATATCCCACTAAATTGTTTTTTTCTTGTATGGTTAGATTAAGTGACTTTTAAGGTCACAAGGCAAGAGAGTGAGGAGGGGAATGAACCGGAAGCTGTGTTTTAAACTCCAACTCTTTAGCCAATAGGTCACATTGCCAGCTTGCTTGTCAACACAAAGGCTATTATTCTTCCCACTGTTGTCAGATTTAAATTTTTGAATATGCTTAGTTTAAATAGTTTCCTGAGGAGTACATTAAATTTAAAGCTCAGACAGAGTGAAGTCATATTATGTAGCTTGCTGCCAGTGTGAGCTGAGCCCACCTACTTGCAGGTTCCACTTGTGACAGCTCTTATAGCCAGATGAAAGAAAGCATGGCAATTGAAAGCTGGCCTGACTTCACATATACAGTATTTAAAGAGTGAGTGCATCCAGCAGTTTGAAATTGCACTCTTCTGTTCAGTAACTCGAAGGACCTAACTGATGTGCCACTCCTGTTTTCACACTAATCCCCCCAAGTATTACAGCAGATTCAAAACACTTCTTATTGACCCCTCTTTATCAGGTCTTTTCTAAAGGTTTCTGGCGAAAGGTTTGCCTATAAGGACCGCTTTTGTGCTGTTTGAGAGCTCTGCTGGTGTCTCATTCAGTTGTTGAGAGCTCTCCCTTTATGAAAGTCACAATGAAACACTCATGTATCTTGTAGTAAAGCTTCAACTAAAAAGCACAGCACAAGGAGCAAAGACAACAAACAATGGGACTGGACAGATCGACGTGTTTAAGGGAAGTTAAAACCGTGCACAGCTCACATGCGATTCCCTGTAATTCCCTTTGTCTGTCACACATTTATCTGCACTTAACAGAGATGTGGACACAGGGAGCACGCTTCTGTAAGGCCAGAGGTAATAATTGGTTTGATTCCCAGCGGGGATCTTGCACCGGAGGACTTAATCCAGGCACTCCTTAATCCCTACGAGCTGGCTGGCAGTGATAGGCCTCAGTGCCACCTGCATGCAGCTTTGATAATTACTCTTTGAGTTCTTATTTATTTATTTCTGATATTTTTAAATCGTAGCATGACAGATCCCTTCCACCATATTTATGGCCTAATTAGCTGGCAAGTGACAAGTAGTCTGAAAGATGGAAGAACAGAATTTTGCTGCATATTCAACTGATAGGGTTTCAGGTGACAGAAGGCTCTGCACAGGGCCAGCAGAGCGGAGGTGAGGGCGCTGACAAGAGGGACTAGCAGGGAGCCGCAATGTAATGAACTGCAGGGCTGGGGCCAAGGAAGGAGTTCTCTAGACGGTTTGACAGTTTGGAAACAAGAACACAAAAGCAAGGGAGAGCAAGGCTGATGAGACCATCAGGAATCACTCTTTAAGGCTCATTAGTCCAGCTCTTATCTTGTGTAACACAACCTACAACAGCATCTGGGCAATTTTTAAAGGTCTCAAGTGTTCCAGGTACTTTAGTGAACTATAAATGTTAACTCTTGCTTTGAAATAACTAAAGTGAAACAAGAAAAAGAAAAGGACATCTAATGCCAGTACACTTCACTCTGCTTAATCTATCCTGAATTTTCTCTCCATTTCCAACTTTTATGCTTTGTCTTTAGGTCTCTAATTGTAATAAAGAGTTGATAGTGAAGTCTGTGTATTAAGCCTTTGTACCCTTCTGGATACTTTTCTGTGCTAACTTAAACATTTGGCTTTTTATTCAGAAAATCATTTGCTTTGTATTCAGATCAAAGTATGACTTTAAAATACAAATATGATTATTATAATCAAAGTATCTCATGAAATGGGAAGTCAAAAGAGCGTGCAACTGACCAATACTGAGAAACACACTAACAGGCAATCAGTTCACCCAGATATAAATTTCAAAATGCAATCACTCATCTATTCTGTTTATATTTCATGTTTTAAAACCTTTGCCCCAAAACATCTGTCATAAGTCATACAAGTACAATGTGTAGAATCTATCTATCTATCTAATATAGCATGTTTTCTGTCTATTCAATAAGAAAATATTTTCACCTTAAAATCTGGCAAAAGTTATGGGAGTCAGAATCTGAAAAACTAAATGAATAAGAATGACATGTATAGTATAGTTTCTTTAAAATAATAAAATACTCTGAATTAGCTTAAGCTGCCCTAATTCAGGGTGTTCATAAGAAATGTAATGATATACTTCATGTAGTAGAAGAACATAATAAACAAGAGCATATTAAAATGTGTGCTTCATTTAAAACTTTTAAAGTCTAAATATTCTTGATTATATTAGATAAAGGTCAAAATAACATTATATTTGTAATTCCCTACATACTTATATTTGAAATGTGTTATTTTTAATCTTCTCAGAGTGGCACTTAGAGGGCTAGGACTACTAATAAAGAATTAAATATCAAAAATATCATATTCGTGATCACCAGTATTCAAGAGATACAAAATTACAATACTTCAAATGGAAGAAACGTTGTGAGAATTCAATTCAGTGTGTTTTTTATAGCACTCTGCAGATGTAGAGTGCTGTAGACAAGTTCACAGGTTAAAGGCGAGTATAAAATGTACATGTAAAGACACACAGGAAAATAAAGTTTGACGTAAATGGAAACCAACAAAATCTGTCCATTAATTAATTGTTGAAGTATTGCCAGTTGACAACAGAGGAGTGAAAAACAAATACTCCAATTAACAGTATGCACAGGAAAAAATAAACCTCTGGGGAGTCCCCTGTTAATTGTAAGAGAGAAAGTCAAAGACAAAGTCTGTCATAGTCAGAGTTCTGGAGACCTTTGCCAACTAGCTGCTTACCCCATTCCTGGCATTCTATAGTAGAGTCTTTGCTGGGCTGTCCAATCTGATGAGAGAATCTTTCCATCTGATGATTCCAGGGCTCCTTTATATGAAAGGACTGTGGCAAAGAATGCCACATCAAGATACCCAGAAGAGAAACAGAATAGAGGAGGGTTAGTAACAGTTTATAAATATTGCATTGCTTATATTTCTGTACAAAAGACTAATAAACAGAAATGTAGTATGCACAGCTAATCAGCATCTCTAGTCAGGGTGTGCTAGACTCACGTAGTGAGTCTTCAGGCTGTATTTAAATTCTGAGACTGATGGGGCATCTCTTATATAAGCAGGAAGATCATTTCACAACTTCGGGACCCTGTAACTAATTCTTGGAATCATAAGTAGGCTGGTATCTTGAGATCTGAATGCATGCTCTGGCTTTTAAGTAATGATAATTTCAGATATGTAAGCTGGGCCTTGACCATTTATCACTTTACTGTATGTATTAAAAGGAAGATTTGGAAATCAGCACTAATCTTTACTGGCAAACAGTGCAAGTACTTGAGAACCAAAGTTATGTATTTGTACTTTCTGGTTCTTGTAATGATTCTTACAGCTTCATTTTGAATTAACTGAATGTTGCATAAAGAATGATTTGAACAGCCAGTGAATAGCACATTGCATTAGTCAATCCTACTACAATAAATGCATGAACTAACGTCAAAGCTTCTTGAGTTTAAAGGAAGTTTGTTTTTATTCCTTTTTTACACAAGGTGGAAGACAGGAAACACAAATAGAAAACATGCTACATATAATTAAGGGAGAGATTTTACTGTAAAATACATTTTAATATATTAAAATAATGAATTGAGGTGGTAGATTATGGTAGAAAGAAAGGACAGTTAATGGAGAAAGTGCCATTCTAAATGAAGATGGGGAAAGAGAAAGCTCAATAGAAAAGTGACACTATAAAATATAGAAGAGATCAGATTGATAAACGGACATTATTATCTACAAGTAAATGTCAATAACCTTTAGACTGGAAAAGCAGATGATAGATAGAAAAGGTACTAATTGTATATAAAGTATAAATAAAATTACAATGTTGCAATGTATGACAATAAAATGTGGAAGTACATATTGTAGCTGAAACAATAAAACGAAAAGACACTAATAATACTAATAATAATAATACTAACTAGGGGGCTTCGCCCCCTGCTCGCTTCGCTCGCCAACCCCTGTGTTTGGTTTTCTGGATACACACTTTTAAGATTTTTTTTCTTTGAATTGTTGCTATTTCATTAGTTTCACTTTTATTTCAGAACTTCTGTAAAAACAATATTTGGAATCTTTCGAGTCCCAATGTGCTGAATCTTTTTAATGAGGTCAGTGAGACATGTGTTTAATGACTTTGTACCATAACTCAGGATAGGTTTCTCTGTTTGAAATTTCAGCAGACAAAATGATCTACATCATCAGCAGTTAATAATTTTTTTTGCAAAGTAACCAATAATTGCATGTGAGGTAAAACACGTTTTTGAAATTCTCTAACTTAAACTTCAAAGCCTTACAATATTTACATACTTCTGACATATCACCTGTGTCCATATATTCAATCTTTATTCGCCTTTTAGTTATTTCTCCAAGTAATAATTTCTCTTTTTTTGTGCTAATGTGATGTTTACTTTCTTTGTTTGACCATGTGTTTTTTTTCTGCTTTCATATTTTGTATCTTGCTCTGCATGTGTTTCGCGCCTTCGTTTTTTTTGAGTCTTTTGAATTCCACTGCTTTCATAATCTGCTCTGCATCTGTATAGCACCAATGTTTGTGAACGTCTTTATGAAGTTCTACTATGTCTTTTACTCTGTCTTTTAATTCTGAGCCCGATTGGACATGCTTTGTTTCAGTTCCACTTGTTACGGGCTGATAATTACTTGCCTTATTTTTTGAATTTGCACCTAGATTATTTTTTCTTTTTTGCTCTTTTTTCTCTCCAATGCTTTTGAGTCTCTTTTATCCGTGCTGCTTTCTTCTTCGCTTAGTCATCGACGTTTCATTTATGACATATTGTCCTTATATGCTTTATATGCACTGAGACCCTGGATCTGTGTGTGCTCAAATCCTTCACAAGACTGAATATTTTGCTGCCCGTTGTCTTATTTGATATTGGTTGTGTCTTGCAAGAATCTCATGTTCTACATCATCGTGAGACGGTCCTGGGTCAATCTCTTGGCACAATGTCTCATGTTTAAGGTCCTCACGGGTCTTTTAACTGTCTTCTGTGATCTTAACGTGAAGATCACGTCTTGACACCACTACTGTTTCTCTCCAGGATTTTTTTTACAATAGAGAGATTACACAACTTGATTGTGTTGTTGTAGACAATGATATCATCTAGCCATTCATATTAAGGGGTAAGCAGGTGGATAAGCCTACGGTATCCTGGATAATGGACTATTTGTCCGGAAGACCACAGTTTATGAGACTCAAGGACTGTGTTTCTGATATGACGTGAACAACACTAGAGTGCCATAAACAATCCTGTCTCTTTTTCTCTTCACTCTGTACACCTACAAATATAAAGATAACAGTCATGTAACCTACAGAAATTCTCAGATGACTCTGCACTTACTGTGTGTACTGATAAGGAGGGTGAATACAGTATAGTATAAGAGCCAGATGGAGAACTTTGTTTCTTGGGGCAAAGTGTATTGTATACAACTAAACATCAGAAAAACCAAGGAACTGGTTATTGACTTTCACCACACTAAAAAGATTCTAAACATATCTGATCACTATTCAGGGAGTGGATGTAGAGGTGGTACACTCCTATAAGTACTCGGGGGGTCCAGATCAAGGACAGATTGGACTGGTCTTTTAACACAAAGGAACTATATAAGAAATGACAGAGAAGGCTTATGACATTGCATTCTTTTATTGTGGGAAGTGACATCCTTTATAGCTTCTACAATACTGTGATGGCCAGTGTGATTTTCTACACTGTGGTGTGCTGACCATGTAACATCACTTCAGGAGAGGCCCACCAAATCAACAAGCTAATTAAAAGGGCAAGCTCAGTTATAGAACACAGTCTGAACTCCCTGGAAGTAGTAGTCAAGGAGAGAATTAAAAGCAAGGTGAGTGCCATTATGAACCATGCTGCACATCCTCTCTCAGACACTAACACTCTATCTATCTATCTATCTATCTATCTATCTATCTATCTATCTATCTATCTATCTATCTATCTATCTATCTATCTATCTATCTATCTATCTATCTATCTATCTATCTATTAAAAAGCCACATTCCCCCCTGGGAATAAATTTCTATCTATACATTACAAAGTATTAGCACAGCTAATCTGTCTAATATACAGTATAAGCATGGTGTGTTTCTTAAGGGGATCAATGTAGCAGTTATACTAATGATTTTGGTGGACAGTCTTTAAAATCTCTTCTGCTTACACCTTCAGCCTGAAAGAGACCACCCAAGAGAAAGACACGTGATGACACTATTAGCCTGCCATTTACTTCTAGTCTCATAAGAATGTATACAGTATATACTCGCGTATAAGTCGGGTCTTGAAACCCGAAAAATTGATCATAAAATCAGACCCCAATTTATATGCCCGTTCAAAAATATGACACTCAATTTTTTTTTTTTACATCTTCTTGCCTCCTCCAATCTCACACTAGTTTCTCAGACACATCAAATTTTGTTGCAGCAGCGCAGTTACCAATTTCTTTTGAAACTTCAATGACTTTTAATTTAAAAACCAGCTTAATTTTTTCTTCTGATCAAACGCTCCATCGTAAATAAGGGATGCTCTTACGATAAAGGTGTATGAGGGTGTGAGATAAAAAAAAATACAAATCAGTGCAATATCACTTCGGAAGAGTTTGGGTATTACCGTGTGGTGACGTAGGTACAATACATAGAAAAAAAGGCAATGTGCTCTGTGGTTACTCCCTCAGGTGGGTGTTAGCATATCATAATCTGTTGGACCAATAGTGTGAGTTTTCTGCATTTGACTTATATGACATTATAAAATACTGGAAATTACTTAGTGAAATTAAGCCTCAACGTATCTGCGGGAGAACTTAAACGTGTGTATATACGGTAATAAAAACAGGTGCTAGCAGAAAGTCAGTATGAAGTACAAAGGAAACACTAATGTTGTCATCATAAGCCTTTTTTTATTAAAACCTTAAATTCTTGTTAACTTCATCTTTTTCTTTTGCCTTTTGAGTTTTCCACCATGCTGGTCCTTAATGCTCCATGTTCTCTGTTTTTGTCTTTGTTATAACAAATAACATACAGTATATATATATTATACTACCTGTGCAAGCCCATGCTGTAAAAAGCCCGGGGTCCTAGAAACTATTGAAATTGTCAAAAAAACTGAAATGTAGAGATGTCAGGTAATTGAAAGGAACTACTCTGGGCGTCTCTCTGCAAGGAGATTTCATTTTGCTGATGTGCTCGCCTCTTTTGTGTATTAGTGGCAGGAGAAAAGTAAAAGGGATACCGTTTTTGTTAATGTGCTCGCCTCACTTATGTATTAATGGCTAAGCGAGTTTCTCTTTCTTCTTAGGTTTCGTTTTGCTGACATGCTGGCCTTGCTTGTGTTATTAGCGGCTAAGCGCGTTTCTGTTTCCTCAGAGTTGGAACCCTTACCCTGACTCCACCTCTCACTTCCAGGCCAGACAGACAGACAGACAGACAGACAGACAGACAGACAGACAGACAGACAGACAGACAGACAGACAGACAGACAGACACTTCCACGCAGAGATGTTTATATATATACAGTGTATATATATATATATATATATATATATATATATATATAATAGTATAATAATAATATTGCATTTTATTTATAGGGGCACTTTACATTAGCAGTAAATATCAAAGTGCAACATAAAAAGATTAAACAAAGGCAAGGCAAGATAAAAACAGAGATAAAACAACAATAATTATAGCATTCTTGTTAATAAGCTTTCCTAAATAGAAAAGTCTTTAGCTGTTTTTTAAAACAGCCCACAATCTGCTGTGTTCTTAGGCTCTCTGGCAGGGCATTCCAAAGCCGTGGAGTAGAAGTATGAAGTTTGGTCACAGGGGGGCGAAGGTGGTAGGTATTTGTAAAATATATATATATATATATCATATAAAAAAATCTTGGGTCGAGACGTGATCATCTCGGAGAGACACTTTGAAGTCCTGCGAGACTACTTGCATGTCACGCCCTACTTACAAATAATTTTTCGGAGACACTTTAACGTCCCACAATAAAAGGAAGTGAGAAAAAAGGACAGCTGCTATACAGGCTTTTAAATGATTGTCACAAAGGCTACATGCAGATCATGCAGCACGGTAGCAGCAGCTTCTAAATGAACAGGCTTTTAAATGAACGACAAGCAGCACAACATACAGACCACGCAACTCGGTAGCAGCAGCTACTAAACAGGCTTTTAACAGTGCGACGTGCAAAACATGCAGCTCGGTAGCAGCAGCTGATCCGTCCGCATCTCCTTAGTGAGCGGCAGAGACGTAAAGTGGAAAGCATGAAGCGTGCCCCCGGGGGGGGGGGGGGGGGGGTGGGGGGGTGGGCAAGCGAAGTGAGTAGGGGCCTAGGCCCCCTAGTGTATATATATATATATAATATATATATATATATATTTAGAAGTGAATTATGTTTCCAAGAAGCCTGACTCACTTTCAAGGACACACAGAATAAAGAGATGACAGGGAGAGCGAAAATGAGGAGTAAAGTAAAGAATTTGGTATCTGTTCTTTAATCAGATATTTTAAGTATGTAGCAGTAGTAATTATAATAGTATTGGCATTGCGTTAACTAAGATATGGAGTGTTTTGTTGGTGGGTTGGAGTTTAGGAAAAGAACTGGGGTTAATGTAGGACTGGGATAGTGTGGCTATAGACCTTAATGTGAAACAGATAACCATGGATAAATATATAACAGATAAATGACAAGTCTGAATGGCAAAGCCCAAGAGAAGTATTAGATGGACATATTAGGAAGACTTTACACATCACTTGGTAACCTGAAATACTAATAGCAGTGTCCACAGTGGGTACAGTGTAGTACTGAGCACTAGCACAGTTCAGTGGTCCTGGGTGCAGTAAACTAAAGTTTAAATACTGGTAGAACAATAACAAGAAACAAAAAATGAAAACAAAAAATATATCTAGGCACTTTTTCAGTGTGTTTATAGAAATGCAGTGAAATATGTAAAATGGAGTATAAACAAGCAAAAGAGAGCAGTTGACCAAGGTGGCAAGTCAAGGATAAGTGACAGCGAGGATGACTTCTCTTCTTAGCTTTTTGCATGCAATATGAGAGGTACTGCTCTTCCTGTCTTTCCTTGAAATGTTTAAAAATATATTCTTCCTCATATTGCAGCCACATATGTCATCTGGCTGTCAGCTGCATTGTCATGCAGTAGTGTTGAAACAAACGTGTAAACATCAATGTGCATAATGTTTTTGTTGCATGTAATTTTAATTTGATTTTAAACATAATATCCTTGTGACTATGGACAGAATGCTGTCTTATTAATGAAAGTGTATTTTGACAAGAGTAAATCAGATTGAATATGAAAAGCTGATTAGATTTGGCACAGTGCCAGACAGGCTCACCCAATACGGGGCTGTGATCACAGAGTGGTTTACTGCCAGTTAACTAGGCTTTTACTTTACTGAAAGTGTTTCATATTTTAAAAAATCCATATAAATATTACAGCTTAACATTGAAAGTCTGCATTGATACATATTAAATATAAATTATATAACCACATCCAAATGTAAGACAAATACTACAAAGAACTGACTTGAGAATATTAAGGCAGAACTGGCAAATGAAGTGTTACAAGTTAAGCTGTTGAGCACTGCAGACAATACAGTCACCTTTTTCTTTAACACTTGAGAAATTATTGGGGGCTTTATATAGCACCATCAATAAGCAGGCCTAGCAAAAAGAGACAACAGTTTCCAAATGCCTCTCACACTCTGCATAAGTATCTGCCTTTGATCTTTTTGTGCTTTTGGAGATGAGCCAACACAATCCAGAAACAAACAGCCTCCTGGCTCTCACTATTCCAATCTTGTAATATTTAACAATCTTCTAAATTTGGGACTATCATTTTGATTTTATTTTTGTCAAAAACTGTATTTTTTCTGTTTTAGTGTTAACTCTCTGCCTTCTTCAGTTTGCTCCAACTTGCACCTCTTGACTTCTCTTCCCATCAGTTTCTGACCCTTTCCTTTTGTCTGGCTCTGACCTTGTCCCACTCTTATATTGATTTAAAGTGTGTCCTGAGGATGGCCATATTGCCGCTCTGTTGACAATGCCAAAATGGAATGAGTTTTACCTCAGTCTCATCATTTTTAATATAGAAGAAACAAGACATGAATGGAGCTTTGTGTGAGGGTCCCTTAGCGTCTACTCATCTTTCATACTCTATCTGTTTGACACCTCACCTTCTCCAGAAGTGCCCAAAGATCCAAATCTCAAACCATTTTTCCTCTGGCTAGAAAGTGACAATCCCTAAGGCCTGGCCATCACAAATAGGTATGACCGTCTTTATACATGTAGAAAAAAACACAATTAATACTTTGACAAAGTTCCTTAGAACTCCTTACAGTGTAAGCTTCATCTGAAAGGCTACTGGGGTCCCCTTTACATTCACTTTGACATTATGCACCATTTATAACTAGAGGTTACTCTGTCTCTGTCAGGAGGCAATGCAGTAATGAGATCCCCTGGGAGGTCTTCAAAATCTATTCTGCCTTCTCTTTGCACACATCATGAGGCAACTAACTCACACAGGTAAGGATGAGGGTCCAGTTACATGATGAGAGATGATTCTAAGACTCGTCGTCCTTTGATTGATAGACAAAAAGAAATGTAATAAGAGGGTTCAGGACACTTGAATCATGGCAAGGGTGTAGGGCATCTCTTTGAGGTGTTTCCTTTTTAGGGTATTGTGAAGCTGGTAAAATTCTGAAATATATTTAAGGTGTTACAAATGCCCAGTCAGGGTCCATAGAAATGTATTGTTGATATTTTCAGCGGCAAAATACAAAAATGTTTTTGAATTAAGAATAATTTTTGAAGAAAACATAATGCCTTAATAAGACATGACTTAACAGTCATTTTCAACTGAGACTGATCTTCAAGATCTGTTAGCATTTTGATGACATACTCTGTCAGGACCAAGCTCAGAGGAAGTATAAAACTTCATAGAGGTATTGTAAGGCGAAGATGATAAGGTTACAATAAATCTGCAGTTTTATCATTTAGGCTTCCATGGCCAAACATCTAAATGTAGATATTCAGAAAAGTAACAACAATGAACTGAATCCAAAGACCTATAACTACATACTAAGTTATCTTAAATGGAAACAATACAGGAACTTTTTTCATAACATTAACATTGATTACATCTTGCCTGAAGAAGGGGCCTGAGTTGCCTCGAAAGCTTGCATATTGTAATCTTTCTAGTTAGCCAATAAAAGGTGTCATTTTGCTTGGCTTTTCTCTACATAACATTAAAGACAAATTCTTTTGAATAAAGCTCCATGACCATTCCCAGCCTGATATGATACGCAGGATGTTCTGGATTATTGTGAGTGAGAAAAGACCAAGAGATGAGAATGCAAAGCATCACAAAAGGGAATGCAAGGGTCCAAAATACCAAGAGGCAAAACTAGGAGTCAGATGGCAAAACAGAGTCACAAGTCAAAAACTGATGAGATCAAAATCCAGGAAACCACATTTAACACTAGGGCCTTCTTAGAAAGAAACCAACTGGCACTGTTACAAACAAGAGAATTTTGCATCAACCAGGGAAAACCTGAAGTAAATGTCACCATATTTTTATGCCATGACAACAGGGTCATGTGATCAATACCCAGAATGTTTCATGAATAAGGAAAATCAAGACAGTAAAAAATGACTTCATGACGCAAAGTTGACTGAATATGATTCTATACATGAAAGCCACAACATTTATTTCTGTAGCACATTTTCATACACCGAATGCAGCTTTGCAAGTCAAAGTGCTTTACAAGATGTCAATGAAATAGTTACAAATAAGTAATACAAATTAAATTAGGTAAGAATAATAATGAATAAGTAATAAAAACCAATCAATATGAGCTTAAATAATATTGATACATAATTAGTAGAAAAGAAAAATCTAATTCAGGGGTGGCCAAATCCAATCCTGGAGAGCCGCAGTGGTTTCAGGTTTTTGTCCCAACCCAGTTGCTTAATTAGAAGCCAATCCTCACCAATAAGAGATCTTATTTAATTATATGGCTTGTTACCATTTGAATTCTACCATGTCAGTTCATTCTTAAATCATAGACGTTTTTTGCCTTTCTAATGACACATGTATCATTGAAATGATTTGAAGTCTTAAACGGATGAGTAATTTTCAGTTCTTTCCCTTCTCTTCAGTTTCTTTCTAAGTACTTAATTAAACCATAGTGAATGATGAATGCACACGGGTGGAAATGGAGACAAGCTAGATGTAGAACTGCTGGTTCATTTGTCATTTGTATCTTATCTATATATATAAAGGAGAGTTGGGATCCGAGAGATTGTGTTTGTGTGTTTGTGGAGGGATGGAGAGTTAAGGCGGGTGTTGGAGTCACGTGATCATCTCCCCTCCCATTCACTTCATTTCGCTCCGAGCTGAGCTCCGCAACTGACGCGGTCTTGCCGTTCTTTTTCCATAGTGTTTAGTCCTTTCTCCTTTACTGATTTACTGTTTAGTAGACACGGTGATTACTGAATAGTATTTTTTCCTTTAGTGTTTCTACTTAGTGTTTCTTAGTGTTTAGTGGACGCGGTGTGCGAAAGGAGAGTTGGGATCCGAGAGACTGTGTTTGTGGAGGGATGGAGAGTTAAGGCAGGTGGGGGAGTCACGTGATCATCTCCCCTCCCATTCACCTCATTTCATTCACTTCATTTCGCTCCGAGCTGAGCTCCGCAGCTGACGCGGTCTTGCCGTTCTTTTTCCATAGTGTTTAGTCCTTTTTCCTTTACTGATTTACTGTTTAGTAGACGCGGTACTTACTGAATAGTATTTTTTCCTTTAGTGTTTCTAGTGTTTCTTAGTGTTTAGTAGACGCGGTGTGCCGGTGTTCCCGGCGGTGTTGCGGTTTAGTGTTACTTTCTACTTCGTTTTTGTACTTTAGCGTTTAATAATAAATAATAATAATTCATTACATTTATATAGCGCTTTTCTCAGTACTCAAAGCGCTAAAATAGTGAGTGATACTTAGCTGATAGCAGTGTAGAAGCAGCACAGCACAACGGAGCCGGTAGGACAGGCGGGTGTGGTAGCGTAGGTGAGCGGCGATAGCAAGCAGCAGAAAGCACAGCAGGAGGAGGAAGCAGGATTTGGATGTTCCAATACACAGCCATAGACAGTAACGCTTGGTAATTTCAGGCATGATCGCCCTGGAGCCATAAGCCAGGTTAGTATGAACATCAGATCAGTTCCTGGTCATAGAGTACTGTAAGATGAAACAGGAGCAGATCAGCATAGCGAATATAATCACGGACACAGATCATCCCGAGGTGCTAGATCGCCAGGTACAAAGAAATTTTAAAAAGAGTTCAGGTCACATGCCTGCAAAAGAACCTAATTGAGGCAACTATTTTTTACTGGTGGTGGCTCAGGAGAGAGAGTTTTTATTCCTCGCATCCCCGTTATACCCTCTGATCTCCCATTTCAATTCAAACTCCTCCAATTTCCAGTAAGGCTCTGCTTCGCAATGACAATAAGTCTCAGGGACAGACCCAACAAAAGGTTGGCATTGATTTGAGGCAAGATTGCTTTTCACATGGCCAACTATACGTTGCATGCTCAAGAGTAAGCTCAGCGCACAGCTTGGTCATATTACAACCGGGGTGGGGGTCGAACTGACAACGTGGTATACAAAGAGATCCTTAACAAATAATTATTGGTACATTTTCCCTCAGTTTATTATTTAAAATTTTAAAGCAGTACTTCGCCACTGTGAAGCGCGAGTATTTTGCTAGTTGCTAATAAGGAGCAGTTAAAACAGGGAATATGGCTGTTTAGGCAAAAATAAGCAATTAAAGGTTCAAAATCTTAACAAGTGAGACAAATGAAATGAACCAGAAAAATGTCACTTGAGCGATAAGTGATTCACCAGCAATGAATGATTTCTCATGAAGCAATTGGGTTGGAACAAAAACATAAAAATATTACAGCCCTCCAGGACTGACATTGCTCAGCCCTGATTTAAAGGTTTTGAGTCTTAAATAGCAAATAAATTAAATGAAGTTAATTAGTAGCAAAAAAACAGTCACTAATTAAGAAAATGGTTAGAATGAAAACCTGTAGTTACTGTAGCACTCCAGGATCGGAGCTGGCCACCCCAGTCTAACACATAAAATCGTATTCTAAGTCTCTAAAGATAAGTATGATGATAAGTTCAGATGGCAAACAAAACAAAAATTGCAGTTAAGCTGAAGAAAAAACAAAATCTTCTGGGGTTCCAAGGCCTGTGGCCATCATGTTTTTTGTTTTTGGAATGGCTAAAACTGTCAGTTGGGGCCATTTACAAGTATAGTTTGTGTATCCACGCTGTGGCTTGTCGATAGGACTGAAAGTGTTCATACAGTTTGAGCACACATATAAGTGGCGACTCTGTTGTGCAGTGTGAGTAGTCACTTACTTCCCCACAATTTATAAAGGTCACACGGAGTATGCCTGCCTTTAGGGAAACATGTACTGCAATTTACATACTTAAAGCTAGGCTATCGTTATGGAATTGAAATATGTGGCTTAGACTTAGAAGATGAATCATCAATGAACAACAACTAGTTAAATGCTTGTGAAGGTATGCAAAAACTTTGTGTTCTAAAATTAAAGAACTAGCTTTCGGAGTGGTGGCTCTGAGGCTAGGGATCAGTGCCGGCAATCAGAAGGTTGACGGTTTCAATCCTGTAAACGCCAGATGTGACTGTACCCAGTTGGGCCCTTGAGAAAATCCCTTAACCTGCAGTTGCTTAGTCCTGGATATGATGTTAATCTGCATCCATCCCTGCAAACAGATCCTTAGAAATTTTTGTATAGCTAGTCTATATGCAGCTTCAAGCAGCTTTTGAAACCCAGTAGAATTGACCATGAGCTTACAGTATATGAGAATGATTTGGTATCATTTCTGCGTTTTGAGAAACTGTCTGCCCCGCCTAGCAGATAGAAACCCAGGGGTGTTCGCTTAATATGGGCAAAAGCGTGCTGGAGAGTGTGAGTATATTTTATTAAACCTTTTTCCTAAAGTGTTCTCAATTCAGCCAGTTCATTTTTGTACAAATGGAGCTTTCAGTTCAATCGCTGACACAAACACATGTAAGGAGCCTTTCTTTATCTGTTAATACTGTATGTTCATGGATACTTTGAGAGCAACCTCAGAGACTTTTATTGATCTTATTATTGGCTGCAATTTAAATGTTGGACACTTAGAAAAATAGCAAAAAAAATCTTTCTTTTAATTTTCAAATAAGAATATATAACATTAACCTAAAATAAAGAAGCCATCTGCGATCTGTCATCTGGGACTGAATGAAGACTGCATGAGCCCACCCAGATTGTATAGTTCTTTGTACTGCTTATTTTTACTGCTATTGTTTTTTAATGCAAATAAATAAGTGAACGCTTAAATCAGTGTCTTTTCTCAATTGCTACTAGCATGACCAAGAGTTAGATTGTTTATTGCTTGTCTAGCTGTGATCCCTTAAGGGCTAAAGGGGACACCTTTGAGAAGCCCTCTTTTAGTGGTAAATTTTGTTGAAGTAAAAGAGTGAAAGTAAAGACAACTCCAGTCAGTGAAGCAGTCTGCCATTAGAGGTCCCAAGAGTTGAATACACGGGGTACAATATATACAGGGAGAAAGGTGAGAGGTTACAGATTTACATTGCTGCTTTTCACATTTCTTCCATCCTCCATTAAGAAAAGAGACTAAGAGGTTAGTCACTACCTTTCATTGTAGGTGCATGTCACAGGTGATCTGATAACACAACAAAAGAATATGTTATGTTAAAGAGAAAATGCTAATCAACGTATGAAATAATTAGGCACTGTATATTTCATAGAAAGAACATCAAAGAAACAGGAGACATGTTACATAAAACTTTTATTAAATTTCCATCCATCCATCCATTATCCAACCCGCTATATCCTAACTACAGTGTCACGGGGGTCTGCTGGAGCTAATCCCAGCCAACACAGGGCGCAAGGCAGGAAACAAACCCCGGGCAGGATGCCAGCCCACAGCAGTCATTAAATTTACTAACCTTCAAACACAAACAACATTATATATGAACACCAAGGCTTATAATCTTTATAACTTCTCAGTTTCTGTATATTTTACAGAAATGAGGGGCAACACAATAAAATATCTAAGAACTTGCCTTAAATGTCATGTTGTTCTGTAGATAAGGAAATGTTGTAAAGTCTAGGAATAAAGAAGCACAGTGTCTGCAAGCTGACTTACCAATACATTAAGTTGTAATTATAAACTTTAGCATAAATTACTGCAGCACTCATTTTCACCTTTCTTCTCTTCTGCTTGTTTTACAGGCTACATAACTGCATTTTAGAAATAAAAGAGAATACAACTCATAAACAATCTAAAGAAAGAAAATGTAAGCGACCATCATTTCTTTACCTGGGAAATGAAAAATATCCTTTATGCCATTTAGTTCAAAAGAGTGTTCTGATTGCTTGTAGTAAGTGCTTAATTTTGTAACATAAAAGAAAGTGTCACTTAGTGATTCTTTTTCATACCATTTGAAGGAAAGAGTGCTCATCTCAAAGCTATATAGACAGCAAAAATCCTAGAAGCATTTATTCATGCTCATTAAACCTCATGTAAAATTAATCCAGAAGTCAGGCACATATGGAATGAAAGCGTTAAGATGCGTTGTTATTGTTGTTATTGGTTGTATCAGGTCAAGTGGAACATCATCTCCTCCCAGACCCCCTGCTTCAACATCACTTTTTTTTATAGAAAATGATTTAACTTCTATTTTTTTTTTTTTGCAAACCACCAGCTTAAAGGAATTGATTGACTCTTTGTGTGTGCTATATGCACCTATTTATGGGTAAATTGAGTGGACAAGACAACCTCCTGGTGAGCTCTGCCTTTTCTGATGCTTTGCTCTTTGCAGTTCATATGTCATCACATCTCTTTGTATCTGTTCCATCTCTCATCAGTTCTGGACTTCAGTGTAAAGTATTATTTTTGGCCTTTAATTCTGGAAAATGACTAATTTTCCCCTAGAAGTCACGCTATTTCTACATAGTTAAGGAGATTGACTGGAAACTCCATTATTCAGCAGTTTTTATTCAACGCCTTTTCCTAATCCATTTTTCATCAAAGGTTGTTAGTTACTATACAAGTTCTCATGCTAAACACAGACTACTGTAGGTACAGATTTTGTTCTATATATTCGGTGGTGTATTATATAGACTACCTAGGGAAGACAGACTTGATGTATATAACAAGATTACATTGACTGAAGTTAATTCTCTTTCGTTTTAAAAAACTTTAGTAAATACATAAAAAAATCATCTTTTTTACAAAAAAACATGGATGCACGAACACATTCACTGACTTATAAAACAAATCTTTATTTACAGTTTTCTCAAACAACTGGGCTCTTTTATGTCCTATTTCATGAACAAAAATGTGCAATAGAATGTGAGAAATGTGTAATTATCACGATGACTTCATAGTAAGCTTGCTGAGCTTCTTCGGTGAGGAAGGGAGATGACCAGATGTGCCCATTTGTACTGTGTCCACTGTTGGCAGGTGGCAGAATGCTCAAATATCAGGTGGGATGTCACCACGTCTTCCCTGGGGCACATCAGGACCAGCAATTGTTTGGGTTCTTGGCCCATTCCTAGCTGGTAGGAGGCTTCATCAGTTTCCCCTAAATATGATACATGTAGACCCCCCCCCCCCCCAATTATTACAAGGATAGTTAGATTTACTACTTATGGGTTTTCTGAAATCTACAACATCTGTAATAAGAGTTTTAAGCTCTCAATGGCAAGGCTGTATCATCTCAATCAATGCAAATAGTTCAATATACAGTATAACACCTTGAAAATATAAAAAAAAACTCTCACAGTCTGAGAACAATTCCAGATTAGTTATCATATTTTATTTGGTAATGCTAACAGTGTAGCCGCATTGTTTTCTCTAAATATAATTAGGATGAAAATGTTTTGTTGATGGGATGCCTGACGATGTTGTGCCTAACACTGCTGTCTCTCAGCTCCATGATCCTTGGTTTGAATCCTTCATGTGGTCACTGTCTGCGTGGAGTTTGCTTGCTGTTCTGTTGTCTGCTTCATTTTTTTTTTCAGGAAGTCCTGTTTTTTTCACATCCCTTAAAACAAGTTAAGTTGACTGGCAGTTTTGAATGGACCCTGGCCTGTGCAGAATTACCAATCAAACTAGCAAACTGTCATTGGAATGGAGGAAAATAACTGTGGTAAGCCCACGTCCAATATAAATGGGGACTATGTGCAAACTCTACATAGACAGCAGCCATGCATGGAAGTCGAATCCTGGATGATGGTTCTGTGAGAGAGTAGGCCTAACCATAGTATAATCAGTGCTTTTTTTGTGCTCCTTAAAATGAAAAAAATAATATTGCAACAACAATTATGTTTGCTTTAGTTCATTTTTATAAAACAGCATCATTCCATATGGTAATCCATATGGTAAAATCATATCCTTCATTATTGGTTATTGTAATTGGATAATAACATTGACATCCTTTACTGCATTCGTTTACACTTCCTGCTGTCTCTCATCTGATCCTTTTCCTTCATCTACAGGGCAGCTTTACAAGTCACTCTGTTACCATTGTAATTCTTAACAAGAAAAACCTGGCACAGGAAATTTGAGATTTGACATTGTGTAGAAGTTAGAATGATGAATTCTTAATTATCTGTTTTTCCCCAAATATTCAGCAGGTGGAATTTGTTCACAACCCCAAGGGAATAGGGCTGTTTGGTTTTTGGTTTGTGTCCATCTATTTATCCATCTATCCATCCATTTTCTGCTGCTTACATGGGCAGCACTCTGAGCAAAGACTGCCAGACATCCCATTTACCCATTTCCTCCTCTGACTCGTTTAGAGGGATACTAGGGCATTTCCTGGCAAGTTGACAGATGTAATCTCTATAGCATGTCTTTGGTCATCTCCGAGGTTTCCTCCCAGTTTGCCATAAAACAAAACACCTCCTCAGGAAGGAGTCCAGGAGGCATCCTAATCAGATACCTGAACCAAGGTAGAGGAGCAGTGGCTCTACTTTGAACTCCTCCCGAATGTCTACTCTCCTCACCATATCTTGTAAGTAACCCTGGGTGGGAACACATTTCTGCCACTTGCATCTGTAAACTAGTTCTACTCAAAACTTGTGAGAATAGGTTGTGACAATGCGGGTTCAGCTCCGTGCTCCCATCCACTGTTAGGGAGCCCTTGAACCCAACACCGTTGGTAATTTCACCGATGAGCTAGACGGTGAGGCAATAACATTAGAGCAAGGGGATGATGTAAAAAGTGCAAAGTGTTTTTATTTACAATCCAACAACAAAACGAGAGTGTTCAAACAAAGTGCAGTGTCCAAAATCTTCATTAAATAAATAATCCATAAAAGAAAGGTGAAAGGTGGAGGTTTAAAATAGAACAAATACAAAAACAAACAATCCTTTAAAACGAGGTTAAAACACAATACAGGAAGCAGTCTTCTAAAAACCCCAATGTCAAACCCGGTGCTTCTTCTAAACTAGCGCCTCACCTGCTTCTCTCATTAGGGCCCTGCTGCTGACCTTCTTTTGCCTACTTCTGCTGTCAGGCTTGCCTCACCGATCCTTGGCTCCGGTCGGCTCCTCCAGACAGTGACTTGGGATTCCCCAACAACCAAGGCTCCCACGCTGGAGACACCACATCCCATGTCCCGACTCCCACTGTCTTCCGCAGCCTTAAGCGGAGAGTCACCCGTATCCCGGTCATTCCCGTCCTTCATAAAAGTAATCTCTACGGTAGCGACCACATCTACTACTTTCCTGGGTGTTGGACAAACACCCAGGCTGTCTGCTCAGCTCCTGCGAGCCTGCTCTTGCTTGCTTTCCTGCACCGGCTTTCTCTCACTCGCTCCCTTCCTGCTTCCTTCTGCAACCTCAGTTTCCTTCTCTTTTCTTGTTCATCCTTCCCCCAACTGTCTCGGCTTCTCTATATATAATGGACGTGGCAGCTGTGGCAATCAACAGCTCCCGGGTACAATTACGCTGCGGACTGTCCCTCACCTGTGTACTTAGGTGAGACACGCCTGCAGCACAAATCCACCCAGAAACCGCTTCAGCCACACTACCACACCCCCTAGCAATGCCGCGAGCGAGGTGATTATTTAAAACAAACTGGCCTTTGCTGGGAGAGCTATGGACCCACAACACCACATAGGTGAGGGCAAGAACTTAGATCAATCAGTAAATCAAGAACTTTGACATTATTGGCTAAGCTCCCTCCTCACTATGACTGACAGATACAGTGTCATTAAGAATGCCTATTTATTTGTAGCAGGTACTTACTTTTTGTTTTAAAAATGACCTACTTCTTATTTTGGACTCAGCACCTTTCATTGAAGAGTTTGTGACTGCTCCTCATGATGGAATGTGCTGGTTTCTGCTATTTCTTCTCCTCTCATTTTTAGCATCTTAAATGAAACAAGCCATGGTAACATAATGGAAAATTCATGTAGTTACAGATGAATTGATTGATAAAAAAATTAGCCTTAAAATGTTGGGTTTTTAGTTGCATAAAAATATGAATTAAAAACAATATTTGAATAGATTAGCTTTTAAAATGGACTAAAATATGAAAATAAACTTCACATTTATAAATAAATAAATATCATATTGGTAAATTCATATCATATGCTGTACTCATGTTGTAAATATAGAGAAAGTCATTTGCTGGTGGCATCAGATTTTTTTTTTTATGTGTTTTCATTGACATGGTGTGCGGACAGTGGGCCTCACTAAAAGCCACAGCATGCAGCCAGTAGTTTGCCGACCTGTGCTTAAAAAGAAGCGTATGCTTTTTGAGTAATGAGCATGCTTTAGTTAATCGCTTGACACCAAACAGATGTGGCCACAGTTTCATTATTTTGATAAGTGTAACCACAATAGACAAAAATGAGGTTAAATGTATTGAAAAATTGTTTATATAACCATAAGTCAAATAATGACACTATTTAATATTTTAAATTGGTGCACAGAATGTATGCAACATCTACACATTTTAAAAGACATTTCATTCTTGTCATATTTTAGATGGGTGAATATGTTGTTCTATTTGGTCATTGTCTGCATCCCAATCCAATTTTTCTATGTTTTCCCCTTGGCTGTTGTTAAAAAAAATATATTCTTTGTTCCACTTATTCAAGTTTAGGTTTGCAGAGGGTCAGAGTCTGTGCTAGCAACATCAGGAACAAGGAAGGAATCAGCCGGGCACCATGGACATGAATAAGCCCTGTCTGGCAACCATTCCATGGCTGGATTCTGCCTTTCATCTAATTTTGCCAGGATAGGCTGTGGCCCACCCCTATGACCTTTAAGAAACATCTGGATAAGCTCAATTATATTACCTAATTGGAAAAGCATTGCTTTTTCATGCATAGAAACCTGGAAAAAAGGTTTTCTGTTAGGCTGAATTGAAAACAAATCTGGCAAGATTTGGAAATAAGCCTTATTTGTGTACTGCCATCTTAGATCAAGCAAAAGCTCTCATTCACACCATATTGGGCTGGTCAGGACTTCTGATTCAGATTTGGGTTGTCATCTCTACTAGTAGGCTTGCCCTTTGACATAAATTTGTGTCACTGCATTGTCTGCTGATAATAATTCATATAATTCATTTATATTAAATTTAGGATTTGTTCTCCAAGTAGCTTAGTTTTTATCATTATTTTATTATTTCTGCCTGTTAATATAAGAGATGCCCCTTTGGTCTCAGCTTTCAAATCCCAGGAGAAGACTCACTACTTTAGTTTAGCATATCTTGACTAGAGCTGCTGATTAACTGTGCAGACTGCATCTCTGTTGTTGGTTATTAGCACTAAAACATAAGTAATATGATAGCTATAATTTGTTACTAACCCTCACCTATTCTCTTTCTTTTATACTCAAATGTGGCACTTGGTGCCACTGCCCTCCTGCCAAGTTGTTTTGCCTGCCTAAGGTAAATTAATCTGTGATAGAGGATCAAAAGAATCATCAGGTGGAGGCGTCCCTTCATCAGATTGGCTGGCCCAGCGCTGACTCAATGGTGGAATGGCCAATAGGGGGGAGGCAGATTGATGGCCGAGGTTTCCAGGACTCTGAACAAATCCAAATCATATTATGTGATATCATCTACTGTTGAATTCTGCTCTGTACTTGTAATATTTTTATTTTACTATTATATTGTATTGATGATTACTTGTGTCCTCTTCTGTGTATTGTATTGTATTGACCCCTTTTTTGACACCCACTGCACACCCAATCTACCTGGAAAGGGGTCTCTCTTTGAACTGCCTTTCCCAAGGTTTCTTCAGTTTTTTCCTACTAGGGATTTTCTTAGAGAATCAATGCTGGGGTCTATCAAAAGGCAGGGCCTGTTAAAGCCCACTTCTTGTGTGATTTTGGGCTATATAAAAATAAATTGTATTGTATTGTATTATATCATTAAAATGCATTGATCCTATCCAGTCTTAGGCAGTTTCATATTGTTGTCTGATTAATGTTAAATTGTATTTTGAATTTTCTTGTAAAGTACTTTGAATTATAAAATGGATAAGCATTTTATTAGCATTTTCCATCTGTTTCTAAAGGGTATCTGCTCTAGACCTTTTGTTTAAAACTGCAGTTTTTGCCTTCAGCTGTCTTCAAGGGAATTATTACAATATGCTAATAGTTAGGTTTAGTTCAAAGAGCATTTTTTATTGTATCAAGTGAAATCGGAAAGATCTTTCAACAGCGTCCTTGTTTAAAGGCTCTTAAGTAAACATAGGTGGCAAATATACACATATCTTTCATTAGAGTGGAATTTGGAAAAAAATATCATATTACAACAAAATCTGAAACAGGGGGTTTTCGTTGGTGTCATATCAATGCTGTTAGCAGTTTCTGTTGAAAATGTTGAGGATGATGTGGATATTAAAGTGCTAAAGTGGCAAAGTATGTGTTCCAGTAAAGCCACAAGTTTAAACCAAGTAGATATTCCACTTTTAAGACTAGAATCCCTGAAGCTTACAATGTTTTTCGTTGTCCCTGACCTCTTTAAATTTTCCTGAAATATAGCAAGAAGCTCGTAGCTCCTTATCACTACACTTTTAGTCTCTTTTTGTTTTGCAAATGTATGCATTAGCAGAATGCAGCCTGCTATAATTCAGTCAGATGAAGGCATCACCCTGCTGCAGTCCTCACAGTTCAAGTCTGAGTTGAAGTGTTTATCTGGCGATGCGTTTATAAGGAATTATATAGGTAATGAAATAGCATGATTTGAAATACATACATTTCATGTGTGTTCCGTGTCTACAATAATCTGTGTAAACAGAGAATGACAGAGGAAATGTGAGGCAATAAATGGTCAACATATGGCTAAAACAGAAAATGTTTTCATATGTTATAGTGATAATGACATAATTTGGATGTGTGAAGTTCAAATATCCAAGAAACACTTTCACAAAAAATGTAACAAACCAAGTATGCTTTTATTCAAGAATAAAACTGAAGAAATTGCTCAATTGACATGTCACTGAAGCCCAACTAACAGTCTTTACAAAATAAAAGACATTCGTGTACGTTGTAAAGGAAGGTGTGGAAAGACAGGTTGTCCCAGACAGTTTGGTTAATGGTATCGCTCCCAGTCGGGAGGCCACTGGAATGGAACGAATGAGGGAGACTGTCTCACAAACTCAAGAATTTCCCCAATACACTGAGTAGCAGCATCTCTCTGGAATGACATCTGTTTGGACACCCACAGTATTGCATGTGAACTGTAGTTGTGATGGGCAGTCTTGTTGGGGTCTGTGTGTGCTGCTAGAGAGAGGTGCTTTCCTTTTTAGGGAGAGGTCCTGTCTGACTCGGAAGTGCTTCCAGGATCCAATGTTGTTGCACTTTAAGTACTCCCAGGTTAAAGTTAAAAAGGACCTTCTCCAGGCAAGTCAAGGTCGGGAGTGGAGTCAGGCAAAGCTCACCTGAGAGGTATGGAGGAGAAAATAAAAGACAAAGGAAAAGAATCAATCATGTTTCTGAAAGAAGGATGGAGAACTGTTTAAAAGAGAACCCTTGTAAGAAGGCTTTAGTAAAATAAAAGACATTATATTAACCTGGGATCATTCTTGTGGTATTTGTGTCAAGGATTTGGGGCTGTGGGCTGTCTCCTACAGGCCTTAACGTGTATATTATAAAAGCCCCTATGGTCTCCTCTTCAACTACATGATTCAGTAATTTGCTCCAAAATTCCATCCCCCTTTATGCATTGAAGTGCTTACAAGTTTTCTTTTGAGTGAATTCTGCCTTAAAGATTCATTATTTAGCTAAACAAATTCTGTTGGATCAAATCTAAACTTTGAAGTCCAGGGTTAGGTCCCCATATAATTATTTCCGTCATCCTCACCCTTTCCTCACTGGAGGCAGCTGAATGCTCTTATCTGCCCATCTTCTAGACTGCTTCAGTGTTGCAAAAATGCATTTGCACGCTTCCTGATTTCCTCTAGTTCTCAATAGGAAGACCACTGTTGATCTTTACTGTCTATCTGCGGTGTATTTCTTGTGATAGGTAGCACTATTTCTTCCTTGTTTTTTTATATTGCTTTATATCAAATGTTTTTTTTTATTTGTTTTGTTTTCTTTGCAGTGACTGCTTCTTCATTCTTCAGAAGACTTTAAAGTTTTTAAACCTGCTGCCAAAGTTTAAGTTTTCCTCTAAAGATCTGTGCTCTCTGTCTCGCTTAAAACTGTCCAAAATGTTTCCAGGCCAGGATCCAACCTGCGAGCGCTGCAACCAAGCTCCTGCCTCACTGGGTCACATGTTCTGGGCCTGCACCAAACTAACATCATTTTGGACAAAAATTTTTAAGTGCCTCTCAGACAGCCTTAGTATCACAATCCCTCCTAACCCACTAACAGCTGTGTTCGGTGTCCTTCCAGATGGACTGGAATTGGAGAAGGACAAGCAAACGGTGATTGCATTCACTACACTCTTGGCACGCAGACTTATTTTGTTAAATTGGAAGAATCCTAATTCTCCTCTTATAAGTCAGTGGGAAACCAATGTTTTATATTATTTGAAATTGGAAAAAATCAAATTTTCAGTTAGAGGATCTGTACAAAATTTTTTCAAAACATGGCAGGATTTAATCAATATTATTTTAGAATAAGAGAAATAACTATTATTGCATTTAACTCCCTTCTCCATCTCTTATTTATATAGATATTTACTTCTCCCCTTCTTTTGTCTAATGTTGCCTTATTAAAAAGCTTAAAGCAATTTTCCTTTAGCTAAGCTCTCCTTCTCAGGGGTGGGGTTTGATTTGTTTTCAAATTTGTTGGGTTATAAATTGATCTGTTTGTATGGAATGATTACAATGAAAATTAATAAAATAAAAATATTAAAGATCTGTGCTCTTCATTGACTGGTAAAGTCTGTGTGTTTCCTGTTTTTTGCTAAGGTGTAATCAGACTATAAGTTTAATGTCACTGTGCTCAGTACAAAAAATATTTTATAAATCCACTCACGTGTACAGGCCAGGCCAAAGTTAGCACACAGGGGATCTCAGCATTTAGAACTGCTAGGCAAGCATTTGAAGAGAGAAGGTACAACTACAAAAACGAGCATTGTACTATTTCTGTATGTTAGAGATGAAATTGAATCCTCTCCTTGCCTTGTTTGGAACCTAAGTAAGGGCTGGCACATGGAGAAAACAGTATAAAAGAACTTGGACGCAGCCAAACACCTCGAAGCCGACGGACGGATGGGTGATAACATCATCCGTCCTGAAAATCCTTCCATCGCAGTGATGAAAAATGGTAGACTGTATACATCGAGATCCCACCTTGGTAATTGTCTTGTCATTGGGCTTCCTTCATCTGTAATGCCGTGTAAATCGTCATTAAAGAAAGCTAAGTTATTTTCTCTTATGTGAATTCTTATCGCCGTATCACTATGGGAGAGGTATCGCCTTTTAATATTATATCTATATAGTTTCGGGTTACTTACAGTCATATGAAAAAGTTTGGGAACCCCTCTTAATTCTTTGCATTTTTGTTTATCATTGGCTGAGCTTTCAAAGTAGCAACTTCCTTTTAATATATGACATGCCTTATGGAAACAGTAGTATTTCAGCAGTGACATTAAGTTTATCGGATTAACAGAAAATATGCAATATGCATCATAACAAAATTAGATAGGTGCATAAATTTGGGCACCCCAACAGAGATGCATGCAGTAATAAAATGCATTGAATTTGACATTCTAACAGATGGTACATCACAAACATTTGAAGTAATAATATGTGTTGTATTTATTATTCTAACAGATGGTGCACCACACACACATTTGTATTAATGAAATACACTGTACTTGACATACCAACAGATGGCACATCACAAACACTGGAACTGCTTTTTTGAATCCCATTCCAAATGGCATATAACAGAGGCACTGACAACATTCATTCATTCAACTTTCATGAGACAAATCAACTTTACAACATTGACATGTTGATATGCAGACACTTGTCCTTTTATTAAGGTGGATAAGTAGACAGTTAGATAGATAGATAGATAGATAGATAGATAGATAGATAGATAGATAGATAGATAGATAGATAGATAGATAGATAGATAGATAGATAGATAGATAGATAGATAGATAGATAGATAGATAGATGGATAGATAGATACTTTATTAATCCCAATGGGAAATTCACAAATGACAGTTGTCATTTCCTGCTGGTGATTCTTTTAGGGTATGTAAGCATAAAAAAAGCAAATGAAGAAATCTCCAGTCCTGTGGTACCACTCTTCTTGATGACCTCTTTCAGATCTTTCCTATAAAAATGCATACTCATGATGTTATGATCAGTGGCTTTATTTAATTTGTTCTTTGCTTTCCTTGGGCTTTTATCAAAATTTAAACATGTAGAATGGGGTTTTGAACCAAACAGCATATAAGCATATAAAGGTGTATGCGTCCTGATCTGACATGCAGTATGAATTGTGAGACCTTATATTCTCAGGCATGTGTCTTTCTATATGATGTCCAATCGTATATATATATATATATATATATATATAATATATATATATATAGTGACGGGTGGTCGGGGCCCATGCAGCATATGTTCCAGGGGAGAAAGCATGGGAAAGGCAATATTTCCCCCTGGACGCTAGATGGCAGCCTCCCTGGGTTGCAGCGGTGCCTTGGACTCCTGCAGGGCTTCATGGGAGTTGGAGTTTGGTGCAGCCCTGTTGGGTTCCGCAGGCGCTGCCAGGGGGTGCTGCAGCAGGAGTTGCCAATCCCTTTTGGGCACTAGTTTCGCCACACCCGCAAGTGCAGCCAGATGTCAGCAATCAAGCACCTGGAGCACTTCCGGGTGCCTAATAAAGGAGCCAGCAACCACCAGTCATCGGCCAGAGTCAGGAGGAGGAGGACAAAGCTTAGAAGAGGAGTGGTGGTGCCAAAGGAGAGTGTTGTGGTGATTTACTTTGTGTCTTTTGGGACTGTGTTGTGCCTGTGGGGTCACGGGGAAGACGTGCCCCACAGGTGAAGAAAAATAAAGGTTTGTTTATTTTTATACATGAGTCTGTGTTGGGTCAGGCGCCTATATATATATATATATATATACAGTTAGGGTCCATAAATATTTGGACAGAGACAACTTTTTTCTAATTTGGTTCTGTACATTACCACAATGAATTTTAAATGAAACAACTCAGATGCAATTGAAGTGCAGACTTTCAGTTTTAATTCAGTGGGGTGAACAAAATGATTGCATAAAAATGTGAGGCAACTAAAGCATTTTTTTAATACAATCCCTTCATTTCAGGGGCTCAAAAGTAATTGGACAATTGACTCAAAGGCTATTTCATGGGCAGGTGTGGGCAAGTCCGTTGTTATGTCATTATCAATTAAGCAGATAAAAGGCCTGGAGTTGATTTGAGGTGTGGGTGCTTGCATGTGGAAGATTTTGCTGTGAACAGACAACATGCGGTCAAAGGAGCTCTCCGTGCAGGTGAAAGAAGCCATCCTTAAGCTGCAAAAACAGAAAAAACCCATCCGAGAAATTTCTACAATATTACAAGTGGCAAAATCTACAGTTTGGTACATCCTGAGAAAGAAAGCAAGCACTGGTGAACTCAGCAACACAAAAAGACCTGGGCGTCCACAGAAGACAACAGTGGTGGATGATCGCAGAATCATTTCCATGGTGAAGAGAAACCCCTTCACAACAGCCAGCCAAGTGAACAACACTCTCCAGGGGGTAGGTGTATCGATATCCAAGTCTACTGTGGCAGGTGGCCGGGTGTGGTCATCAGCCACCTGCCTATTTAAGGAGCCGCCTCCCTTCAATCAAGGCTGGAGTTGGGTGAGGAGAAGGACAAGATCGGAGAGGAGGCGGCAAGGAGAGGCCTGGAGAGAGAAAGAGAGAGAAAGAGAGATGGCTATTTGAGAAGCCTGGACTTTGGGAGACTGTTGGGGTTTGTGTGGCGGTGCACTTATAGACTTATTGTACATATTAGTGTAAATAAACATGTGGTGATGGCTTTGAACATGTCTGCCTGTCTGTGTCCGGGCTGCCTATTTCACACTACCATAAAGAGAAGACTGCATGAAATTAAATACAGAGGGTGCACTGCAAGGTGCAAGCCACTCATAAGCCTCAAGAATAGAAAGGGTAGATTGGACTTTGCTAAAGAACATCTAAAAAAGCCAGCACAGTTCTGGAAATACATTCTTTGGACAGATGAAACCAAGATCAACTTCTACCAGAATGATGGCAAGAAAAATGTATGGAGAAGGCATGGAACAGCTTATTATCCAAAGCATAGCACATCATCTGTAAAACACAGTGGAGGCAGTGTGATGGCTTGGGCGTGCATGGCTGCCAGTGGCAGTGGGACACTAGTGTTTATTGATGATGTGACACAGGACAGAAACAGCCAAATGAATTCTGAGGTGTTCAGAGACATACTGTCTGCTCAAATCCAGCTAAATGCAGTCAAATTGATTGGGCGGCGTTTCATGATACAGATGGACAATGATCCAAAACATACAGCCAAATTAACCCAGGAGTTTATTAAAGCAAAGAAGTGGCAAATTCTTGAATGGCCAAGTCAGTCACCTGATCTTAACCCAATTGAGCATGCATTTCACTTGTTGAAGACTAAACTTTGGATAGAAAGGCCCACAAACAAACAGCAACTGAAAGCAACTGCAGTAAAGGCCTGGCAGAGCATTAAAAAGGAGGAAACCCAACATCTGGTGATGTCCATCAGTTCAAGACTTCAGGCTGTCATTGCCAGCAAAGAGTTTTCAACCTAGTATTAGAAATGAACATTTTATTTCCAGTTATTTAATTTGTCCAATTATTTTTGAGCCCCTGAAATGAAGGGATTGTGTTAAAAAAAATGCTTTAGTTGTTTCACATTTTTATGCAATCTTTTTGTTCAACCCACTGAATTAAAGCTGAAAGTCTGCACTTCAACTGCATCTGAGTTGTTTCATTTAAAAATCATTGTGGTAATGTACAGAACCAAAATTAGAAAACAGTTGTCTCTGTCCAAATATTTATGGACCTAACTGTATATATATATATATATATATATATATATATATATATATATATATATATATATATATATATATATATACATATATATATATATATATATATATATATATATATATATATATATATATATATATATATATATATATGATGCATTGTTGCCACAGATGGACTCCAGTTAAATTGGAGACACATCTCAAGGATAATTAAAGAGAACAGGATACCCTAACCACAATTTACAGTGCCATAGCAAATTGTCTGAATGCTTAAATAAATGAGAGGTTTTGAATAAATTTGCAAACATTTTCTGAAAAACATTGTTCACACTTTTTCATTTTGGGTTATTGAGTACTACTGCAATAATGGCAGATTTATGTATTTAAAATTAAATCTGCAACACAATAAAGTCTACAGAAAGTGAAGGTTTCTTAATACTTTTTGAATACACTGTACATGGCAGAATAGATTCCATCCTATCTCTCTCTCTCTCTTTCTCTCACTGATTTGGGAAATAGTTGCTATAACTCTAAAAGCCAAAGAAACAGTTCCAGACCTGCCATGACTGGAATGTGATTTACAGTTATGTTTACATAATCAACAGGTTTAAAAGGTAACTGATAACCCATGAATCAATTTCTGTCCATCTGTTGTAAGAGAGCATGATCACTGAGCAGCATGAACTCCCATTCCAGCAGATTATAGACTGTATTATATTAGTTTACTCCCCACATCATTATGAGTAATTCTCTTTTAATGTCAGCATAATGCTCTTGCCAACTATGAAAAAGCCTAGTATGTCACATCTTTCAAGTTTTTGGTAAATTGAGAAAATGATGTCGCCCCTGCAATTAACGATCTCTAGATTAAATTTTTCCTGAGCTTCACGTACACATTGTTGGGTTTTTTTCACAAATCAACAACACCTGCCATTTAAATCACGCAGTTGCAGCTTTTAAATCACATGATTGTAATCCGACATTTTCATTGGTAGGCGGTCTGTCCTCATTGGTCAGTGGAGTTGCTATGTTTTTCTCTTGCAGTTTGTAAAATACTGTGTACATACTAGCTTCTTCCATTGAGCTATGACTAGAATGAAGACATATTTGGCCATCAACACTACCTTATAGCATCAGGAAAGACGTAGTAACTCCAAAAACTAAACAAATTCAGTTTTGAAAAAATGGCAGTTACTAGGGTTTTTTCTCTCTTGGCAGCTTCAGCAAAAAAGTGGGTGTTATTTTCCTCCACTGTCCTGTTATTAGTGTTGTAACCCATCTAAAAACCAGTTGTCTTGAGAATGAAGGAAAGGAGCATACAATGTGAAGTCAGCACTGACACCAAACTAAAGGTGTTTATTCTGCAACCATAGAAAGCTTACTTTTTAAATTGAACTGCAAGTGTAGCTGTCTCTGAACAGTGTCCAGTGTACCTGAGATGAATATCTATAAGACCCAATTAAATATAATTTTGCTTCTTTGTTTTAAGTTTAAGCAGTTCAAGAATAGCTATTACTTTAGAAGTCTGTGATCTTGTGATTTTTAGAAGTCTGTGATCTGTGATTCCAAAACAATGTAGCTTATGTGTTCCTGTCTAAAGTGTCATTTAGCAGGGAGTATGTGAAAGCTGACTATTTTCACAGTTTGAATATGACTTGTTCTTTATATTTTGTACAGTAGACAAAAAGCTGTGCCTGTCATTTTAGAAAGGTTGCAGGGGTTACTTCCACTGTATTCTTGAGCTAAAAGCTGTCTTAGTCAAATTAATCAAGGATATCTGGCAATAATGTTGTTGACAGTTTGATGACCACCAGCTAATCTACTTTAACCATAGGTAGGCTTTCTTGAACTTCTGGTGCTTCTTTCACAAGAAATATGAGCTGTCTGCTATGTTACAGGCAAGGTGGTGTATTTTCCATTTTATTGTTTTTTTTTTGTTATTTTTGAATTATCTATTTATTTTGTTATTATTGATTTTTTATATCATTTCTGCTATATTTGTCTATGTCTTAATAATTATGTACTGTCGCTTTGCATTTATGTCCATTCGTTGTGTTCTGTCAGAGTAGTACCCTAAGAGCCAGGGACCCCCTGACGTCATTGCTATGAAGGCCACTTTCTTACTATATACTGAGCCATGGAAGAGGATCTCAGCAGTGGTGCATTGAGTTCATTGAGGAGTTGTTTATATGTATTGTTTTTATCCATCCATCCATCCATTGTCTCCCGCTTATCCGAGGTCGGGTCGCGGGGGCAGCAGCTTGAGCAAAGATGCCCAGACTTCCCTCTCCCCGGCCACTTCTTCTAGCTCTTCCGGGAGAATCCCAAGGCGTTCCCAGGCCAGTCGAGAGACATAGTCCCTCTAGCGTGTCCTGGATCTTCCCCGGGGCCTCCTCCCGGTTAGACGTGCCCGGAACACCTCACCAGGGAGGCGTCCAGGAGGCATCCTGATCAGATGCCCGAGCCACCTCATCTGACTCCTCTCGATGCGGAGGAGCAGCGGCTCTACTCTGAGCCCCTCCCGGATGACTGAGCTTCTCACCCTATCTTTAAGGGAAAGCCCAGACACCCTGCGGAGGAAACTCATTTCTTGTATTCGCGATCTCGTTCTTTCGGTCACTACCCATAGCTCATGACCATAGGTGAGGGTAGGAACATAGATCGACTGGTAAATTGAGAGCTTCGCCTTGCGGCTCAGCTCCTTTTTTACCACGACAGACCGATGCAGCGCCCGCATTACTGCGGATGCCGCACCGATCCGCCTGTCGATCTCACGCTCCATTCTTCCCTCACTCGTGAACAAGACCCCGAGATACTTGAACTCCTCCACTTGGGGCAGGATCTCGCTACCAACCCTGAGAGGGCACTCCACCCTTTTCCGGCTGAGGACCATGGTCTCGGATTTGGAGGTGCTGATTCTTATCCCAGCCGTTTCACACTCGGCTGCAAACCGATTCCAGAGAGAGCTGAAGATCACGGCCTGATGAAGCAAACAGGACAACATCATCTGCAAAAAGCAGTGACCCAATCCTGAGCCCACCAAACTGGACCCCCTCAACGCCCTGGCTGTGCCTAGAAATTCTGTCCATAAACGTTATGAACAGAATCGGTGACAAAGGGCAGCCCTGGCGGAGTCCAACTCTCACTGGAAACGGGTTCGACTTACTGCCGGCAATGCGGACCAAGCTCTGGCACCGATCGTACAGGGACCGAACAGCCCTTATCAGGGGGGCCGGTACCCCCATACTCTCGGAGTACCCCTCACAGGATTCCCTGAGGGACACGGTCGAATGCCTTTTCCAAGTCCACAAAACACATGTAGACTGGTTGGGCAAACTCCCATGCACCCTCCAGGACCCTGCTAAGGGTATAGAGCTGGTCCACTGTTCTGCGACCAGGACGAAAATCACACTGTTCCTCCTGAATTCGAGGTTCGACTATCCGACGGATAGTCCTTCAACCGCCACCTTATCGTGGTGGAGGGGTTTGCGTTTCCCAATGATCCTAGGAGCTCTGTTGTCCGGGGCTTTATGCCCCTGGTAGGGCCACCCAAGGCAAACTGTATTGTTTTTAATTTGGATTATTTTTGAACTGTTTATTGGATTTCTGCTGTTGGATCATGTATGTAGATTTGTTTGTTTGGAGTTGCTTTTTAGGCAACCCCTATTAACCCTTCGTGAGCATTTTTGATATTTTTTCTGTTTTGTGAATTTTTTATTTATAAAGATTAAAGTGAGATTTGTCTTTATAAGCTAGAGTTTAACAGTTTCTCCTTTTGTAAGGCAAATTAGATATTTTGATACTTTTGCCATTTTTCCCATTTTGGGCCTGTGTATGATGCAGCCACCAAACTGCAGTCGGGGCTGGCTGACTTTGAGTGAGCCTCTTCTAGTGTGCCAGTCCACAATCTCTACTAGTTTTTCCATGGAAATGTTTTGTTCTTACTTTACATACCTGCGAACAGATGCTGCATTAAATTGAAGCGATAACTCCATGAGAGTCCACAAGCGATATCTCCACGAGAGTTATTTTGTTACTTAGTATTGCTTAATCCTATTTATATATATATATTTTTTTCTTCATCTTGTAAAGCACTTTGAGCTATCTAATTTGTATGAAAACATGCTATATAAATAAATGTTGTTGTTGTTGAGAGTTATGAGAACTATCTTAACTGAGCCAAAAATAATCTACCATAGACTTTTTAAATACAAAACTCTCTTTCTTCTCTTTCATTCTTAAGTTTAGTGGTTTGATTTCTAATCAGGTATACTATAGGAATACTTCTATGGTGTTATAATGTCATTCTGCTTCCAAGACTGATGCCTCCTGGTCGCTGATGGAAAATCATATGAGAGCTAGAGCTCCCTCTCTTTTTTCACATTTATGACGTTGCCTACTCACTCTTTCTCATTGCACCCAACACTAATATTCACCTAATTAAGCTACTTCATGTAGACTAGTATGGCATTATGTTGTACATTATATATATACATTATGCATGGTTGAAAACCACCCCATTTTAAATACTTGACAGCTTCACTAATAGGAGTAAGCCTTGTTTTGATTTCCGCTCTCTATTTCAGTTATACTTCTGATTTAATCATTTGATGTACTGTATTGGTTTCAGAGAAGTGTCTACTGTTTAAGACAGAATCATAATCAACACAAAAATAGTATGGTGCACAATCTGGTAGGCTGATGTTTAAAGATAAATCTAAATGTTAAAATACTGCAAAACAGTGGTCTTAGACCACAGGAACATCACTTGATAAGAATATACAAATCAAGGTTCAGTTCAAAGAACACATGCAATTTCTTTTATAAGATAGATGAACACCAGAAGTCACATTGTAGAGAGCTATCACCTAATAACCAAACATGCATAGAACTAGCATCATGAAGATGATAAATCAGTCTAACAGGAATCTGTGAAATAACCCAAAACTATTAAAAGACCAGACTTACTGGTGAAGAGAGATGGAATCAAACTACCAGATAAGTAAAAGTAACGTGTTTCTTGTTTGTGGTGGTGCAGTATTAAGCACTCATTCATCCAGTGTTCTGGGTTCAAATCTCATGGATAATTGTTTGTGTGGAGTATGCATACTCTGTGAGAGGGTTTTTTCCTCCATGTAGTCTATTTCTCTCTCAGTATGTGTTAAGAGACGTCAAGTAAAATGACATCTTTTATTGGCAAACTAAAGGTTACAATATGCAAGCTTTCGAGGCGACTCAGGCCCCTTCTTCAGGCAAGATGCAATACAGAAACTGGAGTTCCCTGTGTTTATGTAGACACCAGGACAGATACAACATTGGAAAACCTTTAAGTGAGACATCTTACATATAAAAAATTAATAGGCCTCTTCAGGCTAAGATTCATTAAGCAGGCGAGGAGGACAATGTATAGTCAAGATCTTTGGATAAGATAACTGTCCATCAAAGTCTTTTGAAGTTTCTGATGAGTTTTTCAATACAATGAGGGTTTGTAGACAGGCTGTCTGTGTCAGTCTGAAAGATGCAAACAATCTTCATATTTGGCCATAAAACTCTTGTATCTATTCAAACCATGTTGTAATGTGTAAAATTTTAGCCTGAGTTTAACTTCCCATTCTTTTCTTTCTCGTTGTGTTCTGAAGTTGCCCATAAGCACTGACTTTACAGCCCCTCTCACAGTGTCCATGGCTGTTGAAGTGGGCTGCTACAGGAACATCTGTGTTGTCATGCTTAATGTGGAACCTGTGTAAATTCATTCTCTGGCGGAGTGTTTGTCCAGTTTCTCCCACATAGAGTGCAGTCTCAGGACATTTCATACAGAGAATGAGGTAGACCAAATTAGATGATCCCTTTACACGATGTTCTAGTCGGCAGTGTGGTATAACTACACGGTCTGTATTATAAATGTGAGCACATGTTTTACATCTTTTCTGTAGGCAGGGAGTCGTGCCATTTTCTGTTTGTTCACTTTGGGAGCTTCAGACAATTAGTTGGTGCAGGTTTGTCTGTATGCCAGGAGGGGAGGTTCTGGAAATACATTTTTCAGTCTTTTGTCATTGTGTAGCATTGGCTGAAGTTCTTTTATAGTGCTTCAGGATGGGTTATAGGTGACAACAAGGGGAAAGTGGTTCTTGTTGTCTTTGTTTTTATATTCTAGAAGGTTGTCTCTGGGTATATAATGGCTAACATTGTACAACACCCTAGTACTACAATTGTGTGTTAGGTTAATTCTAAGTTGTCCCTTTAGTGTATTTGAACATGAGTAAGCCCTGTAATGGATAGGAGCCCTGTCCAGGGTGGTGCAGTTCAGCTGGGATGAGATCCGTTGACCCTATTTGGAATAAGTGGGCTTGAGAATGTTATGTGATGTATGGTGTTAAACCTAAAAAAATAACAGAGATTTTCTATCTGTAATGGAGACACTGGCTCAGTGGTTCAGAAAGGAAATAGCAATATGAAATGCACCCAAGCAAGCTCAGAACAGGCAATCATTTTATATTGCTTATTTTACTCCATATTTCAATGAACAAGAACCTCAGAGAATTTTGGATAGTAAAACATAATTTTTTTAATGTGTGTTAACAAAGGTAATATAAATGTTCAGTTACCATATCAGGAACAAGCTGTGAGATTTTAACTTGTACCTTTATGGCAGTGAGATGAAATGTAACCAGACCTAACAAACAAGAAGAGCTAAAGAGAATGAGGAAATGTCGGGAATATAACTTAATATAGCTCATTAGAGTATGTCGACTTAATATATCATGTCAGATGCCTTCATTGTTTGTTTTCATTTAATTCTGTGCTTTAGATAACACAGGGTGACGTGTGTTAAAATAGCCCTGTGCACAAGTAAGGTGACCTACCTTGGTTTTAGCAGCAGCACACATAGTTGGGTAAAGGTAGACGAGATTTCCAAGAAGCATTCTTTTTCTCAGTTTTGTTATCTGTGTACCTGCTGGAGAGAACACACGCCATATTCATTGGGATGACATATTTCAATTGTGGAGCTGTATGGTCATACAGGTTTCTCTAAGCTGATATTTGTAGAGGGAGATATCCTGTTGTAGGGTTCTTGCAAAAATTCAGCAACTGATGAAAAAGTAGCATACTACTGGTTCTATGAGCAATGTACCGAAGCCAAGAAGTCCTTCCATCTGTACCAAGAGGCTGTCATCAATGTTGTTGATTATACAGAAAGAAGACCTTATTAGTTGATGCTGTAGTTATCAAAATAGATGGGCCAAGGTCTGTTGCCATGAACATGTTACAACACACAGAAAATTGTATAGCTTTCTGGTGAAGACATCTTTTAGCGCAGCCTTTAAAATAGTCAATAACCTTTTTTTTAAATATTCTCTAATACTATTAAAAAGCAAAATAACTGTGACAGTATGTTATTGCTTTACTAATAAAAGAAACTTAATGCATTGGCATGAAGACCATGTGTCACCCTATAATGTTCAATACAGTGATGTATGTGCTGCTGTGGCATTTTTGTTTTACTTGGTAATGAGTTCACGTAAAACAGGCCTGTAAATCTGACAAGAAAGCCCACCATGAATTCCATTACCTTACCCAACCTGGCCCTGAAATATCACATGAAGAGAACATTATTGGGCATCGGGAGGAGGAAATGCCACTGTCGTCAGACTCAAAATCGATGGCTAGCTGCTGATTCCTAAGAATAGTGCTTACAGATTAATCAAGACATTTAGCAGCCTTATGTAAGATTAACTTTGAGCACTGGGGCATAGAGTCAGGTAGGGTGATGCACAGCTTCTCCTTGATCTCCATGAATCACATCATGATCATAATCTATGTAGATGACTGCAAGCTTCTTTTTTTTGTTGTTTAGAACATTATAAAATTGTGATGAGAACAGGCCATTTAGCCCAAGAAGCTTGTCCATCCTAATCACCTAGATTGTCCAAAATAATATGATACCGAGATTTGAAGGTACTTAATATTTTGCTCTCCACCAGACTACTGCTGGAGTATATGAATTTCCCCTTGGGATTAATAAAGTATCTATCTATCTATCTATCTATCTATCTATCTATCTATCTATCTATCTATCTATCTATCTATCTATCTATCTATCTATCTATCTATCTATCTATCTATCTATCTATCTATCTATCTATCTATCTACTTGATAATGTATTCCAAAATCTGTCTTTAACTAGTTTTCAGCCATGTCCTGTATTCTAGTTGCAGAATTTATTTTTAAGTAACTGCTGGACTCCACTGTCCTTTCATGAATTTAAACACTTCAGGCGTGTCCCATTTTAATCTCTGTTTGCTTAAACTGAAAAGGTTTAACTTCTTCAGATTTTCCTCATAGCTCATACATCTTAGTCCTGGAATCGGCCTAGTCACTCTTCTCTGGACTTTCTGTAGCACTGTAACGTCTTTTTTGTACTACGGAGACCAAAACTGTATATGGTACTCCAAGTGAGGCCTCACTAGTGTGTTACATAACTTAATCATTAACCTCCTTTGACTTGTAGTCCACATATAGTGATATATAGCCTAATATCCTACTAGTCTTGTGTACACTGCCCAGATATGGATAATAATGAGTCCTTCTTATAAGGTGTATTTTAATGTTTCAGACCACCAATTGTGTATTCAAATCTAACATTTTTACTCCCTACATGTGATACTTTACATTTACTTACAGTGAATTTCATCTGCCAGAAATCTCCACAAGCATGTATTGAACAGAACTGATGACCTGAGAATACAACATTTAGGTGGTTCACGTGCAATTCAATAACCCAATTATTCACACAAACCCGGTTTCTAAAATGCAACGTAAACTCTGATTTCGGTTAGAGAAACTAGAATATTGGGCTCTGAGAAACAAGGTTAATACACACAGACTTTTCCATGGGTAACCCAGTTATGTGGCCATGTAAACCCTTAACTGCTTTATAGTTAGGTATTTCGTTGTCTGTGCATGTCTGTTGCACTGTTTCAACTTGTACATGTGTTTGCTTTGCACACGCAAATTTCCTTAGGCATATCCTTGAGTGATCACATTAACTTTTCCTGGTTGGAATATTCTGTCTCAGTATTTCAGAAAACACTAAATTTATGGTGATGAGCTGAACGTACAGTGCTAAGGACAGCAGCACAATCTTGGGAACAATGTTGCGGGTAATGCATTAAAAGTAACGTGCATTAAGTACTCCAATTACTTTTTACAGTAATGAGTAATCTAACGCAATATTTATTTTATTGAAGTAAAAATAATTGCCTTATTATTATCCAAGCACCAGTGGGTGTAAGCCAAGAAGAACACATACTGGTATGCCAGACCTTTGCAGGGCTCAGTTGCAAAGTCTTGCAGAAAAGGAGAAACTGCATTTGATCCAGAAACAGAAACATATTAATAAAGTGTCAGTTCAGTTTTCTACCAAGTATTTGTTATAAAAATGATGGGGAGTCAAGCTAAAGTTAGAAAATGTGACTTATTAGAAAATGGAACATGCCTAAACAAAAGTGATAATGTCATTTCTCAATGTAGTCTCCATTCTTCTCAATGCACTTGCACCACCTGCCTGGAAGTGCCTGGATTCCAGCAGAATAAAGGATTTTGTCTTGTCCTCGCAACCTCTTGTGTACCCGAGTTATTGTCGACTACAGTCACTAGTGCAGGTTACTGTGACTTGCTGGAGACCAATGTGAAGCCTTCTGTTTAATCCAAGAGGCGGGGACTGCTGTCTTAAGGAGTCCTTTTGCTGCAAGACAATGGCCGTCTGCCTGCCCACACACTGCTAAGAACACCAAGGCTTGTCTGAAGAAACCTTTGAAGAAAAGTTTGAGGTATCGCCACATCCTAGTTATTCGCCAGATTTGGCACTGTGTGATTTCCACCTTTTTAGACCACTAAAAAAACATCTGGGTGGTCTTCAATTCAAGACAGATGACGATGTGAAGAAAGTGGTGCATGAGTGGTTTTGTGTCTGCATATAAACGCACTTAATGAGACCACATTAAATGAAAGAACTGAGCCTCCTTTTCTCATTATTGTATGCTGTCTTTTATGGTATCTTCTTTGTACTGTACATTACTGTGTATTGGTATACTTTCCTGAGGAGAAAAGAGAAAAATTTTTAGACAGGAGGACCAGAAAACAAGAAATGCAAAGATTGAAACTAGAAAGTCAAGTTGCTCTTACGACAAACCCAAAACAAAACACGAGAATCAAAGTCAAAATGTCGTTGCTGAAAAGCCATTACCCAAACAATTTTTATACAAAGATGCTGTGAGGAACATATCTAGGAGAATTTTCTACAAACTTAGGTAGGGAATGGATACCTGTAGGTGACCCTTTTAACTCTTTCACGTAACTGGCACCCGACATTGTGACATTGTGGCCATGCACCTGGCAAACAGGCCCTGCATCATGACAATGGCATCAGAGAATGGCAACTTCCAGAAACAGAACAAAATAGTGTCATAAATGTAATTTCAACAACATTACATTGACATTTAATATCAAATAGAATACTCATAATCCAAAAATCATAAATGGCATGCAAATTGTTCTTGGGGATTAATAAAGTGTATAGGCATTTAAAGTGTTGAAAAATCCCAAGTAGCACATGAAATATGTAGCAACTGTTACAGTAGAAGCTATGAAAAATAAAAAACAAACAGCGTCATAACACCTGGGTTATTTAAGAAATACTTTGCCCTGCTTTTCTTAATTGCATTTTAATTCAATTCATCTTTCTTATAATGAGGATCATTTCAAATTCCACATGATATATCACAAATACAGTCAACTTATCTTATCTGAGGTACTTTTGATGGTGCGGTGACTATGACCAGGGAATGTAAAACTAATGATCCACCTCTAGAGGGTTAACAGAGTTTTAATTTTTCCATGTTTGTTAATTTCCAACACCAAGATCTGTTGTGCAAGCACTAAGCTACAGACTTGAGGCAACATAATTTTGAAGTCTACAAAGAATTTATTGAGACCTGCTAATGGTGCAAACCTCCAACAGGAGGAAACACAGGAAAGGTAAAGGCTGGGAGTCACAGTATACTAGCAATATGGCTTTCATTTTATATTCACCAATATCAAACGTGATAAACACACATTTAATAGGAAAGTAAATACAAAATGCTATGTATGGCAAACGTGAAGTGATTGAAAGCAATATTCACCAACATTATAAAGTACATCTTTTTTGATTGATTGACGTATTAGAGGGTAAGTACAGCATGTGAAAGAGAAGGAATGCTTTCTTTGAAACGGCAGCACTCACTTTCAATTCTGAGCAGGGATTTTTTTTTTTTCACAGGATTGATTAATTAGGTAACTGGAGAAGACCTACAGTTGACTAGAGAGTAGCACGGTACTGCTAGACAGCACTTATTAAATGCATGTCGTAAACAGGAAAAAAACCTATCATGTTTAATCCATCTTTCTTATTTCTACCTGTCTTAGCTCCAGGTAAATTATTACTGGGAAAAAAGGAGTACTGTGTAAAAACGTCAGAACACTTGCAGAAATTCTGACATGATTCTGCACTTATGGGGTGTATTGATAAGGGGGGTGAGACACAGTATAGGAGTCGGGTGGAGAAGTTTGTTTCTTTTTTGCAAAGAGAATGGTCTGCACCTTAACATCAGCAAAACCAAGCAACTGTTAAAATGTATTGACTATCGCTGCATCAAAGAGCCTCTATGTCCAGTCACTATTCAAGGAATGGATGTGGAGATGGTCCATTCCTACAAGTACCTGAGGGTCCACATTAATGACAAGTTCGACTGGTCATGGAGCGCAGAGGAACTCTGTAAGAAAGGGCAGAGCAGGCTTTTTTTCCTTATGAGACTGCATTCCTTTGGTGTGGGAAGTGACAACCTTCACATTTTCTATACCTCTGTGATAGACAAAACAATTTCCTACGCTGTGTTGTGCTGGGCTGGTAGCATCACTTCACGAGAGGCCCATCAAATTAACAAGTTAATTAAAAGGACAAGCTCAGTTATAGGAAGCACTGAGTGCCATTAGGAACAATGCTGCACATCCTCTCTCTGACACACTAACACTGAGGACTTTCAGCCAATGAATCATTTAGCAGAAGTGTGTCAAGAAATACAACTGGGGTTCCTTCATGCCAACCGCAATACGGTACTGTATATAGTTATGTTACTTATATAGTTTCTCTGTGTTCCAAGACCAGTTGAACTTGTCATTAATGTGGACCCTCAAGTGATTGTAGATGAGTGCATCACTACCTCATCCATTCCTTAAATAGTGACCGGACACAGAGGCTTTTTGATTCATAATCCCTTACTGTGAATATGACAGCCAATTCAGATGTGTTCTTTTCTTTCTTTTAAAATATTTTTCTTCCTTTTTAGTCATTCTGATGTGTGTTCACACCATAGTGTGTGTGTGCATATATTTTTTATTAATCTATCTATTTATGTATTTATTTATTTAAAGACCTTATGTAAGAAGCCAAATTTCCCCCATTGGACAAATAAAAGTTTTACATAACAACAAGTAGTACTAGGGTGTTGTACCGTGTTAGCCATTATGAATGTAGAGAAAAGCCAAGCAAAATGACACCTTTTATTGGCTAAGTAAAAAGATTACAATATGCAAGCTTTCGAGGCAACTCAGGCCCCTTCTTCAGGCAAGATGTAATCAATAAAAGGTGTCATTTTGCTTGAGTTTTCTCTACATTCATAATGGCTAACACGGTACAACACCCTAGTACTACAGACATAACAATGCCAAATCAGTACATTTCTTCTTGTTTAGGGATTGCATATATATGATATTACAGCTAGCTGTAAGCAGTTACATTGTACATTTCATTGCAGCTTATCTTGCTATTTAAAAAGTGAACCATTTGATAGTGGTGAAGATGGTTCATTTGGTGGGTTTCCCTGAAAAGGCACACCTTGGTCAGCGTTTTCCCTTTCTTTCCCCTCAGCCCTCTCTGTGCTGTCCATGAAGCACCCTTTTTAATCTGTTTATTCTAGAACAATAAACTACATACAGTATACACTTTTACTTTTTTTCTTTCTTTCATGTTGCATTGATACCAAGGGTGAATGGTATCATCAGATGTTTTAGAGGACAAAATAAGTTAAAGGCCAATTTTGACATGTCAGCAGGTAAAAAGTGGGAGAATGAAGAGCCTTTTCATAGCTGGGAATGTGATTTTGGACCTCAAAACACCCTAAAAACATATTTGTTTTTAGGCAGATTTGAAGGGGCTGCTTTCACCCACCCAATCCCAAATGTATTTTATAGCCTTGCCAAGTTTCCTCTAAAATTGTTCTCCTCAGCATTTTCCATCTTTTCAGAAACGTAGTACAAGAATGTTCCAAGGTAATTTTGACTAAGAGCATAGCAATTTGTGAAAAATGTAAATTGCTGAAAAGTAACCCCCATTCTTTTCCTTTAGTCCCACTCAACTAAGGAGCGTGTTGTGCCTCACATCGAACCCTTCTCAAAATCAAAGTCTAGATATGTTGGTGGGTTACAAAGGACTGTGGGAGAGTAGAAAATTTGAGTTATTGTCTTCTTGTTCTTTTTTTTCTATCTATCTATTGCCATCTCTATACTCTTATCACTTATATTTTTTCTTCAGCCTCTTCAAAGTTTGCAAAAGTTAACACTTAGTTATTCCTCTAAATTTGGAAGCAATTAATTTATTGATGGCAGCTTACTCTCCTGCACAGCAAAAAAAAAGGCAGTTTTAAATTTACACTTAGAAGTGAAGAGACGCGCTAACTGTTAATTTAGCATAATGATTATGCTGTGTGTAAATTAAGGCTGAGTTACGTAAATATTGTGGATAAATTACAGTAAGTCATAACAACATTATGATAGCTTTAGAGTTACTTATTTACAAAAAAAGGAGACTGGAAAGCTTTCTGAACAGCTACTTAATCAAGATGGCCATATTAAACTTAGTAAGTAGACAGACCTGGATATGATAAATTACTTTAGATTGTAAAAGAAAGGAGTTTGACAATCAGATCATAACTAATTAATATGTGCTCAAACTCGGGGGTTCTTAAATGTTTTAATCTGTGGACTCAAAAAAGAAAATCGAGACCAAAGTAGCATCCAAAAAGAAGATTATTACCATAAGGACAGAGCGACCATATATTAAAAGTTTTTGCTTCCATCCAAGTATATTTCGCACATGAAAATTACTAAAAGAGAAAAGTGGAAAGCAAGAATCCACCTTAATAAAAGAAAGGCGATTGAGGGCTCCATTATACCAGCAGTAATATGCCTGCATATGGCCCCGAAGACGTCACTTCTAGTTTCAGGCCCGATTACATCATTTCTTCCAGTCTTTAAGACCACTACTTTGTCACATGTACATCAGTTCCGTATTGAACTCAGTTAAAGATTTGTTTTCTTTGCCTTCTATCTATTGTCACACACGTGTGACAGGGAGACAGCTAAAGGGCCTAAATGATTGTAATTCTACACCAGACCAGGGGACGGTGGGGTGCGCTGACTGTCACTCTCAATCTCTTGCAGACCATCCACGGGAAATACTGCAGGGTTCCGGTGCCACTGATGACATCACTTCCATTTACAGCACCACTGATGGCGTCACTACTGGTTCCAGAGCACTGATGACATCACTTCAGGTTTTGGTTACCATTAACAATGTCACTTCCTTTGCTCAGCATATAAAGCCGCCGTCTTAACTCAGTCATTCAGTTTTGTTTTGGACTAGTGTCAGTGAACATCTCTGTTCAAACCTAACCATTATGCAGCCAAGGTGCAATATATGGCTGGCTGCCCCAAACCTTTATGATGACTTTGTGTCATTCTTGTGAAACTATCTATCTATCTATCTATCTATCTATCTATCTATCTATCTATCTATCTATCTATCTATCTATCTATCTATCTATCTATCTATCTATCTATCTATCTATCTATCTATCTATCTATCTATCTATCTATCTATCTATCTATCTATCTATCTGTAATTTGTGCATTTATGTGTATATCCAGTTACTATGTGTCAGTCATTGCAACATATTGAACATCACAAACATTTGTAGTAATAAAATATATTTCATTTGACATTCCAACAAATGGCACTTCACAAACATTGACGCTGCTTTTACAAGTCTCATACCAAATGGCATATAACAGAGACATATACATTGTATTTGTCATACCAACAGATGGTGCATTCGAAACATTTTGTGATGCCATCTGGTGTAATGGTTAATGCAATGCATTTTATTACTACATGCATTACAAAATACATTCCAATAGATGGTGCAAATATTAATGCTGAAGTCTATGTTGATTATAATGTAGCTAGTATTGTTAATAAAACATTTATTATCATTCAAAACAGGGAACGAATTTCTTAGGTGTATTACCACCAGTGTAAATACTTATTGAAATGTTGATTTAAGATGAGAGAAATAAGTTTTTACTCTATATTGAGTGGATTACCAGGATATGATCATTTTTGAAAGGATTGTAGGAATGATCACTTAAATTAGTCACTTGGCTCATAAATAACAAAGTAGTCAGAATATAATTAATTGACCCCATTTATTCACCACGTCTTATATAACATTCTTTTTTTAAACAATATTTGAGGTCCACCATGAATACATTTGTCTATATTAGTTTGTAGATTCTCCTGTATATCTTGGTTTTCATATAACTATTCAATAAACTGAGTTAAAAAAATGTTGTGTTGTGTAGCTAAATTATATTAAAAAAATGAATGCTCTATTTATATTTTATACATATGATGGGATAAATTCAGCAAACAGTCCATTCTGAAAGGTTTAATGGTGCTCACTGAAGTCATACTGAACACTGAAGGCTCTGCTCACCCTTTTAATATTTTCTGGAGTTCTTGCAGTTCTCAATGCTCCAAAAAACATGTCCTTCACACCATCAGTAAGTAGAAATGTATCTAATCATTTTTACACAGTCTTAAAAGAATGAACTCATCCTCACCGAGGCACATTAAACTTAATACAAAGTCTTCTTTGCACCATTGTCACAGATTTATTATAGATTCAAAAAATAGCACAATGAGGCACCAACCAATTGTATTTGATCACTGAAACTGCATTTAGCATAAAACACTGCCACGTCACTATATGAGTACACCTCCATTATATGCACTGATTCCCCTACAACACCCCCAAAATCGTCACATCTGCTATTCACATTGTGACATTTTAAACTAACGCCACAGTCCCTTAACCGCATAAGCTGTGGTGCATCATTCCCTCCCCTCTCTGCCTTTCTTATACAATACAGGCCTTTGTTGTCAGTCATTTCTGTTTGACTGTTTTTCTGATTGGTGTCAAGGGTAGTATTAATTATATTTTTGTATAATATAAATAACACCTGTCTTTGATGCATCAAAGCACGTGTCTCAGATCACATACAACCGCAATAAATAGTGCGCTAACGATATTTGCCTTACCACAGAATTTGCAGTTGGACATTCTTGGTTAATTTTACTACACAGTCAGGTGGAAACCTATCAGAAACATGTCTGTGGCACAATCTGGTTTGTGATGCATAATTTAAATAACACTGCTGAAACCTTATTCTAATTTGAACTTTAATATTTACTTTTACAGCAAAAATTAAATTTATAAAAAATTAAAGCTGATATGCTGAGAGAAATGAGGCAAAAGAGACATTTTCAAGCTGTGGCGGACGGCCAGGTCCCATGCCCGGCAGGGACGCCCCTTCGATGTGTATTCATGGGGAGCAGCTCTGGACGGTGCAGTACCTCCCCCTGGACGCTGGATGGCCGCCCCCCTGGGTTGGAGCGATGCCTCAGTCTCTCACGGGGCTTCATGGGAGATGGAGTTCTCCACAGCCCTGTTGGGATCTGGGGTGGCCACCTGGGGGCGCGGCATGGGTCCCTGAGCCCAGCTGGACTAATTTTCAGCCCCACCCGGGAGTGCAACCAGAAACAGGTGATCAAGCACCTGGAGCACTTCTGGTTGGGCCAAAAAAGAAGCCAGTAAACACCACTCAATGGCCAGGTTCGGGAGGAGGAGGACTAAGCTTGAGGAGGAGTGGTTGTGGAAGAGAAAGTGAGGAGTGTTTTGGTTTCAGTTTGTGCTTTGGGACTGTGTTGTTGGCTAGGGGGATTACGGGGAAGACGTGCACTCCAGCTGAAGAAAATAAAAGTTTATTTATTTTTATACGTGCCTCCCATGTCCAATCTGTGTCGGGTCGGGCGCAATATGGCGCCTTTGTTACAAAGCCTTTCACCTAACAGTTCCTTGAACAGGCTTCAGATTCCCTGCAGTACTGCTCTGGAAATGCGGGTTTAGAAGATGGATGGTTCGATGGTTAATATGTTTTGTTTATTTCAATCTTTATAAATTTTAGGTGATAAGGTGAGAGAGCGGCACTGCTGCCACATGATAAGGAGCCCGGAGTTTGTATCCTGGATGTTCTTTGCATGGTGTTTGTTCACCCCATGTCTGCCTGGGTTCCCACCACATGTTCCTGTTTCCTCCTACATTCCAAAGACATATAGGTTAGGTGTTTTGGCATTGCTAAATTGACCCCTGATATGTGCGTGTGTGCATTCACCCTGTGATGGACTGGCAACCATTGCAGGTAGTGTTTCTGCCCTGTGGTGGTAAGGCTCCAGATGTCCTGTCCAAGGACACTAATCTGGGCTTTAAGGCAGGGTGGCTAGATGACACATGAAAGCCAGCATGGAATTTGCAAAATGGCACCTAAAGGTCTCTACTATGACTATGAGAAGCAAGATTCTCCTCTCTGATTTCAATCAGGATTGAACGATTTGGCTTCAATTCAAAGCATCCTGTCCAGAGAAAACAAAGCACTGCTCATCTCCTGTGCAATACATTCCATTGATGAAGCCTGGTACTGCCAGCATCACGCTGTAGGCTTGTTTGGCAGCAGCAGATACTGGGAGACTAGTCAGGGTTGAAGGAAAGCTAAACAGAGCAAAGGGTAGAGACATCCCTAACGAAAACCTGCTCCAGAGCACTCTGGACATCAGACTGGACCAAAGTTTCACCTTCCAACAGGACAATGAACCTAAGCACAAAGTAAAGACAGCAAAGGAGTGGCTTAGGGACAACTCTGGGAATATCCTTGAGTGGCCCTGTTAGAACACTGACTTGTGTGGAGACACCTGAAAATACCTGTCCAACTGATGGTATTCATCCAGCCTGACAGAACTTCAGAGGATCTGCAGAGAAGAATGACAGAAAGTCCCCAAATCCAGCTGTGCAAAGATTGTTACTGTAGCAAAGTGTAATATGTTATTTATAATTTTGCTTAGTTTTAATTATGAACTTACCCAAATTTACTTGATCCCTGTAAATAGTTAGTATAGTATACCGATTGTATAATATGTTGTAGTATGGGCGTTAATTAGTGTTACACCTCACAACCTGCATGCACTGCATTTCTTGGCTCTGCTGCCAGAAGCGCGGTGGACGCTGTTGGGGTAGGTGGTGTTTTCAGCTCTCCCCAAGCTTTTTCTGATTTTTTATTTTATTTATTTTCAATTAACAATTTGTTTAAAATAATTTGTAATTGATTAAATTTATTATTAAATAGGCATAGGGGAGAAGGCGCTTATGTGAGGCCCTGTTCTTTTTTTCCCATTTTGTTTTTGGAAAGGTATGCTACTCTATTTTTTTGTTTTTTAAGATTATATGATTATAAAGATAGGATATTTTTTATTGTATAAAGCTATGTATACTGTGTGAGATATGGCCGGCCATTCATCCCGGCCAATACCCCCAGGCCGCTAGATGGAGCCCTCCCTGTAGCATGGGAGTACCCCAAAGACCAGCAGGGAATCATGGACAATGGAGTTTTTATTCCCAACCCTGCTGAACACCGTGGGGCCCACCAGGGTACGCTGCATGGAAGTCCAAGGACTTGTATGTGCCCTATAACCCGGAAGTACATCACGATCATATGACCGGTGGGAACGACGTGCTTCCGGGTTGAAGAAAAGGACTTTTAATCTGACCCGGAAGTGATAGGGACTCATGGACTGCTGGGCTGGAGCCACTTCCGGGTTGGGGAGTATAAAAGGACTATGGGAAAGCCCAGACGTTGAGCTGAGCTGGGAGGAAGGGTGGCGAAGTGTCTGGGAGAGGAGGATTGGTTTGATTATTGGAGTGTTTATAGTATTGTATGTGTAGTGTGGAGTGGAGGCTGCTTAGTGCACAGTATTATTATAAAATAAATAATAATTGGAGTTTTACCTGGTGTTTGGAGTGGTACCTGAGGGTTCAAGGGAGCTCTAGCGCCCCCTACTGTTACACTGGCATAGATGGCAGGATTCTCTGGCCGTCGGTTGGCAGAGGACCTGAATTTAAAACAAATACTGTGTTGGCAGAGCACCCTAAGACGGTACCGGTCACAAGCACGGAGGTAGAAACACCACTCACTGCATGCAGTATGGCGGTGATGAGCCTCGTCTCATATTGGTTCGAGATGGGAAGGAAGACAGGGAAAAAGAGTGGGCATTCCCAAAAGAATCAGGCCCTGGAAGAGGCGGCGACAGTATGGACTTACCTGACGGGCAGTGAGGAAGACAGAGCCCTGATAGCTGCCAAGAGATCCCGTTTGTTACGGCAACAGAAGGACTGTCAGGGGACTACCTCACTGGAGCTCGAAGTAAGCCCACAAAAATCGGAGGTATGTGCCGGGACAACACCCGTTGCGCCAGGACCTGTATTTTCTTATTTTGCAGAAGCCGCGTGGCACGAAACGGACTATGAGAAGGACACATATCTCCTACCCAGGCAAGATGGCCGCGATAGAGAAGAGTCGAGCCTATCTAGGAGTCTGAAAGGGAGATGCCTATTCGACGACGATAGTCACATGGACTATCCTGGTGCAGGCTGGGTATACAGTCAACAAAACACCAAGTCACCTGACCTGGAAGAGACCTGCCTATTCGCGGAATCGTATCCTGTGATTTCGCCCGAAGGATGTCGGGAGGGAGGTCATTAGCGGTCCATAAGTGAGGTCGTCGTTTCCCCGACGGTATCGAGCTCCCTAAAGAGGAAGGGAGAGGCGAGCAAAACAGCGCCAACAATAAAAACATGTAATGAGGGACGGGATGTGGCTGAATGGTCTGCCGTTAAATTAGAAAAGGCAGATCACAGTCAGCCGGTAGCAGCCACCCGTCCCTCTAAAGACTCCAATTCCCAAGAGCCTTTGCGCGACCCAATCGAGCACGTGTCGACAACGGACGTGCCCATTGGCTCCCGGCTGATAGCAGTGCCCCGGCCCTCTAAAAGGCGAGACTCCAATTCCCAGAAGCCTCCGCGAACCCCGTCAGAGCACGTGCCGACAGCGGACCTGCTCATTGGCTCCCGGCTGGCAGGTAAGGAGAATGAGGAAATAACCTTGCCTCTGGTCGAAGTAAATAACTTTGTGGATGTGCGGGCACTCGAGGAGATAATCGAGCCCGTACGCAGTTTATTACAGATGCTGATGGGATTGAAAAGACAAGTCGAGGAGCTGGGAGCAACAGCCGAAACGCAGCTGAGAAGAATGGAGGAATACCTGTGGCGATTAGGACGAGAAGCCCCGGTCTTGATTAATGAGGCGGTACAAGTAAGTCCAACCAGTACCGTATATAATGAAATAGGGATGCAGTGTCAACCGGGCCCGCGATTAATAAGTAACGGGTGCCAAAGCACTGTGTGCCCTACAGTAGAGTGCGGAACGATAACCGAGTGGTCGGGGGAAGGACCGATCGAGCCAGGGCAGCTGCATGAGACGGCTCCTCGGAGCAATGAGGACCTCAAGACCCCGACCCGCATAATAAATGAGTTAATGGTGGTAATAGAAGGGGCGGGGGAAGCGCCGTTCGAACCGGTGCAGTTGAAAAGTGCTGTCACCCAGAGCGATGCGGTGCTGATGACGCCGCCTCCGAAGAAACGAAGGTCAACGGGCGTGCAAACAGAAAAGGGGCTCTCTGCTTCCAATAGAGAGAACCAAGCTGTGCACAAGCCCCAGAATAAGCGGGAGATCCCAAAAATAAAATGGGGGTCTCCTGACAAAGTAGAGCAGCGAGCTGAGAGCTCAGGGACGGCCGTGGAACCCTCCTCAGTGGACAAAGGTTTCCAGACTGTTTCCAGACTCTCAGAGGGATACAAACAGGAGGACGGCGGCTGTGCTACGAATGCCGTCGACCGGGCCACCTATGGTGAAGTTGTCCTTGGAGGACAGGGGATAAGATGCCTTTTTTATATAATAGTCCCCCAAGATTCTTCCGGGAATATTTTGGACATCGCCAAGGCCTGACCAATAGCTCCTCCTGGAGGAGGACGTCCCTCGCGGGGCTGGACGCTCCGAATCATGATTCTTCGCTGGGGGGGGGAGTATCGTGAGATATGGCCGGCCATTCATCCCAGCCAATACCCCCATGCCGCTAGATAGAGCCCTCCCTGTAGCATGGGAGTACCCCAAAGACCAGCAGGGAATCATGGACAATGGAGTTTTTATTCCCAACCCTGCTGGACACCGTGGGGCCTACCAGGGTACCCTGCAGGGAGGCCCAAGGACTTGTATGTGCCCTATAACCCGGAAGTGCATCACGATCATATGACCGGAGGGAACAACGTGCTTCCGGGTTGAAGAAAAGGACTTTTAATCTGACCCGGAAGTTATAGGGACTCATGGACTGCTGGGCTAGAGCCACTTCCGGGTCGGGTAGTATAAAAGGACTATGGGAAAGCCCAGACATTGAGCTGAGCTGGGAGGAAGTGTGGCGAAGTGTCTGGGAGAGGAGGATTGGTTTGATTATTGATTATTGGAGTGTTTATAGTATTGTATGTGTAGTGTGGAGTGGAGGGTGCTTTGTGCACATTATTATCATAAAATAAATAATAATAGGAGTTTTACCTGGTGTTTGGAGTGGTATCTGAGGGTTCAAGGGAGCTCTAGCGCTCCCTACTGTTACAACTGTAAACAGTTCTCTCTGGAAAATCTGAGTAATTTTTTTCTAAATAGTTTTATATGCAATATGTTTATTGTGTAAATAAAAAGCCAGAAGCACGGTGGACACTATTGGGCATAGGGGAGAACCCGCTTATGTGACGCCCTGTTCTTTTTTTTCGCTTTATGTGTTTGGAAAGTTTTGGAAAGTTTCTTAGAGAAGAAAATAAAAGCTTCTGTTTTTCACCCTACGTGCCTCTGACTTGATGGTCATTTCCATGATGCAGAGAAAGGCAGATTACAGTTGGTTACATTATGTCATACCAAAGAAGACTCTAGGTTGTAACTGCTGCCAAAGGTGCTCTAACTAACTGCTGAATAAAGGGTTTGAATACATGTGTCAATGTGAAATTTCAGTTTTTTTAAATAAATCTGCAAAAATTTCTAAAATTCTGTTTTCACTTTGTCATTTTGGGATATTGAGTATTGCTTGATGCAGGAAAAAATGAACTTAAATTATTTTAGCATAAGACTACAACATAGTAAAATGCGAAAATAGTGAAGGGATCTGAATACTCTCTGAAGGCACTGCACCTCCTCACTGGGGTCAAGGGATAAGTCTGGCATTTCTGAAGTAATTTCTTCAGTATTATGGCGTGCTGTGATTTCATTCAAACACTTGTTTTGTTAAGTGAAGACTATTTATTATTAAAAATGCCTCTTTTGGAGTAGATTACAATTGCGGTGGTTGAACTCAATTCAACCCCGGTTAATAATTTATTTAACTTTTTTGATCATTTTTACACATTGTGGAGTTACTGTGTTTAATAAGCTTATGAAAGTGAAAAAATTGCCTTTCCTTTGCAAAACAAAAATAAAAGAGCCAGGCATAAGCCATATATTCTTTGACAGATCTAATACATAGACAGAAATAGAGCACGATGCCTGGAAGCAACACCAACTACCTGCACTTAATTATGTTTACTTAGGTGTTTGGCTTCCTTTTTCTATAATACATGAAACACCGGACAGAAAAGTTTAACACAGTTCACCTGCTTTGAAGTTTAAGGCAAAGCTCTGCAGTCACTTCATCTTTAAAACTCGTTGCATTGAAGATCATATAATGATCCACTAAATTTTAAAGAGATAAAACAATCTTTCGTTCTTTTCTTTGTAAAAATGCCACTCTGCATCACTACTGATAGGCAGATTGTTTCCTGTCAGCCAACACACTGACCTAAGCATGTCTACATTATCAGAAAGTCAGTGTTGCTGTAAGCTCCTTTCCTGTATTTATAAAAGCTGAGGCACTTTTAATAATGGGTATTAGTGAGGCTGCTCACTGGGCACTAGGCAATAATCCATCAAATACACAGTAATCGTTTAAAACAGAGGTCCTCAACTCTGGTCCTGGAGGGCCGCAGTGTCTGCAGGTTTTCATTCTAACCCTTTTCTTAATTAGTAACCAATTTTTGCTGCTAATTAACTTCTTTTGAATTTTAATTGAGTTGCTCTTGAAGTCTCAGCCCCCTTAATTGTTTCTTTCTCCTTAATTAGCAGCCAAACAATAATGAGACACAAAAAAAAGCCAAAACATGACCAGCAAACTGTGTCCATCATACAATATCTGAAAATAAAGAAAGATGAAAGTCTCAGGAATGTTGATCTGCTCAGTCCCCAAAACATTTTAACAGTGCTCTTAGAAAAGAGAAAATCAACAATTTCGGAAATGTGTGCTATTGACCAATGAAAGCAGCAACAAGCCATGGAATTAAAGAACGGGTTTAATTAACAACAGGAATCGGCGCCTAATTTAAGCAACTGGAGATTGAGGCCCTGACCTAGTTGGTCTTCTGCTGGCTCACTCGCTTCACATTTCCTTTCTGTTTGGGTGCCATATAAGGAAAGAAATGAAGCAATGAAGACATTCAGGGAAACAAATCTTAAAAAAACAAGTCAATTAAAATGAATTCAGAAAAAGTTCATTAGCAGCACTAATTGAGAAAACGGTTAGAATGAAAACTTGCAGCCACTGTAGCCCTCCAGGACTGGATTTGGGGATCCCTGGTTTAAAATAATTAACTTTTTGCTAGCTTAAATAACCTGGAGTATGTTTTTTATCCATTTGTTCTTAAAAAGTTAGTGTAAAAGAATCAAAAAAGAAAAAAGGTGAAGTCGGCAGCTGCAAGCGGTTGTCGTGACTCCATATTGAAATATGCGAGAAAGACAACAACTGAAGAAAATGGGAACTGAGTGGAGCAGTTAGAGGAAGCAGTGGCAGAACAAGGACAATGTTCACAATGAGTGCAGGTTAAAGGTGGTATGGTTGAACAAAAATCTCCTAAACAAAAGATCTGCTGCAGTATTTAGCAAAAGATTTTTTCAAAATGAAGCTAAATGACAAGCAGTAATCCGCTCTGTGTGGAATATTTCAGTACACAGAGGGCCAAGCCGAGTTAAAGACACGGTATTCCTCAGGGACCATTGTAATATAAAGTGTTCTTGTGTTGAATTACAGTTAGTGTCTAGCACACAGAGAGATGACAGTGGTTTATTCCATGAGCAAGGATGTAGTGTTTTGTTTTATTTTTAAGTGTTTCACATAATGTAAAATTTGCTCTGCCAAAAGGAGGGATAAAAGAATGTATAAACTTATCCAGCATATTAAGTAGACATGAAAAGCCTATCGATCACAATAAAACCCATCAAAAGTGGAAAGAACTGGAGATTCAATGGGCAGAATTTAATTAAATATGTTTTTTTTATTCTCAACAATGATTCAAATCTTTTTGAATAGCCAGACCACCACTGCCAATGAGATGAAGCTGGTTTACCAAGTGGGTTTAAAGAATGCATTTAAAACTTGCACAGCATAGAAAGTAAAAAGGGTCAAGCTTAATTAATCTGTACGTAAATTCATTTATGACTACTTCTTTGCTAAGGTATTTATTTTAAAATATAATATGATAATCTTAGTATGTTGGCAGGTGATACTTAGGACGGAGTGGTGGCTCTGAGGCTAGAGATCTGCACTGGCAATCGGAAGGTTGCCGGTTCGAATCCCGTCAATGCCATTAGGGACTCTGCTCTGTTGGGCCCTTAAGCAAGGCCCTTAACCTGCAATTGCTGAGTGCTTTGAGTAGTGAGAAAAGCGCTATATAAATGCAAAAAATTATTAATTATTATTATTTTTTGCTATTATAATTAAATTTTATATGAACGCATACAGAAAGATGGCAAGGTGGTGCAGTGCATATGGGGTTTGTCTCTCAGTTCCAGAATTCTGGGTTGAAGTCTCAGCCCCTTCATTTACTATGTGTAGTGTGAAAGTCCTTTCCAAAAATGTGCAACACATAGTAATAGATAATAATTCTTTACATTTTAATATAACACTTTTCTCACTACTCAAAGTAATTACATAATGACTGGGAAGCCACTTCAACGACCCCTAATGTGCAGAATCCACATGGATGATGCAACGACAGCCATTTTGCACCAGTATGCTCACCACATTTTACGTAGCTATAAGGTGATGAAGGGGTGAGAGATAGTTAGCAAATTAGAGACAGGGGATGATTAGAAGGCCAGAATGACTCGGCCGTGGTGGTCAGTTTAGCCAGGACATCTGGATACACTTTACTCATCATGAAGGATTTCCAGGGATCTTTAAGAGAGTCAGAACCTCGGTTTTATGTCTCATCTGAAGAACGGTATCATTTTTACAGCACGGTGTCTCCATCACTGCTCTTGGGCATTGGGATCCACATTCAGACCACAGGGTAAGCACCCTCTGATGGCCTCACAAAAACCTCTTCCAGCAGAAACCCAAACATTTTCCTGGTTGTTCTACCATCCAAGTACTAGAAGGGCCTGATCATGCTTAGCTTCTGGTGGATTACCTGTTCTGAATTGCAAGTGGTATGACTGCTTGTGTTAATTGACATGTTAGGATTGGTTCCTGCCCAGTGCCTCATGTCAATGGGATAGATCCAACAAATATGTAATTGGAGTTCAAAGGTTTAGAAGATGGCTGGACAGGCAAAATCTATTAAAAGCCACTAACACAGTCACATAAGTAATTAATTCATAAAAATCATCTTATTTTGGCAGTCATACGAACAGTTTCATTTCATTATTGAACCTTTGGAATGCATTTTTCTTACTGTTTGTTGTTTAGAACCAAGGTGCTGTCAACATGGAATCATTTTGTGTTTTGTTTTTTTTTGGATAGTGACCTCCAATTTATTCCTGCATGGCCATAGCCTTGTTGTGTAAGGTTGCTATGCCTTTTGCCAGTTACAGTATGTGACACTGAAGTCACATGATGTGTCGACTCATCATTCTCTGACTGTTTAAGATGATGGTGGCATGCTGCAGTCAGTGTCTGGATCAAATTACAAAATACAAACTATGAATGTTAGTGAAAGTTGGGGGAATTGACTACTGGTTAGTTTGAAGACCTTTTGCTATGAATATTCTCAGTAAAGGTTTGGTTTAGAGTTCTGGTTTTTGACACTTGGTTCTATTGCTTTTATCTGTTGGTTTAACATACATCTTGTGATGAGCTGGGGCACATCATCAGTGAAGTTACCTGGGGTCATCGAGTATTTTAACCCCAGACACCCTCGCTCAGGCAACCCAGGTGGAGTTGATAAAAGCCCTTACTTGTGCCCCAGCAGCGTTAGCCCACGGGTCATTCCTCCCCATCCAGAGCCATCTGGAGGTTTTGTCTGCAGCCTCCGTGGTTGCTCTGATAGCTCTGCTCCCTACTGCCCTTGTGATGCTAAGCAGAGTGTAAGTATCTTTCTGGTTCTATTGAAACATGAAGAATGGGAGGCCATAAAGGCAAACATAAAGAACAATGTTAATGCTAACCAAAAAAAAAAAACACACACAAAGATTAATTTCAGAAGGGAAACGATCTTTAACCAAAAGACAAGTCAAAAATAAACTTGTTATACTACAACCAGGGTTTATTTCTTGGCTTTTATTTATTTTCTTTTGCTTTTGTTAATCTGAACCATTATCACTGACCAAAAAAACAGGAGAGCTGGAGGTGGCAGAGTTAAAGATGTTAAGATTTGCATTGAGTTTGATGAGGATGGACATGATTAGAAATGAGTACATTAGAGGGTCAGCTCAGGTTGGATGGTTAGTAGACAAAGTCGGAGAGGTGAGATTGCATTGGCTTGGACATGTACAAAGGAGAGATGCTGGGTATTTTGGGAAAAGGATGTTAAAGATTGAGCTGATAGGCAAGAGGAAAAAAGAAAGGCCTAAGAGGAGGTTTATGGATGTGGTGAGAGAGGGCATGCAGGTGATGGGTATAACAGAGGTAGATGCAGAGGACAGAAAGATATGGAAAAAGATGATCCACTGTGGCAACCAATAACAGGAGCAGCCAAAAGAAGAAAAAGATTTTTTATATTTCTTTCTTATGTCTGCTAGTTTTGTTTATTAATTTCTTCATATTGTAACTTTAAAAGTGTTTATTATTTATTTATTTCTATGTATAATGAGTTCTGCTGTTATGCACCTTGTGCTTTGTGGTTGGAACCTTGGGAGGCAGGGCCACCATGATGTAACTGCTGGAGTACCACAATCAGCCTTTATCTTCTGAAGGTGGAGAGAAGATGGTTCAGTAGTTCATTGAGAGCTGTTTGGAGTTTATAGAGAATATTGCTTTTGTTCCCTTTCCACTGGTTATTGGATGTTTTGCTCGATGTAATTTGTTGCATATTCTATTTCTGAATAATTATTTTCATTTATATATAGCCTTTGTAAGACTTCTCTTTACAAAATAGGCTTTTATGGTTTATCTCTCCTGTAAAGTATTTTTTGCATTTTGAACTTTTAAATCCAGTTTCCCATTTTTGAAGTCTGGATGGGCAATAGCCTGCAGGTATTAATTGTGGCTGGCTGATTTGGGGTGAAGGTATTCTGGGCAGATCTCTGAAGTTTCAGACTGGCTGGACAGTCTTTTTTCAGGCTTTGATTGAAACATATTCTCACAAAAAATCTTAGCCAAAGTCAACAACCAGAGAAGGTTTCAGTTGACTCAGACATTATAATTTTTAGATTTTATCCAAAGTCTTGAACATTACCTATCAGAGAAGGCTTTTAAGGAACCAGTTATATGATGTCACAAGCTTGGCACCCAGAAACCGTGACCCTGAGCAACTTATACAATCACATCATGACAACAGGGCCATTAAATGGCAGTAGCCACAAAAAAGAAAATTGTGATGTGATAAATACAAACCAAAATATCAACAAAAATTAATGTTCCACCAAATGTAAGTTACAATGAAAATACCAACAAAAGCAGATTGTGTTGTATTCAAAAACTTCTACAATATTCACTTTGTGCTTAAGAAAATAAAAATATTTTTAAAGTATTTTAAATCAGCACATCTCTACCTGCTCCTTTTGAGCTCTCCATTTCCTGGTTATTTTCTTAACATTTAAAGGAATACTCCACCAAAATATGATATTGTTATCTGCTACTTACTCCTCATTGTCTTTAGTGAGGGCTTTCAGGGGAAAACTTTATATCTCACGTTTTCATGGAGAACGGTGATCCTACACTTCCTCATCCAGTAGACTTCAGTGGAGACCCATCTAGAACAAACAGCAATCAATATCAAAACATCCATGAATTAAATACACTGCACAACAATTTTTTTAAAATTCTTGCTTCCTGAAAAATTTTTGCTGATTGTGACAGGTACCTACTGGGTATGCACAAATATAGTTTTGGTTTTACTGCATCACGTAGGAACTCTGAAATAGACATTTATATGTTTACTGACAATAACATATTTAGTCATGTTTATGTTTCGCATAAGCTATTAAATTAAACAGAATTAAGTGTTTTGCTCTTGATTTTCTTTTGTATTCAATGTCTGATGCTTCACATTGCAGTGTCCAATAGTAGTCAGCAAGCATTGACGGATTCCTGTTGCCCTGGTATCGTTTCTCCATCGTAGCAATGTCCTGGTGAAACATTTCACCATGTTCATCACTGACAGCGCCAAGATTTGTGGGGAAGAAGTCGAAGTGTGAGTGGAGGAAATGAATCTTGAGTGACATGTTGCACTTCATTGTCTTGTATGCTTTGAGAAGTTTGTCTAACAGCTGAATGTAGTTTGGGGCTCTGTAATTGCCCAGAAAATTGTCAACAACATCTTTGAAGGCTTTCCAGGCAATTTTTTCCGGCCCAACTAACAGATCTTCAAACCACTTGTCACTCATGTCTGATCTGGAGGCCAACAAAAATGCCCTCTTTGATCTTGGCATCAGTTATTCTTGGGAACATCTGTCTTAAATAACGAAAACCTTCGCCTTCCTTGTTCAGTGCTTTCATGAAATTCTTCATGAGTCCCAGTTTAATGTGAAGAGGAGGAAAAAATATCTTTGTCGAGTCGACAAGCAATCCATGTGCCACATTTTTCTGTCCTGGAACTAACTTTTTACGGAGTTGCCAGTTCTGTCAAGAAAAGTGCAACTCTTTGGCATGGCTGTCCCATTCACAGATGAAATAACAGTACTTTGTATAGCTGAGCTGCAGTCCTAGTAACAGAGCAATGACTTTAAGATCTCCACAGATATTCCAGTTGTACCTGCTATACTGGACATGCTTCAGCAACAGTTCCATATTCTCATACGTTTCTTTCATGTGTGCTGCATAGCCAACAGGTACTGAAGGAAAAACGTTGCCATTGTGTAACAGAACAGCTTTCAGGCTTAACATTGACGAATACATGAAGAGACGTCACTCTTCTGGGTTGTGATCACAACCCAAGTCCGAGAACAATCCTTCAATGTCACAACAGTAACAGAGACTGTCATCTTGTGCAAAAAAATTTGGTTATATCATGATGTTGGGCTCGAAACACAGATACTTTTGTACCTGGTGACAGCAAACACCATTCCTGCAGTCTTGAACCCAGCAGCTCGGCTTTTGCTTTTGACAGACCCAAATCTCTGACCAAATCATTCAATTCGGACTGTGTTATCAGATGTGGATCGCCTGATGAGCATGGTTCAAAATCCGGGTCAATGTCACTGTCAGTACCCTGCATTGCAGTTTCTTCATCTGGTTCATCTAAGGTCCAATCCTCTGGTGGTTTCGGGATTCGAAGACTGTCGTCCTGTGGCATGGGTTTCATTGCTGAAGGCAGATTAGGATATTCTACTGACTTCTTGTTTTTGGCAGAGAAACCAGACACATTAGTCAAACAGAAGTAACAGTACGTCACATGGTCTTTCTGTTCTCACCATATCATCGGAACAGCAAATGGCATCGTCTTTCGAGTGCCTCTGAGCCAGGCTCTCAGACTTATAGCACATGCCGCACAGCAAATGTGAGGCACCCATTCCTTGTCTTGATCACCAACTTTGCAGCCGAAATACAGATGATAAGCTTTCTTCACAAGAGCAGTCATCCAATGTCTCTGAGGAGCAAGTGTATATTCACCACATATATAGCAGAATATATCGCGACTGTTACGACATTGATGAGACATATCGCCTGACAGCAAAATGTCTATAGCGTCAAGCTTACTTCCTGTTATATTGCTACAGATACTATACTTTACTATACTGATACTATACATACACACTGATTATCTATATTAACCAAATGAGCAGGATCGGTGTATGCAAGCCACCTTTATTTATAGCATGCTGAGACAGCGTCAAGCTCGTTCAGACCTACCCAGGCACGCCCAGGATGTCAACTTCCACAGAACAGCTTCCAACCTGGCCTGATTCCACGCCTGGACATGCCCAGGCTGCACAAACCGTTGTTGATAAGTCACTTGCGGGAGCGAAAATGTTTGGATACAAATATAAGAAAAAATCATGACAAAACTGAAGATTTCTCTGAAACGGTATGTGATCAGCACCCAAAAATCTATAAGAAACACCCAACAGCGTTCAAGAAGCAAAAACTTTGTTGTGCAGTGATATCAAACCACACGCATCACATTATCCAAATGTCAGCTATCCAGTTATAAATTCACAACATCCCAAACACATGGATTTTGCCAGAGGTAAGATAAAAAATAGAAACCGAAAAACTGTGAGACTAGTGAAGTTCAATCAGTTTGGTAATGAAGCACATAGGAATCGAGCTTCAATGAGGAACTTTAAAATTGTTTATCAAACAAAATCTTTAATTTTTTGCCAGAGAACATTTTTTTACTTTATAGATACATCCATATGTCAAAAATATCTTATTTTTTATCTAAAACTTTAAAGTTTAACAAAAAGTTGCTTCAGCACAGCTTTGGCAGGAAGGTGTTTGTAGCAACCAGCATGACACCAACACTGATGATGTCATCAGAGATAAAACAATTATCATTAAAATTCTATAATACAAATAATGAAAAATATTTCAGACTCTCTAAAAAAATCAAAATTACAACAACTGAGGAAGCCAAACCTTTCACTTGAATGTTTTTAAAGTACAACACTGCAGTGCATTCTCACTTGTGTGAATTCTTGGTAGGTCCTTTAGATTTAACTGGAACAATGGAAACCCTTTTATAATTTTGTTTTACTCCAAAAATCATAATGAAAACTACCCTTTGTTTGAATTTAACACAATATTCAATAACAAAATTATTTTTTTCCAAAATTCATTGGTCCATATTTACACACTGCCCTACCTACAAGGACACGGAATGTCTTTGAAGGGATACATGCATTGGTTATGCTTCGACCTACTAGTAGAAGATGTAATTAATAATTATTATGAATTAAAAAACATTAGTATCTGACCCTTTACATTGTATGTGTAATAAAGGAACATAACTCCTCATAGACTGACATGTGATACCAGAACAGTATCTAAAGTTGGGAAAGCATTGCACCTGTACAATTTTTCATCGATTTAACAGAAGATCTAACAAGGTTCTTAATTTATCATTAACAAAAAGTACAGTTCTGATACAGTCACATTGCTGAAAAGACTATTTTAGGCATGTTAAAACACTTCTTATGGACTTAAACATTCAATGCACATTCCCCATCATAATTGCAGGGACAACAAAACAATGGCTACAGGAGAGCATTGCTATTTAAAAACTAAAGGATAATTCATACTTGTCTATTTTACAGTTTCACTTGATTTCATCTACAGAAATAATAAATAGCACCCTGCAAGTTTATTTATAACACATTAAACAGCAGTATATGGATCTGGTTTAACACTTCCATTGTCATAATGACAGTTTTTATTTTTTCAAGTATTGAACATCTAAAAAGCTAAGTTCTGTTTCTAAATGTAGACCATTCTCAATCAATGTCTACTAAAGTTTCAGTGTTATTAAAAGATTTTAAAATTTTATCCTTAGTTTAACCAGGATTTTAAAACTTAGTAATTTTTTGGTTTGGGCTCCAAACTGCCAATTTGCTAACTTTTTGAATGACATTTTTCCTCACGTCTGAAAACAAACCACTGTGACTAATGGAGATATCAAGATGAACAGATGAGGTATTTTTGGAAGCAAAATCTTAGCTTAGTTGCCTAGCTGATTATTTCTTGATTTCTTGTGATGTTGTACTGTGATTGGCTTCACAAGAGTTTTTATTCACTGAATCAGTTTAACACTCAGCAAGAATTTATTCATCCATCTATCTTAGCATGGAAAGAGTGCAAGGCAGGAACAAGGGCACCAGCCCATCACAGGGTGAACACATACACAGACAAATATACAACAGGGGACAATTTAGCATCGCCAATCCATGTAACATACATGTCTCTGGACAGTGAGTGGAAACTTGAGCAGCCAATGGAAACCCACACGGACATGCAAGGCAGCAGTGCAACCACTGTGCCATTGTGCTGCCCACCCATACAATCAATAACTTTTTATTTTATTTTATAGTTTATTCAAAATTGGAATACCACTTTTGTGCTTTAAAATGATCAGCAAAATGTTTAACATTAAGATCTCTATTATAAATTATGTTAGATTTTGTTTTGTTTAAATGTGAAAGACATCACCAAGAATAAGGGTTATTCAAGTGACATACAGCATGGTTGCCTAGGGGCCGAAAATGTTTACAAAAATTAATTCTGCCCTTCAGGGTTTCAGTTGGGTTCCATCTCTAGTCTCTGTTTTATTTTATTAAGTCTGATTATTTAGTTATTTCTGTTGATTATTTTTATATATTAACTGCTATTATTATTATTTTTTTAAATGTGTTTTAGTTTCCAAATCATTGTGTTATTGTTCTGCATGTTAATTATGTTAGTTATCTTTCTTGTCCTTTGCATATGTGGCCCAAAGGGGATGCACGCTGACTACATAAGGACCCAAAAGGCCTCGGCTTATTGCAGTCATCTGCCTCTGCTCTTGTTGTTCAGCTCTCCTCTTCTTTCATTCCCTTTGTGTTCTTCATTATTGTAAGTGCTTGTGTTTGTTTTTCTGGCTTTTGGACTCATGCAATCAATCAATCATTTCAAGCTTTATTGCTATATATGCCAAGTATAGTGTACAGTATAATGAAATTCTTATTTGAGTGTCTACCTTGCAGAATACAACCATTGACTATCAATTACTGGTATAGTTAACAGTACAGTAAGGCAACAATACAGAACAATAAATACTAAAGTACAGATTACAAAATATTGTGCAATATATAACAACAAACAGCCTGGAGTCGTAAAAATGAGATAGAATAGGACAGTAGAATAAAGTGACAAATGTTAAATAAGGAGTGGAGCAGCTTAGGAACTAACCTGTGTAGTTTAAGGATTGTGAAGGATGGCCGGGTCCCAGGCCCAGCCGGGATGCCCCTTCGATGTGTATTCAGGGGTTCCTGAGCCCACCTGGACTAATCTTCAGCCCCACCCGGGAGTGCAATTGGAAACAGGTGATCAAACACCTGGAGCACTTCCGGGTGGACCATAAAAGGAACCAGCAACCACCACTCAGGGGCCAGAGTCGGGTGGAAGGAGGACAAAGCTGTGTAGGAGTGATGGGGAAAGAGGAAAGAGAAAAGAAAGAAGAGTGTTTTGGTGGTGCTAAGTGCTGTACTTGGGACTGTGTATTGCCTGTGGGGTTCACGGGGAAGACGTGCCCCATAGGTGAAGAAAATAAAAGTTTCTTGGCTTTTATACATGCCTCCCGTGTCAAGTTTGTGTCGGGTCGGGCGCAATATACAGGATTTATTATTGAATTTCTGATTTTGTTATTCTTCAGTTGCTCAGCAACTTTCTATATTTTCCTTTTTCATTAATAAACTTTATTTAAAAATATATTATGCTTTTTTTTGGGGGGACAGGGGTTTCTATGGTTCCCCTCTCAATTATTGTGTTATGGTTGTCCGTGTAGCAAGTAAAGGTTTTTTTATTTCATATTAATGCTATTTTTAATATTTTGCATATTTTGTTATTGGTTTTGCCTTTTCTGTGTATCTGTCATAATATTATTTTTATTAATAATTTTGTGTTTATTTATTTTGCCATTTATTAATTTATAATATCCACCACAAAGAACAACAAAAATGAATGAATGCCTCCAAGGACTCAATCAGAACGGTCAGGCTAATCCTGATTGTGGTCTGTGTTCAGGAACAGGCCTCGCCCCAGGCAGCCTAAGTCTAAACTTTCAAAGGCTCAAAACGCAACACGGGCTTTTAAAGCTCAAACATACTATTAAGTGAGGTAGAGGGAAGAATGGTTAAACCTTGGGCCCACAATAACAGAGCAAAATTCCTTAAATAACTGAAGATTTATTCTAAGAAAAATAAAGCAAAGCAGAAAAAAACAGATTTCCTTTTTAACAAAACCTATAGGCAAATAAAATCAAGAAAAATAAATCAATAACAGTACCTTGAATGATAGCAGGGGTCAAAATCACAAAAACAAGAGTAACAGTCACAATTGCAATGCCGAAGCTTTCTTACAAACAGAAGCTTCTTGTTTTATAAAGTAGGGGCAGCTCCCCAGCTGCATCAACAGGTGGCCTTGACTCCTTGACTTCCACTTTAAGTAAGCAGGGCTGATAACTGAATCTAAAACATCCATTATTAATGCAGGGCAAAATAAATAAACACAATATTAAGTCAGTCAGTCATTTTCCAACCCGCTATAACCTAACACAGGGGTCTGCTGGAGCCAGTCCCAGCCAGCAAAGGGCACAAGGCAGAGTGCCAGCCCACTGCAGGGCACACACACACACACACACACACACACACACACACACACACACACCAAGCACAATTTAGGATCGCAAATGCACCTAACCTGCATGTCTTTGGACACTGGGAGGAAACCAGAGCACCCGGAGGAAACCCATGCAGACACGATAAGAACATGCAAACTCCATGCAGGAAGGACCTGGGAAACGAACCCAGCTCTTCTTACTGCAAAGCAGCAGCACTACCACTACGCCACCTTGCCGCCCTCAAAATATTAATAATAAGAATAATAAATTATGTTTAAACAGTGCTTTTCTAACTACTCAAAGTGTTTTATGTAGATAGTAGGGAGCCACTTCAACCATTAACAATGCACAGCATCAACCAGGATGATGCGATGGCAACCATTCTTGCAATAGTATACCCACCACACATTTACTATTTTGGGATGAAGGGGTGAGAGAGGTAGATAACTGATAAGGGGCAGAAGATGAAACGGGGGCCAGAATGACCAGAATGTGGGTAGGCAGTTTAGCAAGGACATCGGGGTACACCCTACTGTTTTCAAAAGATGCCCAGGATTTTTTATGACCACAGTGAGTCAGTAACACAGTTTTACGCCTCATCCAAAAGACAGCATTAATTTTACAGCACAGTGTCCCCTTCACTGCACTGGAGCATTTGCATCCACACACAGGACCACAGGGTAAGGGCATCCTGGTGGCCTCACCAACACCTCTTCCAGCAGCAACCCAAAAATGTCCTGGTTTGCCTCCCATCCAAGTACTGATCTGGCCCAAACATGCTTAGCTTCAGGTGGACATAGAAAGACACAGAAAAGGGAAAACCAATAACAAAATATTCAAAACAATATTCAAAAGCCAACAAAAACATCAAATTAAAGAAAACTTTACTTGAGCCAGGGTTAGAACTATAACATTTTTAGTATATGCTTGGCCACATGCCTGTTTTCTTAGTTTCAGGGTCAGGCCTGCTTTACATTTCTAGGCCTTATTAGAATTATAAGGCTTAGCTTTTAAGTAGAAACCCTTTTTTGAGTTCTATGGGCATAGATATCATAACATACAGTATACATTGAAAAATCCCAGAATCAAAGCATAAAAGGAAAATCCTGACAAATAACAGCAAAACATAAAGTTGTAGAATTTTAACATAATGTTTCAGGGTGTGCATTCAGACCTTACAAAACAAAGCTAGTAACATGTTATCTGTGCTGTTTAACCACTTTAAGAGCATAACAGAAAGTGTGACCATTGTTATGACTGGTGATGTTTTTAGATTTTTCTCAGGCATTTCAGAAGCTAAAAAATGATTTTGGTGTCATTTTTGTTGTCTTTTTTTACCCAAAGAATATAATTGTATAGACAGAATTTTAGTCACAGTTCTCATTCTGAAGTTCATTTTTGTTTACCAACTTTTCCAATGCCATTTTGTTTTTGCGATAGCCGCTGCAATTTTGTAGAGTTGGAGTCACCTGTTGCCTTGGAGGCCTTCCCATGATTCATTGTCAGGGGTGCTGATATGATATGAAGTTTCCACAAGCAGTCACTCAGTATCTAAGACTGGACCTAATTTATAGCAATTTATTGCTGGTTTTAAAACAAACTCTGTTTTTTAACATTATTTTTTGGTTTGCCTCTTGGCTCTGATGATTCTCTCCTTTTGACTTACAGTTTTGACCCTTGCTTTGCTTACTCTTTTTGGATTGACTGTCCTATTTGCAGTTACTACAACTACAAGTAAAATCTGAGGATTTAAGGGTAACAAACTAACAACACATTATAGTGTGACACCTTTCAGACATGACATCATTGCTGTTCTAGCAGTTGTAAGCACCGCCATTCATTTTGTTAATATTATTTAATTAAATTTTTCACCTTACTAATACATTTTACTGTTTCTTAAGTAAAATCAATGGTTGCTCAATCATTCTCTTCAAGCACTTGAAAGTATCACCGCTCATCTTTGTTAATACCATTTTTTTAATTTACAATTTGTCACTTTCCAGATACATTTAATGAATAACATAGAAGGTGTCTAATATAGTATATCAGAATTTTGTTTAATAGTTCCTCCAGTTTTTCTTTCAAGGACTTTCTCTGTAGGAATAGAAAGCTGTATTTTTTTTATGTCCCTGATCGAGAACATAGCACTATTAAATATTTTTCTTAAATGCACTTGCTAAAAACATCTGCCCATAGTTGTCTTTAAGATGTCTGTTGTTGCAGATGGCCGGGGTCATTACCTGGCTGGGACACCTAAAAGGACCGGAAGGTGGCGGGAATAGCTTCCGGGTCACGAGGGGGCAACCTCCATGGAGCAGGAGAGGACCACGGGAAAAGAGAGAGAAGTTTCGAACTCGTTGGGACCTGTGGCCACCGCCAGGGGGCGCTTTAAACCTCGTGGGACCCGGATATTGTTACTTCCGACACACTCTGCAAGATGGCGGAGAAACCTGCCAGGGATGCCCGGAGTGCTTCCAGGGCAAAGGGCAGCAGTGCTGCCGGATGGACGTCATCAGTCACCTGGAGCACATCCGGGCAGGAATAAAAGAGGCCGCCTCCTTACAGTCGGAGAGCCAGAGTCGGGAATGGGAGTTGGACAATGCTCCCAGGAGGAGAGCAGAGGCAGCCAAGGACTGAGATAGAGTTTATTTAAGGGTGATTATTGCTGTGTGCATTGTGTACTATGTGACACTGTGTTTATTAATGGAGAATAAACGTGTGCATTTTATAAAGAAGTGGTTTCCGACTGGTGGTGTCCAGGAAAGTCTCACACTGTCTAAAGTGCTATCAATGGGTATCAAGTATTTTCTTTCAAGAATTAACCCATCTGAGCCCACCCTTTACCTTATGCACCGATTTGTGACATACCACATGTGTCTCAAGGCTGGATTACTTTCTGCTTTTTACAGTGCTTGCCTGCTGCAATCATGTCAGGCCCCCCAGCGGTTATACTAGAGAGGGACTCAAATTGCTCTTGTTCTCGCTGGTCCAAAACCTTATTGATTTCCTGACAGATTTTCAAGGGTCCTATTCTGCTAGACCACCATCGGGTGCACACGCTATGGCTGGTACCATTTTGACAAGTGCGGAGGTTGACATTTCATCTACAAATGGTCAATTAGGGGAAAATTCTTTCTCCTGATGGCAGAGATGAATGGCTCACCTTGAAAACAGAGACCCTCTCCCCCCCGGTCTTCATGGCTCTAAGAGAGAGAAACGAGAATAAAGAAGCAAAGAAGCAGGTTTGTTTATCAAAAAGAAAATTAGACTTTAGACATTAAATAAAGGGAATGATGCTGTTAGGTAAAGAGCTAAAGGGCATGAGGGAAAGAGGGTGTGCAAATTTATATCAGTCAGCACTAGCTGCCATTTTCCCTGTGCCACAGTAGACAGAGCATGCAGCGGGCAAGAGAATAGCTTACAGTGTGCTTGTGTCTGAAAGTAAATCTGTTTATTGTTGTCTATGTCATACATGTGAGGACTTTTTTGAAAAATGGTCCTATAAACATACTTCAGAAACTCTGAAAAGGAGATAGAAGTGGTTATATTAAATGATGTGTGGATCTTGTTTTGGCATTCTAAAGAAAGCTACATGCACTGTAAGTCCTTTCATGTCCAGGTAAATAAGAACACAAACTGTTGCAGTTTGAAAACGAGAAGTCAATCACAAATGTAAAATGACTAGGCAAAAAAAGCAAATGTGTTTATTTAGTTGTCAGAAGGTATGCCCATCTATTTCTGTACCTAGTCAGGGTCATAAAAAGTGAATCTATCACTTCAAGGGCACAATACAGAAATCAGTCTTTAGCAAGACAAGGCATGCAAACACAAACACACACACACACACACATAGTCTGAAACGCCAGGCCAGTATAGAGTCACCACACATCTTTGGATTGTAGGACACTAGGAAGTCATGAAGTGAACACACTCAGAGGTGACAAAACTACCTGCTGCAGCATGGTGCAATTCATAAGATCACTACTGATAATATAATTACTTTTCTTTTTTAAACTAATAGTGGTGCTGTTGATTAATTCATTGTTCAAACCCAATGCATCATTTGTCACCTCGTAGATCATTATTATTATAAAGATTGTCATGTATTCATTTTTTTCTACCTCATTTTACTGTTGTAGGGTGACAGGTGTCAGAAACTATTTAGTCATGAGTTTGATTTTTTTTGTTAAATTTGAGACTTTTTTCCATCCATCCATCCATCCAACATCTAACTATATCCTAACTACAGGGTCACAGGAGGCAATCCCAGCCAACACAGGGCGCAAGGCAGGAAACAAATCCTGGGCAGGGCGCCAGCCCACCGCAGGGCACACCCACACACCAAGCATACACTAGGGACAATTTAGGATCGCCAATGCACCTAACCTGCATGTCTTTGGACTGTGGGAGGAAACCGGAGTACCCGGAGGAAACACACGCAGACACAGGGAGAACATGCAAACTCCACACAGGGAGGACCTGGGAAGCGAACCCGGGTCTCCTAACTGTGAGGCAGCAGCGCTACCACTGCTCCACCCGAGACTTTTTTTATTGTTTTTATTTTTATCTTTGTGAAATCATCACAACACTATTGTTATGCCAATTTCCAATAAACTCAAATCAGCACAGACTTGTTCCACCTGCTTTTTGCATTTGCTGCTGCCACATAGGGGCCAGGAGATGGATATGGTTTCAAGAAACTGGAACATAAACAGGTTTCTTATGTGCTACAAAACACAAAATCGAGAGATTGCAAAACTAGAATTGCCAGGAGGAGGTATTACCAAAACTACAAGAACATCACCAGAACCTAAAACTCTTAAGACTACGAATCAAATTGAGAGATACTTTTAAAATTAAACAAAAAAAATATTAACCTTTTACACAAACTAAATAATTAATTCAAAACACACATATGGTCATGCTCTTTTAAAATAAAACATTTACAATATTCACAAGAAATGAACAGGAACAATTTGTCTTATTCTGGATAATACAAAACATCCATCCATCCATCCATTTTCCAACCCGCTGAATCCGAACACAGGGTCACGGGGGTCTGCTGGAGCCAATCCCAGCCAACACAGGGCACAAGGCAGGAAACAATCCTGGGCAGGGTGCCAACCCACCGCAGTAATACAAAACAGCTGAGTTTTATTTCATAGAGTTTGGCAAAGTTGTCCTTAAAATATGTTTTGCAGTCGATTTTGCAACTTGAAAAATGAAACTCATTAGGTCTTTGGGATTGAAAACAAGGAATATTTCTCACTAAGGGTTATTCCGATTGTGAAGCCAATGCCTCTTTCATGAGCCTTGATCCACCTCTGCCCAGATGTTTCACAGCTTCTCCCATGCGGCTCCACACATTCTCATCTGTATATTCATCTTGCTACTTGCTTCACCACTTCTTCAGGTCAGAGATAACACTGTATACATTCACTTTTGCGAAATACATAAACCAATTCAACTCGCCAGAAGCCACATACCCAGGTCAATGGATTTTAGCCATGGAGAAGTACTTGCAGGTAGGTGCTCTCTAGCAGGGCCTTCTGCACAGATTCAAATTGTGGCACACTTTTACACATTAAGAAAAAGGTTCTAGATGAGATGAAAGCACATGTACTAATGCTTGTGGTGAAATACTATTTATTTAAGTTTTGCTACAAATTCAATTTCATATGAAATGTTAAGTGAAACTGCATCTAAATAAAACAAAATTTTCAATTAGCTATGATATCTGAGGTTTACCGATTCTTAAGAATTATTTTGTTTTTTTTTTCATTTTGTTGCCAGTCATGTGACATTGCGAAAAGTGATATTTCACATTGTCATGTCTACATTATAAAAGCTGGCAGCATTATGTAACTTTTAATCTTTCAAGCTAAGACTTACAATACCCAAAGGCTAAAGACTCTCTTTAAAAACTAATACTTAGATTTAGTTAGGTAGCAACCTGGTTTTGCTTTCTGATGTTTGGGTAACATTATTTAGATAGATAGATAGATAGATAGATAGATAGATAGATAGATAGATAGATAGATAGATAGATAGATAGATAGATAGATAGATAGATAGATAGATAGATAGATAGATAGATAGATAGATACTTTATTAATCCCAAGGGGAAATTCACATACTTCAGCAGCAGCATATTGATAAAAAACAATATTAAATTAAAGAGTAATAAAAATACAGGTATAACAGACAATATCTTTGTATAATGTTAACGTTTACCCCCCGAGTGGAATTGAATAGTCACATAGTGTGGGGGAGGAACGATCTCCTCAGTCTGTCAGTGGAGCAGGACAGTGACAGCAGTCTGTCGCTGAAGCTGCTCCTCTGTTTGGAGATGACACTGTTTAGTGGATGCAGTGGATTCAGCGTCCGTCGCTTTACCATGGATGTCAAACTGTCCAGCTCTGTGCCTACAATAGAGCCTGCCTCCAGGCGTGAGGCGTCCCTCTTCTTTATGCTGCCTCCCCAGCACACCACCGCGTAGAAGAGGGCGCTCGCCACAACCGTCTGATAGAACAGCTGCAGCATCTTATTGCAGATGTTGAAGGACGCCAGTCTTCTAAGGAAGTATAGTCAGCTCTGTCCTCTCTTACACAGAGCATCAGTATTGGCAGTCCAGTCCAATTTATCATCCAGCTGCACTCCCAGGTATTTATAGGTCTGCACCCTCTGCACACAGTCACCTCTGATGATCACGGGGTCCATGAGGGGCCTGGTCCTCCTAAAATCCACCACCAGCTCCTTGATTTTGCTGGTGTTCAGTTGTAGGTGGTTTGAGTCGCACCATTTAACAAAGTCCTTGATTAGGTTCCTCCTTCTCTGCCCACTCCTGATGCAGCCCACGATAGCAGTGTCGTCAGCAAAATTTTGCACGTGGCAGGACTCCGAGTTGTATTGGAAGTTTGATGTATATAGGCTGAAACGGACTGGAGAAATTTGACTTCTTCAGTGATTTTGTAGCCTTTATTTACACAGTCTTAATGAGTTGGAGGCAGTCACTGATGTGCTCCTCTGAAGAATAGATTGTGTGAGGCAGCATGTTATTAGTTGGATGAAAAAGGGATAAGCACGATTGTGCTACATAATTGTGCACAGTCACTCAATTTGATATGCTCAGCTGATTTTCAATTGTGTAAATTAGCATGGTCTGTGACAAGATCAGCAACTGCAATTGGCAGATCTGACATACCCTACGACTAGAAGTCATGTAATGTGAACATCATCTATTAGTTACATGTAACGACTTTAGCTTTCCCCCACTCTTTTCAGCTATTTCAAAAATAAGATAAAATATATTAATCTCCCCTGCTAATATCCTTCTTTGAAGTCTTACCTTGACCTTACTCTTGCCCTTTCCAAATATTTAGAAGAAAAGTTAGTGGGAGTGTAGGCAGACAGCAAGCATTGGGCACAAGGCATGAACCTACCTTAGATGGGATACCAGGGCAGCATCATTCATAGTGGGGCAACATAACATCACCAATTAAGATAACATGCAAAGCTTTGGGGTATTGCAGTAAAATTGGGTACATGTTAAAAAAAGCCTTATAGCAACCCAAATAAATGGGCTAGAAAACAAACTCAGAATGGCCTAGAAATATGGTCCATTGTGCTGTAATACTTTATTACACTTGCATTTTTATTGTTATGTGTATATGCATCGCTTTACAAGAATGGAGTCCAAACCTGATACTAGTTCACTGCCAGGTACGTGAAACCACCAACACCAAGGCAATTTATCACCAATAAGTTATCTGAATGTTTGTAGAAATCAAAGTCCTTGAAGAAATTCCCTTAGAACATACAAATGCCACACAAAGGACAATGTGAAACTGCAACACTGCCTACTCATCATTGTCATTATTTCTTTAAAGAACATTTTTAGCCATGATTAATAGCTAAGCTCTAATTAAATGGTGTTTGTGGGCAGTTAGATGGTTTTGGCTTATGGTCCTGTCCACTTGCCTACAGTGTTCTTGAAACTTAATTTCCTTTTGTTGCTTTTTTTAACCTCTCCATGCTGCACATCTCATAGATTTTTTTTTTTTTTCCATTTCCCGTTTTTCTTTTCCTATTACCGGATTCTTGTAAGTGTATAAAGACATACAGAATTTTGTTAGGTTCCTTTTTTGGAACAGGCTGTTAATGCCACTCCTCCTTTTCTCTTTAAACCCTTATGACAAGTATGTCTGCTCATCTAGCCATCCATTTTCCTTAGTGGGGTTATGTTAAGCTGGAGCTGACAGTAGGCTGCCTGCATTAGGCATATATGGGGGTGTAGAGATTAAAATAATCGATTGTTCTTAGTCAGTACTTTTTTGTTTAAATCAGGCTTTTATGTGTAAAATTGATTAAAATGAAGAAACATCAAAATATAATGTAAGAAATCAACTACTTAATTTAGTTAAAATCAGCATTATCTACTGTATGTCATCAATATATCACATATTATCTAGGCCATAAATGGTGTCATTTATTACCATTGTTTTCTTAGTCATTTGCATCCGCAGTGTCAGTCTACCATGTACTGTATTGTCACTGCAGATTTCTTCAATAGTGGGACATTATAATGTTAGGTATAATGAGAGTAAATGGAGTTGAATTGCTGAATGTTAGCTATGGTGTCAAAGCAATGTTCTTGTTCTTTTAAAGTTGTTACATTGAGAATGCATACACGTTTTTCTAAAATTAGTTAATTATTGTCACCAATCAGGCAAGCAGTAAGCCTTTAGGTTGTGTGCTACACAAAACTGAGTCTTTTTTACACCTCACCATTATGTTATTTCTTTCTTAAACTCAAACTTGAAGACATTGTAGTTCCATTTTAGATTTTTTGAAAGCATGCATTATAATGTCAAGGACAGCACAATGCATAAATCCATCCATTTGCTTCACATGTTTAGTCCAGCGCAGAGTCCATAAATACTATTGAAATATATTGACTGAAAAGAATAAAACAAATGAGAGGAGGTACACTGTTATATTTTAGGTTATAGACATTAATATAAACACATTTCTGGTTTTATGTTCCTTCTAGTCTCTGTCTCTGCCTATTTTTTTCTTGTTATTCACTTGCTTAATTGACCCCCCCCACCTCATATTTTATCTATGCCTCTGATTTTCTCCTCTCTTGATTCATTCCCTCTGTTATTACCCTCACGCCAGTATCTTTTGAACCCAGGATAAGCACTCGACTCCAGCAGCGTGGAATTAACAGCAAGTGACAACCTATCTCACGGAGAGTATCAGTCGGGATGGATTAAGCCTGTCCTGGGACACAGGGGCCACCTTTCCAAAGCAGATAAGCGCAAGCAGAGATTTCAGCATTATCATCCTTATAAAGTCAATATTAGGGGACTTACTCTAAATTGAATGCATTTCATTAAAAATGTTCACCAAGGCTGAATAATTCCAAGTGAGAAAGCACTTTACTCCTTTAGCAGATCATAATAATAATTACATATTGTGAAGGGAAGACCCCAGGTGCCAGTTTAGACCTGAGAAAATGCATTCAATAAGAGGTGCAAAAATCAAGGTTTCTTTTATTCCACGCAAGTGTAGCTCATGCGAAAACACACTGACAAGAGGAGTAGCAGAGATTCATAGAGAGAAAGAAGAAGAATACAGGCATTAGTAAACAGATAAACTACCTACTGTATTTGCTCCAATGGCTTTGAATAATACAAATGTGGTCCCTGTCTAGCCCGAGGTGGCTACCAATGGCTTTAAATAATACAGGCAAAGTCCCGGTCTAGCCTATGGGTGGCTGCCGCATGTCCTTTAAGAATCATTACTCCCTTGACATAACATGCAATTAGAAGAGTTGACAGCACATGGCTAATGTCCAGTCGGTATCAAGCTATGCGTCTTTTGTCAGAGGGTGCCCTGGAACCTACAGGCACTTGAAGGAAGGCAGAGAGATTATGGACTGAGGACTTCTAGTCCCATTGTGTGGAGCTGGATACAGGACCAAGGTCTTTCAATCAGTCTTAGCACTCTGTGTCTATTTGGGCTTCAAGGTTCTTCAGTCCCCAGGAGCCAATAAGTGTTCAGTGTTTTGTGTTGAGTATCTCAAAAATATAAATAGCTGGCACTCAGAAGGGATAGTTAAACAAATAAGCAAGAAGAACTAGGGCAATTTGTGGGTTACATTGAAAAAGAGATGTTCCTGGAAGTGCTGCTTTTACCAGTTCAGTAAAAGTTAAAGGGAAGAGAATGTGTAGCTTAATTTGTGGTGTAGCATTAGGGCTCACCAGTAAATAGGACTTGTACTGCTGGGATGCCTTCAATCTTGTAAGCACAATGGTGAGATGGTATATGCATGGGCTGGTTAAGAATTGTTTCAACTAGTAAAAGGCGAGTCAAGGTTGAAGATCTTTAGATGGAACAACTTTAAAATATTATTATCATTTAGTAGTCTTATTCCTTCACCTAAGGCAACATGGAGGATCTGGATATGTTTCAGGTATTTCAAGCATTTTTTACAGGGTAGAAAAAAAGGAAAAGTCAGAAAAGTGACTAACTGTGGGTCACACAGTAAAGAAGAGGAAGGGATTTTAGGTACAGTGTCTTACCCAGTACACCACCTGACAGCCAGACAGGGACAGCAAAAATAAACAGATAGACTCAGGGACAAGCAGAGAGCACTAAGTACTCCAACCCCAACCCCAACAACTTCACACAGTTACGTTTCTGTACCTAAAAATCTTAAGATGTTTCAGGCAGGGGATTGACATTGGCAATGACAACAGAAGGTTGTCCATAGCAACACCCCATATACGGTTTATACAGTGCCTATATAAAGTATTCATCCCCTTGGAAGTTTTCAAACTTTATTGTTATACAACATTGTACAACACTGGGGTCATTACCAGTTTATCTTGAATTTGTTCTAGGTTAAAAGGGTAATTCAATATCTAAAGGTCCCTGATATCCTTAATTAATCCTCAGATTAGTCAAGGGTTCCAAAATTTGAGTAAGTGCATAGAGGCGTCAAGGTTTGTTATTTTCCTTTGCTTATTTTTTGAAGTTTATCTTTTCCTTATATTTATATCTAGTGGTATTCTTCATTTTGATTAATAAACACTCACATTTGTATTTTTTGCCATCCTAGCATTTTCACGTTTAGTTAAGCTAAAAAAGTATCCCCTGCTGTTCATCAATAAGGAAAAATAAGGAAAAGACTGAAGACAAAATTTCACTGGGACACAGGCGGGAGCAATAGAGAACTAAACAATAAATAATGGACTTCAGAGCTACAACAGCCATGATATATATGGAGAAAGCATAACTATAGCAAAAAATTAGGCATTATCTGTTGTGTAAATTTTCCAGTACATAACCATATTCAGGAGAGATATTGTTCAATGTTATATTTGTACTATATATATATATATATATATATATATATATATATATATATATATATATACATACTGAAAATATATAAATATATATATATTTGTATTCTACCAATCTTATGACACTCCAGTGTATACTTAATATAGACAGGAATCATTATTGGGAGAGCATTTGTTGAAGGCTCCTGCTCAGTTTGCAGTTATGAGAGCTCATTTCCAATTGTCTGCTAGATGTGATTTTGGCTTGCTGAAAGGAAGGATGGGCTTCGTGGAGCTCCTTTCAATTGTTAGTTTAAAATTCACTTTTATAAACATTAACAAGAAATTCTTTGTAATGTTTTGAATCAGAATATCTTTTTATCCTCTCTTTCAGAGGAACATTGAAAATAGGAGCATCTCATGAAAGTGTGCATGTTGTATTACTTTTTTCACTCTCTCAGAAGCCAAGCAAATACAATGGATGAGATTGAAGGCAGCTGGTATATTGTCCTTTGTACCCTGGCACAAGGTCTTGTGGAGTTGGGCCCTATACACATGATCATATTACTACTACTACTTCTAGTTCTAGACCAGATGTACTGAGTGCAAGACAGGAACCAAATCCATGGACAGAATTCAAGGCCATCGAAAACACTAAACCATGTTAAGCAGTCAATCCAGGGATTATGGGAAAAAACTTGAATTTTCTGAAGAATCCTATCATCAAAAAGGTATGAGGATGCTGAGGCATCAAGTTACAGTGAAGAAAAATTTTGAATTTAAAAGCAGATTGGATAGTTATAATCCACATACACAAACAACAACTTAGCTATCTCAGTCTAATTGCAGAATGACAACTCTGGAAATTAACTTACAATACAAACAAATTTGCTGTCAAACCTGACCAGAGGACAATGATATTCAGTACCTGGTACCTGCACAAACTGTCAGCACATTCACCAAAAGGTACTTCATCCACTCAATGAATCAAAAAGCAATATGGGAAGGCACTTTGATAATAACGTGTTCAATAAATTGTACCAGTAGTGGTTTGTAGCCAAGCAATGTCTCAGTAATCCTTCTTGATTTCTATATATAATAATTACATATTCAGTGGCATTTGTTGGGATGTGCCATTATGAACACCCTTGAGGATATGGATATTCTAGACTTAGTATAAGTCTGGTGTGTCTCAGAAACCCATTGAACGGCTAGTTATCACTGTTCACACAAAGACATGTATATGCTCCAAAAGCTATTTGTATTCACAAGATCATTGAATAGCAGAAGATCTTTTGTTAATATGCAATGTTTGATGAGGTCTTATGTGTGTGAGCTTCTTAGTCTCATTTGCTAACAGTAATATAATAAATGATCTACTAAAAGCAGTTGCACAAATGTAAAGAATAATTGGTGTCTGGCATTTAAAGTATGTATTTAATATTAAATGTATTTTTATTTAGACTATGATTAACTACTTTGTGAATTAATGAATTATATTTTACAAGTAATTTCCTAGCAGTGTCAAGGTATCATCTTATTTCTACTGGTTGCTCTAAATCTTGTTGCTGTGAAAGTCACTTTCCTTTTTCTTCTTTTGCTGATCCCTGCCTACTGCTATGATTTTGAGGATACCACTAAACCAAAAATCTCCCATCACACTGAACTCATGATTCAGCTATTACATTTTAACTAGGAGTTCTGGTTTTTAAACAATGACTATTGTGATAAACATAAAAGATAGATGGGCATTGAAGCTGGATTAGACAGGACTTTCATATCTAGCTGGGAAGTCATCATGGATGGACACAGCATATGGATGCGTATTCTAGACAGGATGTTTCCTATTTCACTTTCTTATCCAGGATGAACAGAGGAAGACTGCATCCAGATAACAGAATAGGTGGCAATGCTCCTTGGGCATGGCTCCGTTATGAATACCCACAGAGATGCATGTGAAGGGCAGTACTGAAGGCCGGCTCTGTTTGGTTGCCCATGTGCTGCCATGAGATCTTATTTTACATCAATTCTGCCTGACCCAGTACAGTACAGTGTTCTGACACCAGAAGTACTCTCAGGTCTGGCATAAAAGCAGTTGCTCCATCTTACTCAGAAATCATGGGTCAGGAGTAGAGGAGGACAAGGCTGGCCTGGGATGAGTGGAGGAGTAATGATCATGGTTATGGTAGTTGTTTCTTTAAAATAAAAAGTCTTTTGAACCTGGAGTTGTGCTTGGTGTAATTTTGTCTGGAGTTTAGGATGACAGGTAATACTATACAGTATATTGTCTTAAGGTGAGAAACCAAGTCAAATATGGCACTGCGTTCAAAACAATCTTGACAATGCTTTTTGCTTTCTGCAGATAGGGCTGGCATCTTCTAGAGAAGAAAGATGGAATGTTAAATCCATTTACTGACTACTAGTGTTGGTCAGCAAATTTCACCATAGTGTTATTCGCAGCAAATTTGCTGCTTTTGCATTCACCCTTGTTCATCGAATTATTTATAGATAATTCATCTGGTTTAGGAGAACATTTTTCCCCAATGCCCCATAATGTTTTGCAAGACCAGCACAACATCCCTTGGTGCTGTAACAGCTAACATTGGATGGGACCGCCTCCCGGGGATATAATGCTGCTCATTTGTATTACAGACTCTGTTGGACTTAGTGGTAGAATAGATAAGTAAATAATGCAGGTTCTCAGAATTTATATTTATGAAAGTTATACAGCATAAATAACAAGCTATTTCTGCTTGTTGCCAAATGTGCAGGTCGATCTTCAAGTTCCACTTGAAGTTCCAGAGAAGGAGGCGTGTGCCCTATGCATGTACAATTAGCCACATGGAGATAAAAGACAAACCTTGAAGGAGCCTGGCGCCTAACCAAACACAGGAGACATATTACTATTTACAAGACATTTCTATCTTTTTGATAGAAGAAAAATGCAAAGCAACAGCAAAGACAGTTTGGAGAGCCTTCAGCGTGACTTCAAAAAATAGAATGAGCCAGCGGCTTCAATCATGACATGCCACTTTGAATTTTCTGCCTTTAAAAGAACTACGTATTTTTTCTGACTTTTAACTACAATTTTGGCATTTCCACTTTGTTGTGATGAAATATATGATTGTGCATCTCTGAATGCGCTGTTTCTTGTTTGATCTCATGGAGGCACAGTGGTGCAGTGGTTGGCACTGCTGCTGCACAGTCCAGGTCACCTTTTTGGCCACAATAATCGGCCCAATATAGTTAGCAGACATTTTCCTAGCACTCAGGGACACATTAAAGATGATTGCACCATTATAATCATTCCATCAAATCTAGTTCAGTTAGTCTTTCCCCATTGACTTCAATACATTTTGCTGAGTTCAGCAATATTTGCAAACACTTCCATGATTCCTTCCACCATGGAGTTCGCTCATCACTACTGACTACAGAGTACTAAGTGAAACTACAGTTAAAAAAATCACATCCATTTACCACTTAAGAAAAATGACAAATTTCACCAGATTTTGGACATGCCTATTATTTTTGGAAGTAAATGGTAAACATACTGTAGCTTAACATTGTTACTGGGCATTATGGATACTACATAATGCAATGTACTGGCTGTTTTTGAGAACTTCATCAATGACATCTTCCATGTTATTTATTTACCAGCCACATTACCTGTCGAAGTCAGTTAATAGAATAATTTTAAAAATATTGGCTATCTTCTGCTCTACATGTACCTTATTGCACCTTTATCCCTGTATTGACGTATGTGTGAATGTCTCTTAACTGGTGTTCTCTCTCTGTTGCATGTTTCTGTAAAGCCTGCATAACAAATTCTTCCATTATTTGCAAGGTACCATTTTTGCCTTCTGTACAGTTTTAGACTTGCCGTCGTTAAAGGTGACTCTCTCAGTATGCCTCATTCTTTTACAACCCCTCGTGGATCTCACACTCACACTTCGAATGTCACCAAAGCCACATTGACCAGTCAGATTGCTCAGAGGGACTGGATACCCAGACCTTTGTGTATTATCATAAAGTAGACGGATTCTTTTGTTGTGTATAGCTATTACATTTTAATTGTTTAAAAATATTCTGAAAGAGGACACTGATAACAGCTTTATGGATTCTTCAGATAGGTTGTTGTTTGTATGGAATTTGCACATTGTCCCTAAGTCTGTGCAAGTTTTCCTCTGGGTCCTCCCTTAAAGATGTGTGTGTGTTAAGTCAGTGGTTTTCATTTTCAGTCCTGGGCTTGAATGACTGCAGTTTCTTCTTTTATGCTGACTCCAACCCCAATAAAACAAGACATTATTTCCTAGCTGCTATGTTATTAGTGGTGAACCAGAAATTACAAGCTGGGTATGCTAAATTTTTACTGAATAAAGCAAGCAATTATGTGTGTCATAAAGGGATGAATATCATCCTTCCTATTTTGGCTTGTCACGTTTTGCTTTGTTTTAAAGTTCTGGTTGTTCAAGCTATGAATAACTAACAACAAAACAAGTGGTTAACTCTGAAGTAGCAACAGCCCTTTAATTTCTTGTGTTGTTTGCTCTGCTCATTATTAATCATCAGCACTGTGAATACAGTTAGAAGAGCAAACTTCAAAGAAAATGTGAAATGAAAAGAAACGGATGAAACGGAGCCAAGCATTTAAAGGTAGGACAATAAAATACAAATATTTAATAATTTTCAATAAATTCAAACCTGACCCTATTTTAGTTTTCTGAATGCAAAATATGAGCAGGAAAAAAAATCAGCTAATTAAGCAGTCATAAAAAACAAGACAGAAAATATGCTCATGGTGTAACATTTAGGTGCACTCAGAGACTTAGTTATATGATTGAAAGTTGGAGCGTTTTACTTTTTTTATTTGTTATTTCATCAAAGAGGCAGTCATCACATTTTTTAAAATATTTGTTAAACAGTGAGTGAGTTATATTCAGAAATAACAGTGATAATAAAATGCAATTACATGCATTATTAGGCTACATTGAATACAGTACTTTAAAATATCACATAGTTAAAAAAGTAGCTGTTACATGCGTGTGACTTGGAAGGAGCTGAGTGGACCAAGTGGAGGTAATTACCTGCCAGGTCAGGGGGTGGCAGGGTGCACTAAACCTGTGTTCAGACTGACGTCACTACCTGTTCCTGCCAGATGACATCACTTCCGTTTCATGGCTTATAAAACCATCATCTTTCAAAACCTCATCAGTTCAGTCCTGGAACTCAACCTAAACACAGCAACTATGTTTTCTTTACCGTTTTGCAGCAAGGGAAATATACGGGTGGCTGCCCCAAACCTTTACCGTGTGTTGAGACTACTTCTTTCATATAGCGTAAATACTCTTAAGGTTGCTCAATAGCCAATTCAAGTGATATAAAAATGGCATCAATTGATGTCCTATTTGTTAGTTGGTGATTTGGGTTAGTTTGTGACTAATTGTAGTTTGAATTTTTTCAACATAACTTTTTCAAAAAAGTAACCAATGAAGATTTAAAATCTGTATAAGTCTCAAAGTAGCACTGTTGCTCGCTTTAGATCACGATGAACAGCAGGTCTAGAGCTTTGCTGATAAATTAAATAGTGTCAGAGAAAGACTGAATTATTATAATGTGTAGATAATGCAGCAATGAGGTTGTTTTTTGTGTAGCATTATGAGTATACGGAGTATATATTTGTCCACTCTATGCTTTTATCTTACACCTATTTCTACATAGGTGATATTTTGGTTCCTGACCTGTCACATTTCTGGAAAAATAATATTTTCACAACTTGATAGAAATTTCAAGAGAGTCTTGTTATTGATACAATTGAGAATGAAAACAACAAAATGATTTACTTTATTGACAAAATATTGTTTCTTTTGTTAAACATGTGGAACATTCACTCAAGTTATTTTATGTCCAGACATTTGATCAAGTCATCTCATTTATATCCACATATTAAGTTGTTTTCTTGCTGTAAAATGCTTGTCCTAATGTCTCTTCTCACCCCCATTTTCCCTTCCTGTTTTTGTCCTAAATCCTCTACAACATATCAGAAATGCTTTTGCAGGAACAATTCAACCTGACAAAGCACTTTTCTAAATCATGGCCTTCAAATCCCAGATGTTCTATTCACAGACAACACTACCTGATAACTTTTCACCATACATTGTGATTAAGTAGGCCTGGCAATGGAATGGTACCTCATGAAGGTTTGGCACCTGCCTTGTGCCCAGTGCTCCCATGATAAACTCCAGACCCCTATGACCTTGAATATGATTAAGTGAGCTTGATCATGTTATGTGAGAAATACATTGCCTAACATTTTTGCGATAAGTAGACCCTTAGTCACCTTCTATCTATGCCCCGTATCCTAGTTGAAACATTCATTTTTAAAGATCAACTGGCCTATACCCTAATAATTCCCTTTATTTTTTTCAAACATGTCTATCATTTCTTTTTCTCTATTGGTTCAAAATAAAGGAATGCAACTCCTTCAGTCCTTACTCATAATTCATAATCCCATAAGAGTGAAATCATTCTAGTAATTTTTTACTGTGTTATCTCTCTTTTATTTTTAGACCTTTAAATATTAACACTAAAACTGTACACAGAATTTCATACAAAGCCTTGTGCTACAGTTTAAGGATAACTTTCCTACACCTGTATGTAATTCCATATCCTAGACTTTTTAAAATCTTCCATACACAGTCATATTAAGGGCAGTAATGACTTCACTAGGACTCCCAAGTCTTTTTCATAAGTTGTTCTTACTGTGCAGTGATACATATCTAATGTGTTTACTTCATATGTACAAAGCTACTTGTAGGCTTAACACTTTATCTGTCCTAATCTAAATTTCTAGAAATTTAAATGAGCCATTAATTTACATTTTTATTCAACAACTGCAATTTATACAAATTATAAAGAGAAGTGCTAATACTATTAACTCAGTGGTTAATGCTTTGGAACATGGACTACCTATAGTGCATCTATTAGTCACTTAATGCTCCATAACAAGATCTTAACAAAGGCATGTTTGGGATTAATTAAGACTTATAAAGCATGAATACTAGGCACTTTAGAACAGAGGCTACCTAGAAGAGCATCTACTGTAGTAATCACTTACTGCTGGGTTACAAGATCTTAACAAAAGCTTTGTTTGGTCTTACAGTAATAAGACTTCAAAGTCGCCAGTGACAACACAGGGGCTACCTAGAGAGTGTATTTATTAGTCACTCCATATCAAGACTGTTATTAATAAGACTTATAAAGTATTCACATTATCATTTTAGTGTGGGACTACCTAGTGAGCATCCCTTATGTTTATGTAACCAAACTTTAATAAAGGGTTTGTTTGGTCAATAAGGCTTTTATTGATCTTAAAAATATATAGAAAGTACTAAGTACAATGCTTTAGAATACATGCTACCTAAACACATCTGTAAGTCACTTATTTCTATGTCAAAAGATGTCAAAAAACACTTTCTTTAGTGTTAGTAAGATTTACAGAGAACCATTGACAACTTTATTTATAAACTGCAGTCAGTTTATTAGTTGCCCGTGGCAATTTAGCAAGATCTTAACAAATGCTTTGATATGCCTTAAAAAAACCTGGCAAACCATCAGTTTAACACAGAGCTTAATGAACTATTGCCATTTATGATAATAATGAGTTTAAAAAATTGTCAGCAAAATGAACCTGTCAAAAGATAATTTCAGCAAAGTGAATTTAAAATAAATACAACAATGCCTTAAAAAAAACGCTTACAGTTCAGGTGTAAATAGGTTGATTTAAAATGTACTACCTAAAATGCAGGGCAATTTTATACACAAAAGATGACTAAGAGAGGTCATTTTCATTTGTTTAAAGGAAGAGGGAAGTTAAGAATGTGATGTTTTGTACTAAAAACTAAAATATGGAGAGGAGGAAACAAAAAATAATCTGAATTTGTATTTTTCTGACATTTTCCATTGTGCGTGTGAAGATAGAGAATACTATGGGAACACGTACCCCATGTGAAATTATAAAAAAAGTGCTACCAAGATTAAAAAGACAAATGGTCCAAATATAACCACCTTCCAAAGTAGTGTTGAAAGAAAACAGTCATTATAACTGTCAATCCTTGACCTTTTAGACTACATACCAGGGAAATCCTAAAGACAGAGCTATCAAACTTGTGTCCCATTTTATAAAAACATTAACAGGACCAGGTCAGCTCTAGCACATATCCCTAAGAAGTGGAAATGAGTTGTAAAAGACGAGAGAGAGGTGGTTCTGTGCAGATGTTGTAAAGGATCGTCAAAATCCGTCAAAACAGAGATATGTTGCTTTACTACCATGTTGTACTTTTCTGAGAAGCCATTATAGAGGAGCATGCAATATTATATTTTCACACTTTCATAAAAGCTTTTGAAAGGGCATCCCATGATATATTAAAATACCTGATCTATGAGAGTTTCCCCTCTCAATGATATTTTGTTATACTGAGTTGAAAACCGATCTTTGTCTGCAGCTATGAATTCCACTTCTTGTGCCCAAGAATTCTTCAATGTCTGCTTGAATAAAGTCAGCCATTATTATAAAACCCACTCTTCTTATAAAGCTGATAAATAACACCAGTGTCCATAATGGACACATAAATTCAATATTTAATTTCACGACAACACATAGTTGTCACATGGATTCAGTGCCCCATGTTCAAATCCTGAAACTGCCCATTATGTACGGTATATGAAGTTGGTATGTTTTCCCTTTGCTTTACTTTAGCATCTCTAAGACATGCATGTCCAGATCCCATTATATAAATTTATTAATATATTCTTCAAAAGTTGTGAACAGTTGTGGTGCATGACCCATGAGTGGGGTAGTTGTGTAATATACCATCCCCAGTGACTCAACAACACAGATGTTTGACTAGCCATGACAAAATCAAACAGGTCTGAGGTCATATGTGTAGAATCTTTTATGAAAGAGTTGATAACTCAACCAGAACTATAATGTATACAATGCCCAAAAACTGAGCACAGTCCAATCATATCTACAAGAAGAAAATGGGTGTTATGGATCACACAAACAATGGAGAGGCTCATGGAACTTTGGAGCCAGCACAGAAGTCTATTTTGCAGTGTGTTTCATGGTGCCTGGCTGCCAAAATCTGCCAGTCTCATGATAACATCGCCTGTGTCATCCAGTTCCACACTCTGGAAATGACCCTCTATCTGCTGCAGTCAGGTGTTACAAAGGTGGCCCCTTGGCCTGGTCAAGCCACTTGGGTCCCCAACAATGAGGATCTTACGAGCCAGATCACCCTCGGGAAATCGCGCCACATGGCCGTAATGCCGTAACTAGCGCTCCTTCACAATGCAGGTAATGTGCCTCATTTGGGACTCCATGAGCAACCACTCATTTGACACAAAGTCAAACCAATGATACTCAAGGATTCTCCGGATAGACACAGTACCAAAGGAGTCCAGTCTTGTCTTGTGGAACATCTTGTCTCTCCGGCATGTACTGTTCCTGAACATAAATTAGGTTAATTTAGAGCAATTAATAAAGATTTGAGTATGCTATGTGATGTTATTTAGTTTTAGTCACTGGTTTCTGTAGTTGTAAATATTGTTTTTTTTAACATACTCCTTATTTGGATTGTTGAATGTTTTATAAAAGTTTCATATTAACATGATATAAGCTGCCTCATGTCTCCATGGTGTAAGCCGTCATTTCTTAATGTGGACTGTCCTAAATCCATTTATGCATATAACCTTTCCAAAACTCTAATGCCCTTCCAGTTCTAACGGTGCCCCATAAACCTATGTCCCCACTTTCCCATCTTTAAAGTCCTTGAAGTTTTAGCCCCAGAGGCCTGGAAGTATCTTACTGTGCACATAGGCTGTGTATGTTTCCCTCATCTTGGTTCTAAATAAAGAAAGCCTGTTTTCTTGAGCCCTACAACATAATGAAATATGTACTCGTTAAATGAGGAGATAGAATGAACATTTCTTGTGTAGCTTAGTCCAAGCTTCCAGAGCCACAACTATCCTTTCTTAACAGCAGCGTTTCTATTTGTGCCCTCTTTCTGTACATTTAGATAGCACTCCCTATCTGCTCACCAGAGAGGCCCATAAATTTAAATTACGCAGGAATTATGTACGAGACTCTTTAAAACAGTCTTCATGTTGCATGCGATGGCTTTGGTGTTAAATGAAGAAAAAAAAACAAAAGACACGATTCCCTTTGTAGATTGATGTTCCCATCAAAGACTCCTACAAGCAGATCTTCCTAACCCCCTGCTTTCCTCCATTACAAAATTAACAGCTTGCATTGCTTGGTTTCCCACAATCCTAATCTACATGGGTTTCAAAGAATGTAATGATGGCCCCATTAGTTTACCATTACCACTGATAAGAGTATTTTCCTTTTGCTATCATTTATTTACTGGCTCACGTTGCCTATTTCAAAACCTGCTGCAGTTCATTTTCAGTTAGGGTTGGCAAGGCAGCAAATAAGACAGGCTTCCAGAGGAGTGCAGTAATTGGAAAGCAGCAGGCAGATATCACAGTGTCTGAGACCGGATGTTGGTGCCCCCTTCTTCTTGGCACAACTCCTCCTGGCAGGAAGGCCTTCTGTTGAGCAACAATACAGTCCAACCAAGCTGTGCCACAATGAAAAGAGCAGCAGGGATTTGGATAGACATTCGGATTTCAAACTGCATGAAGCAGTGATTTTTGGCCAATTCTTGAAATAAATAAATTAATAAATAGATAAATGAATATATAATAACTATGGCAACCACTTTAGCCAATACTATAATTGTAAGTTACATTAATAATTAAAGTTTCTTTTTTGTAGGAAACACAGTGGGCTTATCATTTTAATGACATTTAAAGGGTCTTAAGGAATGGGCCCAACAGCATTAAGCAGAATTTAGAGGCTTAACCAAAGAAGTGGATGCTGCAGTTATGGTGACAGTTTGTTGCTCGCTGTGCCATCTTAATGCAAACTGTTTCAATTTCACGGCTAAGTCAGACCCAGACTTCACCATGTTTTTACTGCTGTTCAGTAGAAAAGAGACAGACGTCCATGTGAAATGTGTGCATCTGCTGACCACTAGGATGTCTCATGCTTGCGCCATACAATAAGCGTTGAGGGCTTACACCATGGAGACATGGATTGGCTTACACTGTGTTAATGATAATCTTTTAGAAAGCATGTTACTTACTTAACTTTAGTTCCCTTCTGATCAGCACTACAGAAGCCTTCTAGCAATTTTATACCTCTATGCCAAGTAGTGTTCCACCGAAATGGCGATGCAAGCTAAGAATGACATTGGAGCTCCAATCAGGTCATCAGTTCTTTACTTCTGCAGAAGGAAAGCTCTTGGTTCAACAAAACAAAATCACTTTTAAACTTGTACAGGATACAAAGAAGTTTTATACCATCTACTAAAATGATTAAAAATTGTGATTGGTTCAACTAATATTATAATCCATGGAATTTTTACATTGAATACCCTAAAAATAGAAGGGTGTCAGCATAGCTAATCATAAGCACTGTCTCACTTCTCTCCTGTCTTTCTTCTGCTACCAGCTGACTTGATTCACATTACCAGGATAAATAAGAAAACACATTTTTTTTTATTATGAAACCAAATTTTTTCGCCATTCCGGAAACGCTCCCTGAAGTGTATAAATTTGAAAACACTGGGTTTTACACAGCAGTGTGGGTAGGGAAAACTGACGTTTTCGAAAACAAAAGCATATGATTATCATGCGATCAGACACTGACTTCGGTTTGTCCTGGGAATTCCCTTTGTGATCCCATCTTAGTTGTCAGGATTGTTCTTTCGTAACTTCTTTGTATTAGTCAATTGGTACAGCTCCTTGAAATACTTGAATATTTCACTGCATTTATTGTGGGAGAACTACCAAATTTGAAGCCCAGGGTGCATACAGTCTCCCTAACTTGACACAGACACCACTCAGCAGATGGTTTATTTATATAAAGAAGCCATGTACAGTATATATCAGCAACACAGTTCCTTCTCTTTGCCTCTGTTGGTCCAGGGGAAAACTGTCCTGAAAATCCTCCTCCCCCACTGGTCCTTCCATCTGGGGCATTCCGGCCAAATAAGGTCCTCGGCCCTCCAAAGCTCTGGAAACGTTGAACTTTTGCAATCTTTATACATTTTAATGTTTTGTTTTTCCCCATTCCTTTGACATTTCAATTTACTTCAGGATTGCTCTATAAACTACACATGCCTAATAAGCAAAATTTACTCAGATTTGGAGTTTCAGAATAGATGACAAATATTTAGGAAATCTGAAAACATCAGTGCAGACAAAAACAATTAAAACAAAAATGCTGTTTCCAAGCGTATCTGTGGTAGTTTGGGCTAAGCCTTAGTTAAGTCGTGGTTTCACTTCTCGTTCTCCCATGTCTTTTCAGCTCACTCCAACGCTCAAAAATACTGGGACCCTGCTTGTGTAGACACTTCCCAACATAGCTCATAGTAGCTAAAAGCAACATCCTGAGACCCTTACACCATCACCCCAGAGGGAAAGCTTTGCATCTGTCAGAATGCAGAAATCATTTCCTTCTGTATGCTGCATCCCCCTGAGATGCTGAGAAGGTGATGAGAGCTCCACAAGAGCTTCCTGATAAGGGTGACACATTCATGGAAGACTGTAGAATGCCTAAAGAGAGCTTAGGTGGTCTTTTATCCTTGGAAGCTCACAAGTTTATTTTGTCCAACATCACATCAACTAGAGGTTTGTATTTTCCTGTCCACCCTGGCCATCTGAGTATAGGTTTTGTTATTAAGCTGGACATTATGATTATCTTCTCTTATAGATAATTGTTCCTTAGTTTTTGCTTTCCTTTGTAGCTCTGTATAGCTATTATTATTGTAAAGCACATTCAGCTAATTTCATTTATGAGAATATGCTATATAAATAAATATTATTGTTGTTGTTATTCTTATGGGAATGGCTGCTTGTCAGGGCTCTTAATTGAGTATAGACAATGAATCTTAACATCCTATTCATCTTTTATCTTATTCAAGTACTTTATATGTAAAATGTTGTATAAGGACAACCTCATTTAGATCCAACTGAAAAGGTTGCAATTCAGACACAAAATGTGCATTGATCGACTCAAAAGAAATTGGGAACATTAAAAAAAGGGCAACACTGATCTTCTGCACCAATGAAGGTCAACCCACTCCTTACATTGAATATTTAAGCATTGTTAGCCAGACTGAATTGCTTTGCTTGATTTATTCTAAATCACTGATAACACCATTATATTGAATAGTGCATTACAAAGAAAAAACATGCAGTCAGGTGTAAATGCACAACAGAAGACTTCAGTTCATTCCATTAAACTCTCTAATCCCTGTCACCTATTTTGAAAAACAGTTCTAACTTTTTTGCCACTTTAATTTCTTTGGGTCTCCTCAGGAGAACTGTTCTTCTGGGGCTTGTTAGCCTGAAACTGTAGGCTAAACCTTGTCAAGCTATCTTTTTTGACAGCATATTTCTTGTGTTTGTGTCACTATAGCAAGTCGAACAAAAGCCTTTCTACTTTTTAAAAGAAAGAGCTGTCTGGTGCAGTAATGACAAGCAGAGTGGCACATATCTGGCATATCCCACTGTCAGCTTGCTCCCCAAAGACCTTCATCACAATCAGTAGACTTGCTGGAGTCTGCCTTTATCTATCTATCTATCTATCTATCTATCTATCTATCTATCTATCTATCTATCTATCTATCTATCTATCTATCTATCTGTCTGTCTGTCTGTCTGTCTGTCTGTCTGTCTGTCTGTCTGTCTGTCTGTCTGTCTGTCTGTCTGTATTAGGTTGATTGACGATTCTAAAGTTGAACAGTGTGAAAATGTGTGTATACATGATTGGATCCTGTGTGGACAGTGCTGAGATGGTCCCTGCAATGAGCCCAGTGCTACAGGGATAAGCTTGGACACCCTGCAGGTCCCTAACAGGATAAAGTGGGTAAGCAAACTTTTTGTTAAAGTCCACCCTCTCTAAACAGGTGCTTATGATATAATAGCAAAATATGCTATTTGAATTTTGTCTTCAAGCATTTTGTATTATATTTCTGTATATTTTGTCATTTTCTAACCCAGAACCTTGTTTTTCATGTGTTTGTCTAGTATTTGCTCTTTGCTTTGATCCTGTTTGCATCCAGATTTAGGACTTAGGTAGACTTTATTATCCTAGAGGGAAACATGTCTGCAGCAACAACAACAACAACATTTATTTATATAGCACATTTTCATACAAATTTAATACAAATTCACTTGCTCAAAGTGCAAGTGAAGTGCAAAAACAGAAGACATTGTAACAGAGATCCAATAGATACAACAAAGACACAACATTTGACAGTGTCACAGGAGGCTGGGGGCCAGACCCAGCTGGGATGCCTGGAAAGACGGGGGAGGCAGTCCCGCGGGCCGCGAGGGGGCAACCGCCCTGGATAAGCAGGGGACCACGGGGATGGAGAAAGGAGGCACAAACCTGTGGGGGCCCATGGCTGCCGCGAGGGGGTGCCCCAAGTCTCCTAAAGTCCGGGAGCTCTGCACCGGCCACACCTGGGAAGGTGGGGGAAGATCCTTCCAGCGACGCCCGGAGTGCTTCCGGGTGCAAGGGCAGCACTTCCGCCACACCAGGAAGTGCTGCCGGAAGAGCATCATCAAGCACATGGAGCATGTCCAGGTAAATATAAAAGGGGCCGCCTTCCTACAGTCTGGGAGCTAGAGTTGGGAGCAGGAGCAGGACGAAGCTCCCGGGAGCAGAAGAAAGGCGGTCCACGGACATTACCAGGAAGGCCGGTGTTAGGGGTGTTTGGTGCGGTCTGATGGTGTTTGGGAATATCTCACAACAGCCAATGTTATTGCATAAACACACACTGAAAATCAATACAAAGAATTATAATTACTTCCAACAGTATGCAAAATAATAATACATTTAGCATCACCCCTACAGATAACAGAATTTAAAATGCTCATAGCTCTAGGAATAAAAGAGTTCTTTATCTTTGGAAACCTAAATCAGCAGCCTGATGGCAACAGCTGGAATTTAGAGAAAAGAGAACAGCTACTGTCTAGAAATAAAGCCGACTCAGTTTTATCAACCTGTTTGCAAAACATTTCAGTGATAGACGTCTGCTCTGAACCAATAATGTTATTACAAATTTGTATAATGTTGCTAAGATGATTTAAATTCCTGTTGCTGAGATTTCAAAACCAACAGATAAAAGCAAATGTGACAAAGGATTCAATAAAGGACTTATATAAAAGTGTCATTATGGTTTTGTCCACTTTAAAACAGTTCAGTTTTCTAAGAAAGAAGAGTTGTGACTGCCCTTTTTCACAGATTTGCACTGTGTTAAGATCAAAGTTTAATTTGTTATTAATGATTGTTCCCAGATATTTGTATTGCTCTACCATCTCCACTGTCTCCCCTTTAATTAAAGTTGAGACAGTGGATGGTGGAGAGCACCTGAAATCTACAACCATGTCTTCTGTCTTGGAAAAAATAAGTCGTAAATTAGAGTGATCACACCAATGTACAAACTCATTGACAATAGGTCCATGGCTGTATTCCTTATCTTGTGGAAGACTTACAAACACAGAGTCATCTGCAGATTTCAGGATGTTTCTATCCTTGTGTAAACTCCAGCAGTCATTTGTATACAGGATAAACAAAATAGGAGATAGGCAGCACCCTTGCAGAGTAACCACAGACGTACTTCGGCTATCAGAGAAACAGCCATTAACACTCACTCTTTGTGTTCTATATCTATTGAACTTTATTTGGGCTTTCATTCCTATTATATAGTTTAAAATATTTGTAAAGCATGTGGATCATTGGAAAGGTGCTATATAAAGAAACATTATTATTATTAGTAGTATTAGTATTAGTATTATCTATGCAATTTACCTTTACTTAAATATGCATCAGTTTCTGTACTTTTTGAAACACTGCTTGGCAATGCAAAATAGATTATGAGTTATAATAACATGTTATTCCAATGTTCCCACTCTACTAGGATAGTTGTACTCTAGAATGAACATTTCACCTGTAATGGCTTCCCAGGTTGTTCCTAGAAAATGTTTACAATATTGTATTTGTTTAAAAGTAATCAAGGTAAAATCAAAATAATTTGGCACCCTTTGAGTGAGTTTATATTTGTGAATTTGTCACAGGATTGCACCAAGTTGGTGTTTTGATAGATAGATGTTAAAGCCATTGCAACACATTTGAATATACAGTACAATGCATATAAGTACTGTATATAGTCATGTATAAGTCAGGTCTTGAAACCCGAAAAATCGATCATAAAGTCAGACCCCGACTTATACGCCCGTTCAAAAATTGGACACTTAATTTTTTTTTTTACATCTTCTTGCCTCCTCCAATCTCACATCAGTTTCTCAGACGCATGGAATTTTTTTGCAGCAGCGCAGTTACCAATTTCTTTCTCTACTTCAATGATGTTTAATTTAAAACAGTTTCATATTTTCTTCAGATCGAATGCTCCGTTGTAGATAAGGGATGCTCTTACAATAAAGGTGTATGAGGTTGTGAGATACAAAAAACACAAATCAGTGCAAACGTCACTTTGGAATAGTTAGGGTATTACTGTGTGGTCACGTAGGCACAATGCATAGAAAAAAAAGGCAGTGTGCTCCGTCGTTACTCTCTTAGGTGGGCGTTACCATAATCTCTTGGACCAACAATGTGAGTTTTCCGCATTCTATTTATATGACCAACATTATAAAATACCGGAAATTATATGGTAAAATTAAGTCCCAACTTATCCGCAGAAGAACTTATCCACGAGTATATACGGTATCTGAAGCAGACCACAGGACATATGAAGTTTATCTGGTAGCAAAACCCACCTTTGGATCCACTATGTATGGTTCACCTCTGAATGACTCAAGTGCCTGGTAAGTTTTTTTAGGCTAAGATTAAATATGGGAACACATGAGGAACAAACAAATTCACACCCTGTTTCATTGTACATTTAAAATGTGAGTACCTTATAAATATAAGTATCTTGTCAAATACTGTTGAAGTAGTAATATGGCAGAGAATGTCTTAACTGAAAAAACAAGTACTTGTTTTTTTGTTTTGATAAAAATCTAATCTTATTTTTTATCAAAGATCACTAATTCATGATTATATCAAAGATGAAGTTGGGTTACCAATGGTCAGTCGGTCAGTCGGTCAGTTGGTCTGCCTCTCTCTGTCTGTCTGTCTGTCTGTCTGTCGGTTTGTGTTTTGATTACTGTGGTCTGGGGAGGGCATGTCTGAGTCGTGGCAGGGGAAGACAGAAGTGGCTGTCTCTCTGTGTTTGTCTTCTTTCTTCTTTACTTTTTCCATCTTTAAATCTTATTTGTTTTACTATGAGGGAGTTTTATTAGAAAAGGCATGGCTTTACCATTTTGGCCATGGCCGCATTCAAAAGGTCATTGGTATTGCCAAAACTTTACCAGAATCTTTACCACTGCTATGGGGCAAAAGTACTGGTAGATCTGCAAGTTTCTGCTGAAGCATGTGTGATGCAAGTTGGAAAATGTAACCAGCAAGGTTGCCGGTTCGAATCCCCGGCACTGCCAAAAGAGATCCTACTCTGCTGGGCCCTTGAGCAAGACCCTTAACCTGTAATTGCTCCAGGGGCGCTGTACAATGGCTGACCCTGCGCTCTAACCCCAAGGGGTATGCGAAAACTAACAAATTTCTAATACGAGAAATCGTATAAGACGAAATAAAGAAAAAAAAAAAATAAGAATGTCCATTCAGGCTCCAGAATGAATACGTCAGTGGTGGTTTTCATTAATGAGGAGTCTTTGGTAGAAAAACTTGTGGAAGAAGGGCTAACTATTAATGTCTCTTTGGTTCTAGCTTTCCTGTTTATTGGCGTCTGCTAAAAAGGTAATCATGTTATAGTGCAAGAATTGCAGTGATATGGCCAGGTTATGTCAGATATAATTATGATCTCTTTAGGATGTAAAATTAAACCATTAAAGCAAGTTGTTTCTTTTGGGTGATTTGTTGTTTCCTTTAGGAAGTGTTTATATTGTTAAACAGTATGAATGAAGACATAAGTGTAGCTCTCAGGTTTAAGATTAGTGGTTTTGAATATATGTTTTTGTTTTGTCAGACTCTATGAAGTATATTAACTGTGGCAGGACTGGACACAAGACAACCCAGTGTAAGAACAGTTCACTTAAAGTGGTGGGAAATTCTGCTCCTTCCATGGGCACTCCTGCTGCTGTTGAAACTGAGAATGATGAGACTGAGTATGCGAGTGGTGGGGAGGTGGACAGTACAGAGGATAATGAGACAGGCATAAATGAGTCTGTAGCTGTAGCACAGGCTGTGTTTTGGGATTTGCTCCCCAGTGCGGTATTGAAAGTCACTCCTGAGAAGAGCTTGCTTAATACTGAAGGAAATGCGTCAGCTGAGACCAGCGATTCTGCTGAGTGTGTACCAGTTAAAAGTATCTGATCCTGTAGACAGAGAACTGATAAAAGATAACTGAGATACTGAGGTCAGTAGAGATGTGAATAAGACGTCAAATGTCAGCATGGAGCTGCACAAATCATGCGCACTATCAATGAATCTCAGGCAAATGATGTGACTGCAGAAGCAACAGTTTGAGAAGATGGACTGCTGATGGATTACATTGGGATGGATGCTGTGGAAGGACACAGAAGTGAGAAACCTGGCAGATGTGTATGGTGAGAGTGGTGCAGAATGAGAATGCAGGAGTGACAAAATGCTTAAAGTTCACACTAGATAAAGAAAGGAGAAATCTGAAAACCGTTTTCATCCAGCACGTCCCATTTTTTAGTTATGATGTTCCAGGTCTTGGACAACCAGGGTGACTGGACTGTAAAGATGGATTACCATTTTGATAAATACCGGTAATTCTACTAGGGATACCACACGCTACTAACAGCTGTGAGTTGTTTAACTTGTCATTATTAATTTTATTTAAAAGTTATTCATTTTTAATTAGCGGAAAAAATATTTGTTACTGATTACCCAAGTCTTATATGACTCTTAAGCATAATGACACAACTCAGACTTGACGCTGCAGTAGGTAGTTGGTTTTACTGTTTCCTTAACATAACATTGCATTTCAGGACATTTCGTTCGTTAGATTCACCATTACTTTGAATATTTTGTGAAGGCGATGGACAGAAACGTTGATGCGTTTCAGCATTTAAGAAATAGGTTTGGTCTCGAGAAAAGTGAAGCCAAAAACTAAGGAAGGTGTTTTTGTTGGCCCTGAAGTCCATGAACTGATGCTTGACGATGAGTTCAAAAGGGAACTGAAGCCCACTGAATCAGCAGCATGGGAAGCATTCGTGCAGATTGTCCAGAATTTTCTTGGCAGTCAGAGTTATGCTGAGCTTGTGGAGAACATGCTGGTATCGTCTTCTGGTTTGTTTTCAGAATAAACACATCAAAACAGTTTTAGTGGGACAGAGTTGAAACTCCAGATATTGTCTTGATATATTGATATTCAAACGTGTCAAAACGTCAATGATGTGTATCTCAAAAACCTGACGTGCTAGCTTAATTCCAATTTCACATATGAAATCAGTGTAAAAAACTTAATAAAGAGCTGGTTGGAAGTTCCCAGTAGCAAACAAAAAGTATTTCTTGTAGACCTGTGTTATTAGTAGTGTCCGCCCAAAGGGTGATGCGAAAAGCAGTGCAACTGTGCATGAACCAAAATGAAACAATGAGGCTTAAAAATGTCATTAGCAAGGTTCACCAGTCTATTTATCAAATGTAATGGATTTGTTTCTGCATCTAATTTATTCTTTGTTGTCATGTGCCTTACTGTTTACTCCATTTTGTGCTTCATCAAAGCAATCCTTATACACTGAGAGTTTGAATGATTGTAGGGTGAGTGTAAAAAATGGTTGCTGTTTGACTTTTTAGACCAAAAGGCTGTTCAGGTCACTTTCATGCAAGAAACTCATTCTCATGTTAAGAATTAGCCAGACTGGTTCTGTCAGGGTATCCTTAGTCATGGCTCCCATATTAGTGCTATGGTGGCTATACTTATTTTAAAAACTGTGACCTTATAAATCACTAACTTTAGTGAGCTAGTGGCTGGGCATCTGTTGGCAGTTCAGGCACAAGTCAGACACCAAGACCTTGTGTTTATGAACACAGGCTCATGCGAATAGGGGACAAAGGAGCTGTTTTTTTTGATGTTTTGAGGAACGTGGTGGAGTCCTTTGATAATGGTGAGATATTGATAGTAAGAGGAGATTTTAATTATATTGATAATGCACTACTGAACCATAATGGTTCTAATCCAAATCCAGTATCAGATAGGCGTACACCTGGGTAATGGGCAGGTGGGTGCAATTCATTGCCACGTTTGGTCTGGTTTTATTGTTTGAGTCATCTCAACACAATCATTAATATTTATATCTGTCCAGTCGGTTTCACACTGTCTCTGAATCAATGTCTCTGCCCTTGTGAGTTGAGAATTTGCTCTTTTTGCATCTTATTGGATTACAGAATTGTGGTAACTTATTGCTGGAATCTAATTATGAATGCTGTCATGTCTGACTCATCCTCTTAGGTCAAGGTGAACAATTTGTAGTTCTTAAATTATGAAGAAAAAATGACAAAGCAGGAGTTAAACAACAGCCCCTTGATTCTCTTTTGTGTTGTACATCACTTCCACTCTCACTGAAGTCTCACTTTTGACCCCCTGAAAATACACACAATACTCCTTTTTATATTACAGTAGATGCTATTTCGCACATTGCCTGGGCAAGTAATGTTAAGCTCTGGTCATTTTGGCTGCTAGTTTGACTTCAATATGATCAGATGTTTCATTTGATGTAAGCCTGCAGCTAGTACTGGTGTGCAAACTGTAGCACACTGGAAAAAATAATTGACCCCTAGTGTTAATAATTTGAGTTTCAAAGTAGTCTGTCTTGCCCATATGGTCCTACTGAGTAACTGCGCAAAGTTTGATCCAGATCAGTCAAAGTGTATAGCATTATACAGGGGACAGACAAACATACAGACATTCTTTTTTATTTATAGATTCTGGCATTTGTTGAGTGCAGAGGTATACTCAGTATTCCTGGAAAGCCTACAAGATGGAGAATTGTGGTTGAGCTGCAGAAGAGCAGTCATTACTCTGCTGCCTAAGAAAGGAGACTTGTGTCAAATAAAAAACTAGCAACCTGTGAGTCTGCTATGAAAAAACTATAAAAGTCATTGGCCAGTCGACTGAGGACTGTAATGGACTTAATTGTCAACCTGCCAGGTTTCCTGCACACCCAACAGGACTATTTATGACAACATATTTTTATTGTCATTTCAGCTTCAATCTTTTTGATGTGGACTTGGCGATATTATCCATAGATTGACCAAGTAGATCATCCATCCATCCATCCATTATCCAACCCGCAATATCCTAACTACAGGGTCACGGGGGAGCCAATCGCAGCCAACACAGGTCGCAAGGCAGGAAACAAACCCCGGGCAGGGCGCCAGCCCAACGCAGGGCGCAGACACACCCACACACTAGGGACAATTTAGGATCGCCAATGCACCTAACCTTCATGTCTTTAGACTATGATAATACCCAGAGGAAACCCATGCAGGCACGGGGAGAACATGCAAACTCCAAGCAGGGAGGACCTGGGAAGCGAACCCAGGTCTCCTTACTGCAAGGCAGCAGCGCTACCACTGCGCCACCGTGCTGCCCTACCAAGTAGATCACTGTTATTTATTTAATGCGCTGAAATAACACACACAGTTTTGGGTTTGGGGATATTTCATAAAGATGACTAGCTGTCCCCAGCGGCTCCGCCCATATAGTAGTGAAAGAGGACAAACTTTAAAAATCAATAAAAAAAATCCAAGCGGAAGGTAGGTACACTGCAATGTGAAATGTTGGCACCGTATCTGATCATGTTCAGCTCTGAGGGAGCGTTCCCTGCATGGGGAGAAAAAGCACGTGGCTGTGCTTCAGAAGAACTTTTTCATGACTGGAGAAAGGAGATGACTAAAGAAGAAAAAAAAATAATCCAGCATCTTGAAAAATGTGATTTTGCAGAAATGCACAAATATTTTGTGGAAAAATTAGAAGAAAGGGAAGCATTACCAAAGGAAAAGAAGCAGGAGCTAAAGGCAGAAAAGGAGAAAGTTCAGAAAGAATTTGGCTATTGTATACTCGATGGGCACAAAGAAAAAATTTGAAATTTCAAAATTGAACCCCCAGGACTGTTCAGGGGTTGTGGAGACCACCCTAAAATGGGCATGCTTAAACGGAGAAACATGCCAGAAGATGTTATAATAAACTGCAGCAAAGATTCAGGCATCCTAAAGCCTCCTCCAGGTCATAAATGGAAAGAAGTCCGGCATGATAACACAGTGACTTGGCTTACTTCATGGACAGATAATATCCAGGGAGTTATCAAATACATTATGTTAAATCCAAGTTCTAAGCTTAAGATTGAACAAAAAGAACTTCAAACAAAGGAGGCAAAGAAAGACTTCAAACGGGTGAAAGCTGATCATAAAGTAAAAAAGGATGAAAAGTCAAAAACTGTTAAGAAAAAGAAGGCTGTGATAAAAAGACTAGAAGAGCAGTTGTAGAAGTTGTTACTTCAAGCAACTGATAGAAAAGAAAACAAACAAATCGCATTGGGGACATCCAAGTTAAATTACCTTGATCCTAGGATTTCTGTTGCCTGGTGTAAAAAGTATGGAGTTCCCATTGAAAATTTATAATAAAACCCAAAGAGAAAAGTTTGCTTGGACCATTGACATGACTGACGAAGACTTTGAATTCTAAAAGGCAGGCAGAAGATGTTCATTTAGGGTGCCAATGTAATTTTTTGGTCACTGCAAATGAATTTAAAACAAAAAAACTTTTAAGCATTTAATGTAAGTTGTGTAACAGCAGCAACGGAGTTTAAGGAGAGTACTTGGAGGCTGACCTCATCTGATAATGTGGCACAATGTCTCTTGGAAATATGGTACTAAAAGTGATCTTGTTAGTAATTTATTGCTTATTATATTTGAAGTAAAGAAAAATATATTTTTAAGATTTATTAAATTTTAAAATAAATTTGATATTTTGCATTTTATATGCCATTGTGTGTTCCAGTACACTTTACCATTTCTTTAAAAAAAAAAAAAAAAATGCCCAGAGGGGGCTGGGCGGTCTCATGGTCTGGAACCCCTACAGATTTTATTTTTTCTCTCCAGCCGTCTGAAATTTTTTTTTGTTTTTTCTGTCCTACCTGGCCATCGGACCTTCCTCTTATTCTATGTTAATTAGTGTTGTCTTATTTTAATTCTTACTTTGTCTTTTATTTCTTTTCTTCATCATGTAAAGCACTTTGAGCTACATTAATTGTATGAAAATGTGCTATATAAATAAATGTTGTTGTGATATCTCTGGCAATGAACAGGTACCCTTTAAAACACATGGAGCTCTGATCTCTCTCTCAAACACGTCAAATGTTACTCCTTAACAATCTGTAGATGACAATGTCTGTTGAGCAAACAGGTATCCCTAACTAAGAGGAGGTGAGGTATGCTCCAACACGTGGTGAGAGGTAGACCGACTCTAACGGAGGCTGGCGCTTGAGTGAGGATGGCCCTGCCCCTTCCCTTCAGCCTCTCTCTCGGATTCGCGCAAATAAATCAGTAACAGCAGCGAACTATGCTACTTAGTACAATTAGAGAAGCCGCAAAATCAACCAGAATGTTCAAGCAAATTATAGAAAAAAACCTGATCTAAATCCATCAAGTAGTTCTCTGGTGAAAAGCGGGCAGACATACAGACAGACGTTGAATTTTATATATATACTAGGGGGCTTCGCCCCCTGCTTGCTTCGCTTGCCAACCCCTATGTTTGGTTAATCGGATATACAATTTTAAATTTATTTTTTTCTTTGGAATTGTTTCAATTTCATTATTTGCACTTTTACTTTAAAGCTTCATTAAAAACAATATTTTTTGGAGACACATTGTGACAATGCAACGTATAACTGCCCGTGAGTACATATTGTTTCTGTCTCTCTATTAAATAATCTGAAATGTTTGTCCTTGTGATTTATTGATTGTCATAGCAAAAGTTATTCTCACGGTAAACTGTAAACATTTTAATACGAATGGCATATCACGATCTCCTTTGGTGTGTAATGTTATTTGCAGAATATATACATTACCTTTCTTTTTGCCTGTTAAAATTTGCATTGCTTCATCAATATACACCTGACCGAATTGTGTTTTCTTTGAAATTTAACTTGTCGTTGCTTTAACTGTTCCAGGACCACAGATTCTCATAGCGTAATGTCCGTTATTGTGTAAATCCACATTTTGTGCATTGAATGATGCGAATGCAAAAAGACTTTGTTGTCTACTCTTTGCCTGTTATTACTGACCTCGATTTGTCCTGCTATTTTTTCAATTACACCTGGTTCTGATGATTAATCACCTTTTGTTTGCAGTAATGCAATCTTTTCTACCTTTTCTTTGATACTGTAGCGACTGACATGATAAAGTGTCACAAAAGTTTTACTTGAACAATCGCTGACTTCCTAACCCCAAACACAACTTTCTAGCACCCTCTCCAACACCCCCACTTACCGCATCAATCAATACCCAACTATCAGTCTTCCGTGCTGTAGTCTGCCCTCCCTCAATCAGACCTAACAGTCACTTAAAATCAAAAAGACCTCAGCCTGACTGGGATGCTACAATACTTTTGAATTTTACTGCTTTCATATTCTGTACCTTTCTCTGCATGTGTATCGCGCCATCGTTTGTTTGAGCCTTTCGAATTCCACTGCTTTCATAATCTCTTATCTGCCTTTTTTTCTCTCCAACATGTTTGGGTTTCCATTCTCCGTATTGTCCTTATACACTTTATATGTGCTGAGTGAGAGCACATGATCTGTGTGTGCTACGTGCTTTTACACGACTGAGTGTTTTTTGATGGGTGTGCTCTTATATGATATCTTTTGTAAGTAGGGCATGTCTTGCAAGAATCTCATGTTCCACGTCTCCACGAGACGGCCCTGGGACAATCTCTTGGCACCAAGTCTCATGTTTACGGTCCCCGTGAGACGCACCGTGGCAAGTCTCTTTTGTCTCGCGGGTCTTTTAAATGTCTTCCGAGAAGATCACGTATCGTAGCCTTGCTTTTGCTTTCCAGGATTTTTTTTTATAATAGAGAGATATATATAGAGATATCGATTAAGCTCTATAAACTAATGTCTTTGGAGTTTTGAAAGTTAGTGTCACTTTGATTGTGCCTACTTCAGTCAAGAGGGGAATTCAGCAGGGTTGTGCCTTGTCTGGCATACTCTATGCCCTTTCAGCTAAGTCAGAGACTATAGACGTTGACATTTCCATCATACCCAAATTTCAGTTTCTAGTATTTGGCCAACACTGATATTATTTTTGTTAAATCAAAGTGTGACATTGAAATATTAATTCCATGTCAATAATTGATTGAAAACATATTGGTCTAGAAGTAATGCCTTTTCAGTTGGGTCCTGAACTGGACGTCTACTACTGGACTAAACCTGGCAGTTGGAATAGAAAGGGTTTAAGGTATCTTGAGGTATTAATGGATAGTGAAGGGGTGGATGAGAGTAATTGGGAGGGACTTTTAGATCAAGTAACCACTTGATTGAAAAAGTGGAAATGGATCATGATTAAACTTTCATACAGAGGGCGTGTGATTGTCATTAACAATTTAGTAGCTTCAATGCTGTGGCACAAGCTTATGTGTGGTGATCCTCCTCTTGGGCTTTTAAACAGGATCCGAAAAAGTGAAGATTGATTTCTTTTGAGATAGGTTACACAGGGCAAAAATGTACTGGTTTTACCTTTGTAAGGAGGCGGTTAAGGGCTTCTTGATGTTCCTTTAAAATCTTGGCTTTGAGCTTCTTTCTCGGCAAGCCATTGGCTCATCTACAGAGACAGGGCAATTCTTGCTCTAGAACAGGGGTCTCCAACCTTTTTCCTCCGAGAGCTACTTTTACAAAATGAAAATGGCCGAGAGCTACTCATGTTTTCTAATGTTTATTCTCATAGCTTATTTCAACCCAAATAAACTGAATAAGCTTGTTTTGCCTGAACATTTACAAAATGTTGGTGTCCACAACTCACATATTGCATTAAAACATCACAAAAAATATTTAGTTCACCTGAAAGTGCATTTTGTATGTCTGTATGTATTTTCTAGTGTATCTCACACTATTGAATTAAAACATGAATGCTGTCAAAACAAAGCAATGCAATTACAAATACACAGATATTACTTATTCATTTGTCATTTTGTTACATGTCACTGTTTCATTTCACAAGAGTATTCACATGTCCAGTGGCAAGTGTGATGTGTTTTTTAGTTAGTGAGATGACTCAATAAGAGAGGTGTATGGTGGAGTGTAGCCACTTAGGTTCACTCTTATGGAGTCATTTAAATGTTCATCTGTCAGTCTTGTTCTGAACTTTGATTTCATGACATTCATGTCAGAAAAGGCAGACTCAAAGAGGTATGTTGACCCAAACAAAGCAGACATTTTCAGAGCTGCTTGGTGAAGATTCTTATAGTTATCTGACTCTACTAACCTCCAGAAATACTGAGAATGTTGTTGAGACTTTAACTGCACATTATTTTGAAGGTTTACTAATATACAGTATAATATATAAAATTCAATGTCTCTGTCTGTATTTCTGTCCGCTTTTCACAAGAGAACTACTTAACGGATTTAGATCGGGTTTTTTCTATAATTTGCTTGAACATTCCGGTTGATTTTGCGACTTCTCTCATTTCGCTATGTATCATAGTTCGCTTGCGGTACCGATTTATTTGCATGAATCCGAGATCCACGCAACGGGATGGGGGGAGGAGCCTTCCTCACTCACTCGCCAACTTCGCGGCGTGTACCTTAACTCCGCTTATATTGCGAATGAGAGAACAATTGAATTCAACTTTGTTTGATATTTAAAACAAAGTGTTACTTAGGTCTTGATGAGTTTGAGTCCGGATATTCTCTTAAGTGTACAGTAATCCCTCCTCCATCACGGGGGTTGCGTTCCAGAGTCACCCGCGAAATAAGAAAATCCGCGAAGTAAAAACCATATGTTTATATGGTTACAGTGATCCCTCGCTATATCGCGCTTCGCCTTTCGCGGCTTCACTCCATCGCGGATTTTATATGTAAGCATATTTAAATATATATCGCGGATTTTTCGCTGCTTCGCGGGTTTCTGCGGACAATAGGTCTTTTAATTTCTGGTACATGCTTCCTCAGTTGGTTTGCCCAGTTGATTTCATACAAGGGACGCTATTGGCAGATGGCTGAGAAGCTATCCAGCTTACTTTCTCTCTCTCTCTCTCTCTCTTGCGCTGACGTAGGGGGGTGTGAGCAGGGGGGCTGTGTGCAGCTGCTTCCTGAAGGACATGCTGCACGGAGCTTCGCATACTTAAAAGCTCAAAGGGCACGTATTGATTTTTTTTATCTGTCTCTCTCTATCTCTCTCTATCTCTCTCTCTATCTCTTCCTGCTCCTGACAGAGGGGGTGTGAGCTGCCGCCTTCAACAGCTTTGTACCGGCGGTGCTTCGCATACTTAAAAGCCAAAAAGCCCTATTGATTTTTTTTTTGACTGCTTGCTTTGCACTCCTTTGAAAAGGAAGATATGTTTGCATTCTTTTAATTGTGAGACAGAACTGTCATCTCTGTCTTGTCATGGAGCACAGTTTAAACTTTTGAAAAAGAGACAAATGTTTGTTTGCAGTGTTTGAATAACGTTCCTGTCTCTCTACAACCTCCTGTGTTTCTGCGCAAATCTGTGACCCAAGCATGACATTCTAAAAATAACCATATAAACATATGTTTTCTACTTCGCGGATTTTCCTATTTCGCGGGTGGCTCTGGAACGCAACCCCCGCGATGGAGGAGGGATTACTGTATTTTTATATTGTCATGCTTGGGTCACAGATTTGCGCAGAAACACAGGAGGTTGTAGAGAGACAGGAACGTTATTCAAACACTGCAAACAAACATTTGTCTCTTTTTCAAAAGTTTAAACTGTGCTCCATGACAAGACAGAGATGACAGTTCTGTCTCACAATTAAAAGAATGCAAACATATCTTCCTCTTCAAAGGAGTGCGTGTCAGGAGCACAGAATGTCACATAGATAGAGAAAACAATCTCTAGCAAACAAATCAATAGGGCTGTTTGGCTTTTAAGTATGCGAAGCACCGCGGCACAAAGCTGTTGAAGGCGGCAGCTCACACCCCCTCCGTCAGGAGCAGGAGAGAGAGAGAGAGAGAGAGAGAGAGAGAGAGAGAGAGAGAGAGAGAGAGACAGAGTTTGTTTTTCAGTCAAAAATCAATACGTGCCCTTCGAGCTTTTAAGTATGCGAAGCACTGTGCAGCATGTCGTTTCAGGAAGCAGCTGCACAATAGATAGCAACGTGAAGATAATCTTTCAGCATTTTTAGACGAGCGTCCGTATCGTCTAGGTGTGCGAACAGCCCCCCTGCTCAATCCCCATACGTCAGGATCACAGATAGTCAGCGCAAGAGAGAGAGAAAAGTAAGCAATCTAGCTTCTCAGCCATCTGCCAATAGCGTCCCTTGTATGAAATCAACTGGGCAAACCAACTGAGGAAGCATGTACCAGAAATTAAAAGACCCATTGTCCGCAGAACTCCGCGAACCAGCAAAAAATCCGCGATATATATTTAAATATGCTTACATATAAAATCCGCGATGGAGTGAAGCCACGAAAGGCGAAGCGCGATATAGCGAGGGATCACTGTATGCCACATTGAAAAGATAGATTGCACCACCCCTAATTTGACTAAGCAAGTTTTCAAATTTATGTAGATAGATAGATAGATAGATAGATAGATAGATAGATAGATAGATAGATAGATAGATAGATAGATAGATAGATAGATAGATAGATAGATAGATAGATACTTTATTAATCCCAAAGGGAAATTCACATGTAGGATTCATTAACCCTTTGGCGAGCTACTTAGAAAGGGGTTGCGAGATCTAGAGGGCACTAGAGCAATGCAAGTGCACTCTTAGGCATTACTGCATGTTTGTGACACAGATAGCAGGACCCGGGTGGCACTGATTATTACTTTTAAGAAAGATTTTTATTAACTGTTAGGGGACACTAAATGTTATTTCATAAACCCTTTACCTCCAATGGCTTAGCTGCATAACTACTAGCTTATTCATTGACTTGTTTAATTAGTACTTCAAAAATGGCTTCATGTAAAGCTTTCTATACTTACAGTGTATAAGTATGCATGCCATACATGACTAGCATTCTTGCTGATCTAAAGATTTCTTTTGTTGCTGTTCTGGGTGAACATTCAAGGTTTCTAAGACTTTGAAACTCTTTTAGAAGATGGAACTCTATCATTTCTAATATTCGCTTCCAAGCTATCCCCTATTCTCTGTTGTTTTTATAATTTTGCTTTGTTAATTTCCTTAAAAAAGCAGAAAGTAAAACATGAAACATTTTAAATATGAATGCAATATAATGTGGGTTGTGCACAGTATATAATGTTATAAAAAATGCACCAACAATTTATTGCAGATTACCTTATGGCAAGGTGAATAGATTCACTGGTCAATGAATTCCTTTTTCTAATTGTCCTTTACGTGGTCACAAAGATGTAGAACATGCCTGGAAGCGAGGAATGAAAAGCAGGAATCAATTACTAATTTACTAATATATTTTGTGGCGTTTAGGGGGAAAAAAGAGTTTATCATAACTGGATCACTTATCTGCCCATCACAGGGAGCACTCTAATATGGAGTCTGTTTTTAACCGCCTGTTAAGCAAATGCATGAGTCTTTTGAAATTAAGTTTAGTTCAATTCCTGTATCCACTCATAATCTAGTTCACTGTCACGGGCGCCTGAGCCTGTCATGGCAGCATCAAGCAAAAGACAGAAACCAATCTTGGTCAGGGCACCCATCCATCACAGAGTACATTCATGCAAACACCTTCGATTCGGCATCAATAATTAAACTAACACACACACACATTTCCGGCATTTGCAGACACAAGGAGAATGTGCAGACTCCACACACGCAATCCCTGGAATGGGATTCAAACACTGGAGTCTACGTTCTGTGAGTCAGTAAGCTGTTACACTCTACTTAACAAGCCCTGTTAGTTTATCAGTGTCTGTGCCATGTTAGGCATTAGGATTTAATGGCATTTTTTGAAAACTGTATTCACTAACCAAAATATTTATAATTAAATAAAATGAAATATAATAAATAAAATATGTATAATTTTGTAGCAGGTAAATTGGAAGGGAAATGTCACAGGATCCTGCAACTATTCATTTAATGATGCAAATTACCCGCTTCAATTGGTAGTTTTATTGTTTCATATTTATTAATTGCTATGAAATATTATATAGCATGATGTAGAACTACATTAATTTACAGCAGGGGTTTTCATGAAGAATATAGTATTATGTAATCATTTTATTACATTTCTTTTGTAAGGGCATTTTACTATTCATTTTCCTTCCACTTTAAAGTTAAATTTCCAAAGCAATAATGAAAATGCACTTTAAAGACTGGAATTATTTAAAAGTCCTAAGACAACAATGATAAAATAAAAAGCCACCCTTTATTTTCCCTTCCCCATAACTATACAATTAAGGTGATTACTCTCTTTATAACCTGCTAAGCAAAAACTGATGGCATAAATGTAAGCGATCAATAGCAGGAAGGTCTCTGAAAGCTTTTTTGAAACATGCAATAAAAGACAAAATGAAATAAATCTCAAGAATTGACCACACCATATTTTAAAGATTCATAAAGAACTTGTTTTTTTTTTTTGTACAACACAATAAACGGTTATATAAGTATTTTTACGGGTGCAGTAAAGCCAAATAAGACATTTGGATGAAATTAATTTTTTTATTTCACACCAATGTGCATGTAGGATTGTCAGCACCCTTCCAGCAAGCTCTCAAATCTGCCGTCGTGTAACACTTGACAGAGCCCTATCCCGAGATAGTAAAGAATGGCCCCCGAAAACAAAATCAGATGATGTCCCAGCTAATTGAACAGCCGTTTTCATCACGTTCTGCTAATGAAGCCTTTGTGTGACTTCCAGAATACAGGCTCAGCCTGACTAATCTCATTTATTGGCCAGATGGAGGCTTTCCAGCCTTTGAAAGAACAGACTGCTTTTTTCCCTTGCACTCTCTCTTTCTCTGTCACTTGCTACCTCTCTGTGTCACTGTTCCTCTTTTAACTTTCTCAGTGATTTTGATGTTTCTTTGCTTTTCTATGCTCACACTTGCCTGAGCACTTTTGGTATTAATTATTCTTTAATTTGATGGCTCCTGTTCTGCTTGTAACTTTGATTTTTTTCAAAATGTTTAACTGATTTTATTCAAAGAATAAGGCCATGCCAGATATACAGTCAAAAATAAAAAAGGAAAATTTAGTAGACACATAGATCACATAGAAAGTATGAATTCAAAGAAGTCCAAAAAAAAAGCTGAAAACTTTGTTGTTTCATAGAATGTTGAACAAACCATCATAGACTTTTATCTTAGCCATTACCCTGCTTATTCTAGACAACAATAAAGAGCCTTGCTTGCTTAGTTTCAGCTTCCTCATACTCATAGTGAGTGCATGTTCTCCTATTAGAGATCCAAATAAAAATGAAATTAAATATTTTTGAACTACATCTGCCTTAAATAGCATATAACAAATGAAAATAGTAATTACTCATTATCACTGTATTGGCTCATGAGTGACTGGAAAGGAAAAAATGAAAAATAACCAGCAAAACACATAATCAGAGAATGTACAAAGGTCAAAACCAGGAGATAACACGATTAAGTGTCAAAACCAAAATGACAATCAGAAATCAAAGTCAAAAAACAAAAGCAGAGAATTAATAACATAAAAGGGTAAAAGTAAAAAATTTTTAGCACAGCAAAACAGTGTTTATCTGTTGAAGTGCTGAGGATGGTATTTAAGCCGTCGCTCCAATGATGTCACCAATGAGCGCACTGCAGAGCATTCTGGGAACAGTTGCCTACTAAACTAGAACTACAAAAGCTCTAAAATAGCAGTGGCTTGTCAGGAAAACAAAATGACAACACAGTAAACTGTAAACCATAAATATGCCTGATGAAAACTTCTGGCCAAATATTTAGAATTCTCAAGTGTGAAAACCTCTGATTCTATATTCTGATTGTCTGGATTATACTAAGCAAGGGCATCAATAATTTTATGAAAACAAGTGATCAGTAACAATTACATTCCTGTACATATTGCACTTAAATTGATTTGCTAAGTACGAACTAAAACAGTGCAGAAAAGTGCACATTAATGCAAAAGAATTTTCAAGCCTGTCTTAAAACAGTATGACAAGTTTGTTCCTTTTTCTGATTTTTTTATACGTTATTTTACAGTCTTGTCTGGTTTTTGACTTCTAGCTTGAATTTTGACTGATTTTTACCTTTTATCTTGATTTTGGTGGCTTCATTTTATTTTATTTTGTTTTTGTTTTGCCTTTTGCATGCATCTCCCGGTAAAACTAAAGAAATTAGTTATCTGTTTTCTTGCTGAGTCAGGACAGTAGTGCATCCCCACTGCAAATCATAAACATTAAGTGACTGCATGTTGTGACATTATTAACTAGTAGGCGATGACACACTCCTACTGGCATCTAAGATTTCTGGAATTTTAGATTTTAGAATGTGCTCAAGAACCTTAAAGTGCTGAGTTCTTGCATATTATTTTGACTCCATACATCATCCATTTAGCCAGGGCTTCAGCCTTACCCTCTGTTTTCTTTTGTTCAGTTTGTTTTTTTTAATTATTCTTTGTGTAATCAATGTTACATATTTCTTGTAATACATGTGATTTCCAGCATTTATTAATATTAAAAAAGCCACTTGCATATGTTAACTAAGCTGGGTGGGACAAAAAGATACATCACAAACCAATAATATTACTAATACTGAATATATAAAGTACAGCAAGCATAATTAAATAAATTAATCAATAAGAATATGTATATGCTTGCCGTGTGGGGGAATGACCTGCTCCTGTTCTGCCCATTCTCTCGGTCCTTCCATTATGGCTTCCTGTCTTGATATGAAACCTTCCATTATCCCGTCCAGGGTGCCTGTCCTCACTTCCCGGCAACCCACAATATATTCAGTCAGGATTTGTGTGATTTGTGGTTTATGATTTGCCTATTCATGGGTTTGTCATCAATAATTAAATGGAAATTATTGTGGAACCTACAGTTGTAAACTGCAGATGACGTGCATAGTCTAGAAAATGTAAAGAAAACTAAGAAGGTTGAGCAGGTTCCATTTATACTTGATGTGTCCTCATTACCATAAAGATCCACTAGGGTGTACGTAATGTAAATTTCTTCATCAGTCCTGGCTCGCCCACCCTCAAGTTGAAGACTGCGTACCCTCAGAATTATGTAACCTTGTGTGTGTGCATCATCTGCACAAGCGTTAGACAAGAAAACATGTGCTCATTGGAGGAACAATTGTTTGAAGTAAAGCTACCCACACCTACACAATCAAACATTAAAAACACACAGAGGTAACCAAATGCCCACAAATTCATTGTAACAAATCGAGCAGGCAGAAATGGAAATATTTCAGAGATCAATATGTAAAAGCAAAGAAAAAGGTAAAAGCTGTGGAAAAGCTGGGGGATTCTGCTACTGAGCAGTGCTGTGCATTGAACACTTGAACTGTAAACAGATCAGCATGCGCATCCATTGTGTGCAAGTGTGTCTGCAGCTGTCTGCACTCAAATATATGCAGGCAAGTCATAAATGCATAAAATATAAGTACTATTATTCATTTTTATCTTTGTCTTGGCATCCAGCCTCATACACATTATTTTTTTATGTAGTGATTATTTCTCATGGTTCTTGCAACGTTTTGCATCTTATTTAGTTCAATAAGCTTTGAGTATAATCATGGGCCCAAAACGTATCCACAGATTTTAGCATTTGTGGAGGTCCTGTGCCCCTAATCCCAGCATATCGCAAGGGAAAATTGTTTATGTATACAGTATATATATAAGAATGACACGGTGGCACAGTGATAGCACTACTGTCTCGCAGAAAGATGACCTGGGTTTGCACCCTGGGTCCTTCCTGTGTGGAGTTTGCATGTACTCCCTGTGTCTGTGTGGATTTCCTCTGGGTGCTCCAGTTTCCTTCCACTGTCCAAAGACATGCAGGTGAACTGAATTGGCACTGCCAAACTGGCCATAGTGTGTGTTTGGTGTGAGGGTGTGTGTTCACCTTGAGCCCTATTCTAGCTGGAATAGGCTCCAGCACAAATCACGACCGTGGTCTGGATCATGTGGCTTAGCCACTGACATATTACACTACACAGGCTAGGATCCCTGCATGGGTGCCCACAAGGCATGCCAGGTAATGTAGTCTCTGGGGACAGCCCTGTTGGGTTCCGTGGTGCCCTCCAGGGTGAGCTGTGCAATTTGGGAGTCTCTACTCCATAGGGCTCTAATTTCATCCAGAAGTGCTTTGGAGCCACAGCTTCGTATCACTGGAGGTACTCCCGGGGATTAGATAAAAAGGGCTGCCTGCCACAACTCAAGGAGCCAGAGCTGGGAAAAAGGAGGAAAAATCTTGCTGGGAGGAGCAGAGGAGAAGGCAGTGATGAAGAGAGAGACAGAGAAGAAAACAGAGTGCTATATTTTGCTGTGTGCTTCTACTTGTGGCTGTGGTGTGGGAAACGCTTGCTGAGAAGTGTTTCCCACAATAAACACTCTTTCATTCCTTTTATTCTTGTGTCCAAGCCTTTGTGACAAGCGTTTGGGGAGCTGGAGTGCCCCTGGTGGACACAATATATATATATATATATATATATATATATATATATATATATATATATATATATATATATATATATATATATACAATATATATATATATATATACACATATATATATATATATATATATATATATATATATATATATATATATATATATATATATATATATATATATATATATATATATGGTTGAAATAGTTTACTGTCAAATAATGCAAAGAGTACGCGACACGTGTTTCGCCCTAATTCTGGGCTCATCAGGCGTACACACTCTACTGCACTCCCTCTCAGGAATCGAACCTCGGACGTCAGCGCCAGAGGCGATGCCCCTAACGTTGCGCCACGGCGTGTGGTTCGTTTATTTGACAGCATGTAGATCGGGGTAATTACATTCACGGCATTCGTAGTCTGTGTCACAATCTGACAGTAAACTATTTCAACCATTCTATGATCTGCTTCTCACAACTGAGGGCACCGTGGCGGATGTTAGCAGACTTGCTGGCCAACCACAAGCTTTACCTGGTAGGTAACCACCCATACAATCAGATTGTGACACAGACTACGAATACCGTGAATATATACATATATATATATATACAGTATGTATTTGTATAGCATAATAATAACCACCTGCAAGTCCGTTTTAAGTGGTGACTGAAATCTGAATATCAGTACTACTATATGTACTAATTATGGCTAATGTGTAAAACTTTGTAGATACTGAAAAACGTATGCTAACATGTGGAACTGTTTTCATTATCATGTGAATATTAAAATCATATATCAGGGCAACTTTATCATACTTTATCACTTCGTCACATAATACATTTCTTGTTCAAGTCTTTAATAAGCAAGATGGTTAGAAGAGGTGTAAATTAATATTAAAATATCTTCTTGATTCTGTTTTAATAAACAATGTTACCAAATCAACTACATTTTTACGTCACTTAAAATTTAGATAGATAGATAGATAGATAGATAGATAGATAGATAGATAGATAGATAGATAGATAGATAGATAGATAGATAGATAGATAGATAGATAGATAGATAGATAGATAGATAGATAGATAGATAGATAGATAGATAGAACTATCTATCTATCTAACTTGTCCAAAATCATTCCAAAAAGTCTCCTCAGCCAGTGTTTTGTGATGTAGGGATGAATGCAAAACATACAGACATGGGGTCAACTACGAGTAAGGTATCTGTTACTAAATCAGGTTTTAACTAGAACAGTTGTATTTTGCAACAAATAGTTTAAAATTAAAGGTTTCTTTGTTTAAAGACAGGAGTTATACTTTTGTTTTAACATAAAAACAATAATAAATATACCTCTGATGTAAAATATGACTTTAATGCGAGAGCTAGCTACAGTCTCTGTAGGCTTGGCAATGTGATACTATGCTTTCTCTAAGTGTGTTTTTTGATAGGTGGTGCTTTTGATAGGTTATTGTAAATACTGTAAATAAAACAGAAGAACAAAGGAAAAGGGTTTGGGGTAGCCACCCTGTGTATTAGGAAATTCAGATGAAAAAAGAGAAAAATTTATAAATACAGTATGTCTTTACAGACTTGAGTCCAAAACAGAGCTGACTCATTGTTAACAAGATGGCATTTTTACAGTCGGGTGGAGGAAGTGACATCAAAGAGCCCAGAACTGGTAGCGATGGCATCGGGCCCGGAACCAGAAGTGATGTTGACAGGCCCAGAAACAAAAGTGATGTCATCGTGCCCAGAACCAGAAGTGATGTTGACAGGCCCAGAACCAGAAATGATGTTATCATGCCCAGAACCAGAAATGATGTCATCATGACCAGGCAGGATTTCCCTCAGGTGGTCTGCAGGAGAAAGAGAGAAAGTGTTAGAGCACACTGCCACCCCCTAGTCCGGCATGGGATTACCCACATAATATGCAACAGAATGCCACCTATTACATGCAGAAACATCTAAATCGAACTTAGTGGTCTGAGAAAATGCACATGTCAACCCAGCTTCTCCATGACCTCTGCCTCACACGTACGCCCACCAAATATTTATTTTCGCATCACTGATACAAAGAATTATCCACACTCCCCAATGGCAGACATTTGCCTCCGCTAGTACTTGCACGGGTCTTATAATCACAATTTTGGGTTTATTTCTTTAAATGTTCTGTGTTAGGATATAACGGGTTGGAGAATGAGTGAATGACTGTTCTGTCTTTTGGCCCTTACCCTGGCCTCCTGTGAGAGTACATATGTGTATATTATATTACATTTAAATACTAATGAAATCTAAAAACAATTTGTTTTTGCTCCGGGATGTTATGCTAAATTGTTTTTACTGTCAGTATTAATAATACTGTTTATGTTATAAATATCTTTTACCTTCATAGTTCAGTAATTATGCTGCAAATTGCTTTGTGGTGTTTCTGCGAGGTGTTATATAAAGCAGATTGCTGACACATACTTCTGCTTAAAAATGTGTTGGACTATGCAAGTCTGTGAAAACTTTAGTTTAAAAGGACTCAAAAGTATTAATGCTCATCAGCTCCACACCAGGCTTTACTTCTTATTTGCATTTCTTACATATGCAGTACAAGCTCAGTGACACGCCTCATTTAGTACAGTCAATTCCATATTTCAAGATCCTGGGCAGAGTGTATCAAGTGTTAAAACATTCCAGTGAAACGATAAAGCATAACAAACAAAACATTCCGTTTTGTCCAGAATGGCAAGTGACCGGGTCTGTTTACAAATCTAAGAGTCATTACTGTCGGCACATATCATCACAAAAGAGGTCTCATCTGAAGGGCTCAGTTGGAGACTTCCATTAAAATGGCCAAATGAGTGCAGTTTTCTTGTTGCGAGGAAACAAAAAGTCACGGACTAAGAATTACAAAGGTGAAAAGAAAGGTATGTAGAGAAGATGGGCACTTGCCACTCTAATAGACATTTCTTAATTGGCAGCCTCTTAATTTACATTCCTTTTCAGGTTTTGCTTTCTGTCTTTCAAGTAACAGAGAGTTGTAAAGAAAGAAGAACAGAAGCACTGTTATGGTGACCTAGGAGACACTCGACTAATGGATTCTGTACCTAAATTCATGCTTTTTCTGAACTGCTAATGATATTTTGCACTGTAGTGCATTAATAAAAAATGTTAGTAGGTTCATAAAAATATTGCAGTGTTTTTGCCTTCAATATATGAGTCAGTAAACACTTACAATATAAATTTAGTACAATGTTCTGTACATTCTATCTTGGTGTTGTAGGAGTAGAGAGACATTGTCAGGGTGTTGGGATGCCAGTTTGGTTACCCCATTTAATATGTTCCTTCCAACAAGTGAATGAATTAACAAAATAATTGAAAGACTGTCAGTGTGCCAGACATTAGGCATGTTTGCCTTTCTTTATGAGAGCTCTATCATCAAAGGGATTATGGTCCAGAATAACAGTAATGTCCAATTGCTCTTCTTCTTATATATGAGGGTGAGTGGAAGGGGCAAGACCTCTGCAGCTAGAGCGAAAATGCTATCAAGGATTGCCCATAATGTCTTCCTGTACTCTAGGGGGAAAGTTCAGCAGTTAACAACTGTTTCTCACTGTCATCCTTACCTGTCTTTGTACTTTAACCAAAGCCTAAAAGATGCTCACCGGGGCTTCCATGTGTGGACCACTGGGATTGCCACTACTTGACCATTGTAAAGGACATGGGCTGCCACCACACGTTAGCACTATGCCCAGAACACACTTTAAGTGTAATGTTCATTCAGTCTGACAAGTGGCAGTAGTGTGACCCTCTACTTTCCTGCTACACTCTGTGTTAATCCTGGTGATCTATCTATCTATCTATCTATCTATCTATCTATCTATCTATCTATCTATCTATCTATCTATCTATCTATCTATCTATCTATCTATCTATCTATCTATCTATCTGCTTTTAAACTCAATTCGTTCCCTTTTATTCACAGCAGAGTAAGCTATACCATATTCCCCAACAGTACACAACACATAATATTCACCATATTCAGTTCAGTTCACACCATGTCATTAGATATAGTTCACATGATTTTGTGAATCTTTGCATTCCCTTACTTTTCTTATTTTAAAACTATTATGGTTCTTGGCTTTTGTTTGTAGGCTTCATTGCAGCACGCGCAGGGATGAATGGGACAAAAGCAAATCAAGGATCCTCAGGAGTTTTAATATAAGTGAGATTTTAGCTGAGGCTTGTGTTTCATATAAAGCACATTCTTAAAATTGAGCCAACTAAAATGAACCCAAACATTCAAGTTAAACTTGGAAGGAACACTCTATACAGGAACCTCTGCAGAAGTGCTAACATTTGTAGTACACAGTTTGTTAGACTGACAAAATGCAATCTGTTTTCATTCCAACAGATGGTGCATCACAGCCAGTGAAACCAAAAAAAACAGCATGGTTAGTTTTCTAAAAATCTTTGTTCACATATTAGTCATTACAAGTTAACGATCACCCAACTTGCACTTATTTAAAAAGTAAATATTCCTTGAGCACAAAGGTTTCCAGGATTTTTTCTTGAGCAGAAAGACTTCACAAATTTTGTCACCATCATGGTAGATTCACAAACTCCTAACTACAATAAAAAAAAAGTGATTGCACTTGATGATATACCTCTAAATATTGCACTACTCTGCTTTATTGCTTTTTCCCCCACAGCTCTACTACCCTTGTATGCATTTTTTATAGGGGTAGGAATGACTGGGCTCACACAGACACGAGGGGAAACATGCCGCATCCACATAGAGTTTGACTGAACACAGATTTTGAACCTGGTACACTGCATTGTTGAGACTAAATACATCTCTACCAACCCAGATCTATATCATTATTAGCATATCTTATAATTTCACATCTGATTAATCCAAAACTCTTGCAGAGATATTGCCAACAGCTTCTGGTATCATTATGCACATGTCTTGTGACAGCTGGTTAAAGAGAAGCTGAGCATGCGTGCGCAATCAAGTGACAAGAATAGAAACAGGAATACATTTACTTTTAATCAGTCTGAAATTTAGAAAGCTTAGTATGGATATCTTAACATAGGCAGAGTGGTAGCACAGAGATGGCATTCCTACCTCACAACACCAAAGTCTTTCTGGAGTTTGCATGTTTTCCAAGTGTATTTACAAATAGATTGGTATCAATTAATGTGTTTAACTGTGTAAGATTACCTGGGGACCACCTTCTGGACTCTGAAGAAGTAAGCAGTACCACCCTAGGACAAGAGGGGATGTTGATTCTAATAGTATCTTCTTCTTTCCATTCAGCATTGAATAGTCGCCCAAATATAATGCTGACACACGCCTACAAACCCCTGAGAAGGCTCTGCCCCTTCTGGTCCCAACAACACTAAAAAGAGCTGTTCAGCTTTTTAACTGATGCATGAGATGGAAGGAGCTGTGACACTCTTAGAGCATCATGACCAGAAAGCCGATTGTTTATGTTTTTATTTGGACCCTTTTAGATGTCTTTTTGATTTAACTAAATGGGGTGACCCTTCTGGTACCCCAACTATTTCCCAGAGTTCTAATATTCTATCCAATGTGTGCTTTGAAGTAAATTATATCTTTCCCCTTTTTTCCAGGAATACATTTTGGAGGCATAAAGACTGACATTTATTCAGTTATTATTTTCTAGGTGACTATAAAATTCACATCTGGGTATCAGCATTCAATAATGTTAATATCAGTGCTTGGAGACAATTTTTCAAAGTTTATCCCAGAGGAAACTGTGGCTGAAATGTTGCAGCAGAGAAAGACAAGTAGTGAAGGGCACAGCCATTCTCCTTTTAAAATGTCTGAATATCACTTAAATGTTTTGTGTTTTTTTTTCCCTTCTAAATGACATGGATTTTTTGCAATATATGTGCAATCTCAAGATGTGGATCAATACTTGGTAACACTCATGGCTAGAAAAATGGAGATATTTTTGACAGTTAGATCTCGGTACCCTTCACCCCTATTTTAAAGGGTGAGAAGAGGCTAGGATTGTTTTAAAATGTATAAAAGATGCTTCACTTTAGAAAAAAGTTTAATGTGGCAAATTAATATATCCTGCGGTGGGGTGGCACCCTTCCTGGGGTTTGTTTCCTGCCTTGCACCCTATGTTGGCTGGGATTGGCTCCAGCAGACCCCCGTGACCCTACGTTAGGATATTGCAGGTTGGAAAATGGATGGATGGATGGATGATTGTGAGGAAATAACTGACTTGAAAAATACCAAACTTACCCTTTAAAGGAAAAAAGCTAGTCATTTTCTTCTATGATAATTCTAGCTAAAAACATTTCAATGCCTCCTGTGTTATTTTATTATCATTTATTACCTGATTATGATAAAACAAGAAATAAATCCACTAACCGTACGTATACGGCATCTTGATTAGCCTAAAAGTGTACACTTTGGGAAAGCAAAGCAGTCCAATGGCAAAAAATGATGCAGAACATTCTTCAAATCCATTTAAAAGTAGCACTGAGATGTTTGATAAATAAATAGAAATAAGGAAGCAAAAACTTGGTCAAAGGAAATGCGTCACTAACAGTTGAAAATATGGAGTGCAAGCACTCCAGTCTTCATTAGAACAATCTAGACGAGAACAGGCCATTGAGCCCAACAAAGCAGTCCTATCCATTTATTTCTTCCAAAACAAAAATAAGTCGAGCCCCTAAAGTCTTACTGTCTACCACACTACTTGATAGTTTATTCCAAGTGTCTATCGTTCTTTGTGTAAAGAAAATCTTCCTAATGTTTAGGCAAAATTTTCCCTTAACAAGTTTCCAGCTGTGTCCCTGTGTTCTTGATGAACTCATTTTAAAATAACAGTCTCGATCCACTGTACTAATTCCCTTCATAATTTTAAACACTTCAATCATGTCTGCTTTTAATTTTCTTTTGCTTAAACTGAAAAGGCTCCGCTCTTTTAATCTTTCCTCATAACTCATCTCCTGTAGCCCTGGAATCAGCCTAGTCGCTCTTCTCTGAACTTTTCTAGTACTGCTATGTCCATTTTGTAGCCTGGAGACCAAAACTGTTTACAGTACTCAAGATGAGGCCTCATCGGTGTGTTATAAAGGTTGAGAATAACCTCCTTGGACTTATACTCCACACATCGTGCTATATTGTATAACCTAACATTCTGTTAGCCTTCTTAATGGCTTCTGAATATTGCTGGGAAGTCGATAGCTTAGAGTCCTCTACGACTCCAAAATCCTTCTCATAAGGTGTACTCTCAATTTTCAGGGCTCCCATTGTGTATTCAAACCTACCATTTTTACTTGCTATGTGTAATACTTTACATTTACTGACATTAAATTTCATCTGCCACAAATCTCCCAAGCCTGTAAGCTATTCAAGCCCTTCTGTAATAATATAATGAATTCCAAATTATCTGCTAATCCACCTATCTTGGTATCATCAGCAAGCTTAACCAGCTTGTTACTTTTATTCCTATCTAAATCATTTATATATATTAAAAATAGCAGTGGCCCTAGCACTGACCCCTGTGGAACACCACTCTTAACATCAGCCAATTCTGATAAGGTTCCTTGTACAATCACCCTCAGCTTCCTGTGTCTGAGACAATTCTGCACCCATCTAAAAAATCACCCTGAACTCTCACTTCTTTTAGTTTGATGCCCAACCTCTCATGTGGCACCTAATTAAATGCTTTCTGAAAGTCCAGATAAATAATATCATATGCTCCACTTTGATCGTATCCTTTTGTTGCCTCCTCATAGAATTCCAGCATGTTAGTAAAACACGACCTCCCTCTGCTGAACCCATGCTGACTGTTCTTAATAACTCCTGTTCTTGTCAAGTGCTGCTCAATCTTATCCTTAATAATTCCTTCTACTAATTTCCTGTAATGCATGTTAAGCTTACTGGCATATAGTTGCTTGGATCTGCCCTGTCACCCTTTTTATGTAATGGGATGATATTTGCCATTTTCCAGTCCTTCAGAATCTCTCAAGTGCTCAGTGACTTCCTAAAAATATGTGTCAAGGGTTTATAAATGTACTCGCTAGCCTCCTTAAGAACTCAAGGGTAAATATTATCTAGTCCTGGTCATTTGTTTGATTTTAGCCTATTTAATCTGAGCAGCACTTCTCCCTCTACAATTTCCAAATCCCTCAGTACCTCCTTAGTAGTCCTGTTTACCTCTGGGAGGTTATCCACTTCCTCTCTTGTGAAGACCTCAGAAAAATGCAAGTTTAGGGCATCCGCTATTTCACTGTTTGTATTTTTTAATTCCCTATTACTATTCCTGATTCACTTCACCTCCTCCTTATCTGTTCTTTCACTACTAAAATATTGAAAGAATCTCTTAGGGTTTTCTTTTGCCTTATCTGCTATACAAGTAAATCCCGCGATTCGCTAGCGAATCGGAAATCCTAGAATGGCAATCAGGTTCTGTTCCGTCCGATATGTGGATGGATGACATATCATGAAGGGCGGGTGCGTCTGGGGAAATGTCATCTAATCCAATAGGCATATCTGTACTAAAGCAGTTTCGTTTTGTGGAGACGTGAGTCTGTTGCCTTCGCTGACACCGACTGCTTGAACAGGTTGTGTTGTTTGGGGGCCACCCACTGACTCTGGGAGGCTGCTGAGTCTGACTGTGGGGTGAGCGCCACAGCTGAATATGCGCCTCAGTGGGAAGCCGCTGCGTGAAGACATATCATGGAGGGTATATGCGGTGGTGTGGGCGATCGCGTCCGGGCAGCCGTACAACCTGGCGTGCATGCTTTACCTCAGGTGTAGTTCACAGGTCGTAGTCTCGTTTCTGTGTTTTCTTTGGTTTGAGCCGCGACTCCTTTCGCAAGTGCGTTGTAGGCGCGCTCGTTGTCACAGCATGGACCTTTGGTCTGAGCCATGACTCCTTTCGCAAGCGCGTTGTAGGCGCGCGCGTTGTCACAGTTGGTTTGAGCCGTGACTCCTTTCGCAAGCAGGTTGCAGGCGCGCGCGTTGTCACAGCATGGACCTTTGATTTGAGCCGTGACTCCTTTCGCAAGCGTGTTGTAGGCGCGCGCGTTGTCACAGTTGGTGTGTGCCGTGACTCCTTTCACAAGTGTGTTGTAGGTGTGCGCGTTGTCACAGCATGGACCTTTGGGGTTTCCGTACATCCGGTGAGCCCTGCGCCCATCCGGTTTGCGCCCATCCGGTTTACAACCTTCGGTTAGTAATATGGATTCCTCTCCAACTGTCTTTTAGCCTCCCTGATATCCTCCTTAATGGTTGTCCTCATGTACTCATACACTCTACGATTCACTTTGCAGTCATTAGTCTTATACATGTATGCCTTATAAAGCAGTTTCTTCCTTTACAACTTCTTTTTTTAAATCTTTATTAATCCACTGTGGAGTTTTTAAAAATTTCCTATTAATTCCAAATTTAGGTATGTATTAGTCCTGCATTACATATAAATCATTTTTAAACCTGCTCCACTGCTACTCGACTGTCCCCACACTTGGAAGCTTATCCCAGTCTATCCTACGTAGACTTTGTCACATTTGCTCAAAATTTGCCCTACCAAAGTTCAACTTAACAATTTTAGTCTATGCATCCACACTCTTACAAAATACTGAGAATTGTATTATATTATGGTCACTTGACCCTAGTGGTTCAATTACCTCTACAACCTAAATTCTATCTAGATTATTACAAAGTACTAAATCCAGACAAGCTTCACCCACTGTGTCAAAAACAGTAACTGATTACTTCTAAAGTCCCCCATAACTATAATATCTCCTTGTAAACTTGCCTTTTTGATATTACTAATATTTCATTTGAACTAATGCATTAGGTAACATAATCATGAATATATAGTGTTAAGAGGCACAGGGGAAAAGAAAAGAATGGTAGGTGAGGTTATATGCAAAAGGCAGCTATCTGAGAGAATAAAGGATGAGGTTGAAAGAGTACTCAGACATTCAGTGCTGGGGAAGTGTGTGAACCAAATTGAAAACTAAAATTAACTTCTGCCATTTTTCTTTCATAAGTGCCTTTTAATTTTTGTGACAGAGCACCAGCATGCCGACCATTTTGCCTTTAATGAGGAGCAATGAAATGTGCTGAGGACGTCTTTGATCCTACTGCTCAGAAACAATCTGCAAGCTGTCTTCCTGTTTTGCTTTCAGAAATTCAGGACATTTTGTACAAGGAATACAGTAGTAGGCAAGACTAGCACATCTGAGACAGTTAGATCACCACAGCCCCTGACCCTCCTAGAATATATTAAACATACACTGTCATGAAACTGTCTTCGGCTTTTCATCTGGAATTAAGAGTAGTAAGATTTTCACTAGATGTGTAGGAGAAAATATCCTGTCAGTGGTAGACATAAAATAAAAAACAATTACCAGCTTTTAATGTAAATGATCCTTGAATGGGATTTTGGAATATTGCACTTCTAGATGGGGCCCACGTCAAGAGTCTTTTAAGACTAGGAATCCTTTTATTTTCTTCTTGTTTTTCTTGTCTTTCAAGTGGTCTCCTTGTTTCACATTTTGTTTCAGAAGGGTAACAAAGAACATGTACTTTTCACCACTATACTGTCTGGTTTAACAGATCAAAGTGGTGACGCAAATGAGTTTATGGTTCCCTGTAGTAACTGACAGCGTAACAAGTAGATGTAAGAAAGTAATAGATGAAAAACTGAGGTTTACAAAATAAAAGCATTTGGTACGAGGAAATGTGAGTGATGCTGAGATTCACACAACTCCCAAGCTAACAAAAAATGCAAAATAAAATTAATAATAATACATTTTATTTATTTGTAGGTGCCTTTCTAAACACTCAAGGACACTGAAGAATAGATAAAATAGATTATAAACAAAACTAAAATACAAAAATTAAAATCAGACAGAGCAATTGTAATCAAAGAGAAAAAGCAGTCTTAAAAAAATGAGTTTTAAGTTTAGATTTGAAAAGTGAAAATGATTCAATATTTCTAAGCTCAGGTGGTAGTGAGTTCCAGAGCTAGGGAGCAGAGCAACTGAATACTCTGCTCCCCATAGTGGTAAGACGGACGAAGGGGACAGTCAAGTGGATGGAGGAAGAGGATCTAAGGGTACGGGAGGGAATGGCAACATGGAGTAAGTCAGACACATATGGAGGGGCGAGGTTGTGGAGAGCCTTAAAAGATAACAGAATTTTGAATTGAATGCGGAACTTAACTGGAAGTCAGTGAAGCTGCTGCAAAACGGGAGTGATATGGTGAATAGAGGGGGTTCTAGTAATGATGTGGGCAGCTGAATTCTGGACCAGCTGAAGCTTATAAAGAGATTTGTGAGAAAGACCAAAGAAAAAGGAATTACAATAATCCAGACGAGAAGTGACAAGGCTATGAACAAGGACAGCAGTGGTGTGTGGAGTGAGGGAGGGGTGAATACGATTAATGTTACACAAGTGGAAATATGCAGACCGGGAGATGTTATTGATGTGGGACTGAAAGGATAAAGTACTGTCAAGGATGACACCCAGACTCTTAACCTGTAGAGAAGGTGAGACAGAGGAATTATCAATAACAAATGAAAAAATATCAATTTTGGATAATGTTGATTTTGTACCCCCACATGAACTTGAAATAAAAAAAAAAAATATTCCCATTACCAATAGTACTAGGGTGTTGTGCTGTGTTAGCCATTATGAATGCAGTGAGAAGTCAAGCAAAATAACACCTTTTATTGGATAACTAAAAAGATTACAATATGTAAGCTTTCAAGGCAACTTATGCCCCTTTTTTAGGCAAGATGTAATACAGAAACTGGAGTTCCATGTGTTTATATAGACACCAGGACAGATACAACATTTGAAAACATTTAAGGGAGACATCTTAAATGTAAAAAATTAATAGACCTTGTGAGGTGGCCGAACATGGGTTCAAGCAAAGCCGGAACAACTCAAAAAGGTTTGGGACTCCAGCCGGGTAGTCCCTTTTAACTCCTTCAAACTTCACAAACTTAAACAGGTGCCGTCTTCTAATAGTTAACATAGGGCAAGCAAGAACAAACTCAAAACTACTATAGCGCTTGGTAAGCAAACACAACAACAAAAAGGATTTTCAGAGCTTTCACTCTCTAGAACTGGTCTCATCAAGACAAGACGACTTAATGGAGGCACCCGGTCTTTTTATAATGGGAGGACTGGAAGGGGTGGAGCTAGTTTCCTTCACGGGGAGGTTTCTTGGAGCTGTGTAGAAAAAGGGAACAAGTTTAGCGACAGTGCCCCGTCTCACCCTGGTGACCCTGGTGGTCACATGCGTGACAACCTCTTCAGGCTAAGATTCATTAAGCAAGAGAGGATAACAATGTATAGGCAAGATCTTTGGATAAGACAACTGTCCAACAAAGTCTTTTGATGTTTCTGATGAGTTTTTCAATACAATGCAGGTCTGTAGACGGGCTGTCTGTGTCAGTCCGAGAGATGCTAACATCCTCATATCCTGCTATAAAACTCTTGTCTCTATTCAAACCATGTTGTAATGTGTAAAATTTTAGCTTGAGTTTAACTTCCCATTCTTTTCTCTCTTGCTGTGTTCTGAAGTTGCCCATAAGCAGTGTGACTTTAAAGTCCCTCTCACAGTGTCCATGGCTGTTGAAGTGGGCCGCTACAGGAACATCTGTGTTGCCACGTTTAATATGGCCTGTGAAAATTCATTCTCTGGCGGAGTGTTTCTCCCACATAGAGTGCAGTGTCAGGACATTTCATACATAGAATTAAGTAGACCAAATTAAATGATCTGCAGGAAAATTATCATTTTGCTATAGGTTACACTCTGAATGGAGTGTGCCCTGTAATGAACTGGTGTCCTCCTGCTCCTGGGATAGGCTCCAGTTCCCCAGGATGTTAGCTTCAATATGAAGTCTACCTGTTATTGTTTTTGGAATGATTTCTGATAACATATGGAAATGGTTTTGTATGTTAAATGCAACTCTAGGCATTTGATATATATTTATTCACAGATATTTACCACATCAGTCAACTTATCTTCCCTCAAAAGAGCTTTTGAAATTTAGTAATTATCCAAAGGGCCATACATTTGTTTTAGCAACCTACTTAATATCAAATTTATTGCAGGAATTGGACAGATAGCAGTCATGTGTGGAATGCACTCAAATACAAAATGGACCAATTAGAGAAATTCAATCTAATGCATTTTTTTGACTACAGGATGAAAAGAACGTGCTAAAATCCAGAACTAATCCTGATTTCAGGTAGTATGCCAAAAAGACATCACATACCAGGTAGAATAAGACCACAATAAAAAATGCTGGGTCCTGATGGGATTGATTGATCTCTCTGCTTTCTTTCCAGCAGTCCAAAGGCTTTGTGTCTATTGAATGGTGACTCTAAATTGCCCCATTGCTTGTGACTTTGAGTATGTCTTGTGATAGACTGGCAGAGAGTTCATATGTCTTAGGACTGTAATTGAGAAAACTGGAGCAGAAGATAGTTAGGTGGATGGATATTACATGTCAAAAACATCCATCCATCCATCCATTATCCAACCCGCTGAATCCGAACACAGGGTCACGGGGGTCTGCTGGAGCCAATCCCAGCCAACACAGGGCACAAGGCAGGAACCAATCCCGGGCAGGGTGCCAACCCACCGCAGATGTCAAAAACAATGCATCAAAAATCAAAAAATATATGTATTAATATTTGCTGCTTTGTGGTGGTAATTTACCACATTAAATAAACAATAAGTGACTAAGAATATATTCACTAAACAAAATATTATCTAGAATGCTATGATCATAAGCAAGAAGTGTACTTGAAATGTACACAATCTGATGTTGAGAATCATAACAGAAGAAAGGAAGGATTTTTTCATTTAGAAGCAAAATGTGAATTAGAATGTTTAACACATCCATTCATCTACCTTCTACCCTGCCAGTTTAGGATCACATTGCACCAGAGCCTATTCAGGCAGCAGTACCAAGGTGACAACCAACCCAGGATGGGCTACCCCTCTATTGCAGGGTACACACACTCACACACCCACACTCAATTCAGAGGTACACTTGTCTTTGGGGTGTAGGATGAAAATACAGACACAAGGAGAAGATGCAAACCCCTCGTGGATAGTAACTGCTATTGTGACACAGAAGTCATATCCACAGTGAAAATGAAACTAGCAATGCACCTAAAGATAGTGTGTACAACATCTCTCTCAAAGAACCAGTCATCTGTGTTTTTATAGACACTACCGTACATAGTATTTACAGGAAATAGGTGAATCCCCATATGTGGCAAATTTGTGGGCTGAATCTGGTTCTCAGATATTTGGCAAACGAAACTAACAAAATAATAGTTCATCAATTTTTTTTGATCCCACTCTCCACTCAGTCTACCTCTTGCCCCCACTCTATCCATCTCACATACTCAGAGTTTTTTATGTCAATTGACTGATCTCTCTTTATCCGGCCGTGCAGCAGATTAAAAGATATTGTATCATGGCTGAGACAGGCAAAGCCCTTTCAGGCTTTGACATCTAATTAATGATAATCCTTTAATCTGTAGATTGTAACACAGAGCCTTGTCTTGCAGCCACAAGAGACGTGTAAAAGGGTGGTAAAGTGAGGTGCGGGCCGACTTTGCTATTAAGTCAGTGGTCTCTTCATTTTTGTTCAACTCACTTCTGGTAACCCTTTGGTTTTTGCAAGTGATGCAAATTGAGAAAGGATGCACAGTATTTGTCTATTTAAGTATTGGCAGGACAATTCATTAATCTTGATATAAGGTTTTTTATCAGTCATCCATTTATACATCAGTCATTTAGGGTTATTGTACAAGTTAGCATTGACAAGGATGCTGATTGATTACGCATTTCTCAAACACATTCACTTCTCGAGGCTTCATAGATTGTATGGCTCTTGTACTGCAAAATCCAATATTGTTCCTGTAGAACTAAACTGAACAGTTTGTGAAAAAGAATCAGATGCAAGCACTGCCTAAACATCTGGGTAACCATCTGAGAGGGTTAAGAAAGTGTGTCGTGTGTGAAGAAAACAGTATAGTATTCAACTGCTTGTGTTTGCAGAATTAAAGATCTTTTAAGTTTAGCACTACACTAACATTTTATTTAAGTGTCATTGCCTTAATAGTTCTTATAGCTTAATCATCTGTTGGATCAGGTCCTACCTTACCAATGGTGAACTTCAGGCACTACACATTGTGTGCCATTGTGATGATGTTGTCATGAAGTCTGCAGACAAGGTGGGTCTGGTGGTAGTCTGGCAGGAGAACCTTTATATTGTAGAAGCTTCAAAAGAATTCTCACATACAGCTGTCTGTCTTTCTTCACCCAGGATCTGACAGATGATCATCAGCAGAAAGCAATTGCCTCCTAATGCTAACCACATCATTGTTAAAAACCCCAGTTTTACCTTCTCCCCAAAAATCAAAAACTGGACAATGCTGGACACCCCTTTTGGTTTTGTATGCAACTGTCCAACTACTCATCTTTCAGCTTTCCTCAACAGTCTTATGAAACTACTGGCTGATGGTCACCCTTCATATTTATATATTAACCATGCTTCCCAGTTGTTTGACAGCCTTAGGTTTTTTGATATTGAGTGCTTTATGTTTACCACGGACAGCAACTTCGTGTGCACAGTCATTCTTTACGATGAAGGTCTCATTGCCCCCAGACAGGCATTCAACAGACGTCCAGTCCAGGGTCCTCCTACAAACACACTAATCAGACTGGCAGAACTGGTTCTCATCTTCAGTCCTTTCTCTTTCGATAACAACTGTTTTCAGCAGGTCAGTGGAGCAGCAATGGGTACAAGAATGGGACCAAGCTACACCAACATTTTCATCATCTAGGTGAAAGAGTGTTTCTTTTCTTCCTACCTAGAATTTGTACCACACCTGTACAAAAGATATATAGACAGTTGTGTTGATGCTGCCTCTTGCTATAGAAGGCAGCTACAGGAATTCAATAATGACTTTACCAGTTCCTATCCATCTTTTTGCTTTACAGTCGACATTTTCCACCATAACTCTACCATTATTCGATATTGGTCTTTTGTAGGACAGAATAACATTATTCATTTTGCTATGGCTAAAACACAAGTCCTTGGCTAATGTCCGCTAAAGAGCCTCAGTTCTCCTAACAGGGCATCTCTTCAGAATGCAGCTTCTGTGCATTGTCTGATAAAATGATCACTCATAAGCAATGTTACATCCCATAAATGGCTCTCTGGGATACCATCTGCATTGCCAAATTCAAACAACCAGGCATAACTCAACTATTGGCTGCCTAGCTGGACAAAACAGTACTCCGATATTTCAATCATAAAGGATGGGTTTATATGTACCCAAGAAACCAATGACAAGACTCTATTCCTTACTTTAAAAACCACCCCAAGTCTTCTCTCTTCTCATCAGACTGACTGATCTCAACATGGAGGTAACTTCTGGTGTCCCTCACTCAACCTACATTGATTTGGCATCCCTGAGAGGGTGTCTTATTGTATTGATTAATTACTGGTATTTTAAAAGACAAAACTGACAATTAACTGAGTGATCATAAAGGTTTTTCCTACACTTTCAATCAGCTTTCCAGGAGTTGGAAGCTAGCTGAATTAACTCCTCTACAGCTCCTTCCATCCCTGGCATACTAAAAGCTCTCTATTTCTTTCACAGTTTCTTAAACTCTACTGCTTTTGTAGTGATGAGGTTGACTTCTGTAATGAAACACTCAGAGTGAGGAGTGTCCTTGTCGATAGATGAAACCTTCTCAGGTTGCGGACAGGGCCCTAAATCAAGTCTGAAGCAGACCTCATAATGCTAAGAGGAACCCCAGTAATGAAACCTGTATTACCCTGGTCCTTCCATTCATCCCTATGATTCTGTCTCTCTGACAGGTCATCAAACTAAATTTCCCAATTTTGAAGACTGATCCCTGCATAGGAGTCTATTTTTCTAGCATTCCTTTGATCTCCTTCTGTTGACCACATAGCCTACCCAAATTTCTTACCTGCAGCTCATTTCACAGAGGAGACCTACAGTTGTCACCAGAGAATCTCAGCTGTATCACTGGAAGATATTTCACAAATTCAATATTAAAACACAGGCCACTTGCCTGTCTAAAAATCTTATACTGCATTTTTTGTAGGAAGTAATCAGCCATGGACATTGGTGAAACAGGGAGGCGATTAACAGACCGTGTCAGAGAGCACATTCAATTTGTTAAAATTAAATACTTTATAAATCATACTGTAGCACTTCACATCTCATGATCATAGCCACGGTGATCTCTTTCTTTGTATTCTTTCCCACTGTTCCAAAGAAACATCTCAAAGAAAATCAGAAGAAACTAAGCTCATTCACAGTATTGGACTACGTATTTCTCAGCTTTTAAAGACCATCTAACTTTTTAATCTCTCTCTTCATTTCTTCTATTGGCAGCTTTTTCTCCAGCTATTCTAACCTCTTTTCCTTTCATCTGCTCTGGCTTTTTTCTCTCCTTCCACTCCAACGTATGTTACCTGCTCTTTCCTTTTCAAGTCGCACACCTGATGATGGCTATATAGCCAAAATATTGTCTTTAACCTCCTTTCCTTTTGAGAATGGAAAAAAACTAACTTTTTTTCCATGCTAACACATCGCTGCACTAACTGCAATGAAAACTAGTTTTGTTGCCATTACATGATACCAAGAAGCTGCGCATTGTGACCTCATTACCCAGAATGCATTTCAGGCTGTGCTATGCTCCTCATGGTAATCAAGATTCTTTTCAATTTCAAGTTTTGGTTGCATATTTGTCTTAGATTGTTTACAGTTTTTTAAAATAAATGGTTTTAATCCCTGATGTTCCACAGACCATAGTTTTGTTTTGGTGCCTTCCATTTCCTGGTCCTTTTGTAAACAAACTTTTATTGCCTTTTCTTCTATGGGCAAACAAATCTAGTAAGGCAATTAAATAATTTTTAGAGAAGCAGGCTAAGACAACTAAGGTCATTAACATGAAGGAAAGCTATCACTCGACAAAGTAAAAATGAAATAACAAGAATCAGAGGTGTAAACAAAAGTCAAAAAACAAAACGAAGAACAAGAACTTCCAAAGCTAATTTGAACTTGGATTTGAAGAGCACAAAGTAATTTCTTAGATTTATTCAAAAGTTTGGATACTTAACATACAGTGTTGCCATCTTATATACAAACTGTTTGATGATATCACATGATATTGATGGTCACATGGATAATAACTGGCGTCATCACTACACACCAAATGACCACTGCCATGAGAAATTAGATTGAAATAGTCTGGGATGAAAATACTAAACTAAAATTAATTTATAAGCATTTGAAAATCAAAGTATTAATATACTGTATATATATATATATATATATATATATATATATATATATACAGTGGTAGCGCTGCTGCCTCGCAGTTAGGAGACCCGGGTTCGCTTCCCGGGTCCACCCTGCGTGGAGTTTGCATGTTCTCCCTGTGTCTGCGTGGGTTTCCTCCGGGCGCTCCGGTTTCCTCCCACAGTCCAAAAACATGCTGGTTAGGTGGATTGGCGATTCTAAATTGGCCTTAGTGTGTGCTTGGTGTGTGGGTGTGTTTGTGTGTGTCCTGCGGTGGGTTGGCACCCTGCCCAGGATTGTTTCCTGCCTTGTGCCCTGTGTTGGCTGGGATTGGCTCCAGCAGACCCCCGTGACCCTGTGTTCGGATTCAGCGGGTTAGAAAATGGATGGATGGATGGATGGATGGATGGATATATATATATATATATATATATATATATATATATATATATATATATATATATATATATATATAGTGGCAGAAGTGCTTGGTTGGCACCAGCCCAACACAGACTCACACCAGAGGCATGTGAAAATGAAAATAAAAGATTTATTTTGTCTTCAGCCATGGGGCACGTCTTCCCTGTGTCCCAAAGGCCCTACACAGTGCCCAAAAACACACCAAACAAAAACACCAAAAAAACCATAGTCTTCTTTCTCCTCTACTCCTCCCAGGCAGCTTTGTCCTCCTCCTCCCCCCGACTCTCGAGCCTCGAGTAGTGGCTTCAGACTGTTCTTATAGCCCACCCGGAAGTGCTTCAGGTGATAATTAACCTAATTCAGGCTGCACTTCCAGGTGTGGCTGCATTCCAGCCCACATGGGCTCGTTAAGCCATGCAGCTTCTCCCGTGAGTGACCGTGGAGCCCAACAGGGCTGAGCCCTGAAGTCCTAAGCCTGTGGCCCCAATGTAACCCAGGAGAGCTGCCACCATGAGTTCCAGGGGACGTAGTGTGCATCCCATGGCTGCTCCCCTGGACCAGTGTCAAAGGCGCGTCGACAAGTATATATATATATATATATATATATATATATATATATATATATATATATATATATATATATATATATATATATATATATATACTAGCTGTGTAAGCCCGTGCTGTAAAAAGCCTGGGTCCTAGAAACTATTGAAATCGTCAGAAATGTAGAGATGTCAGATAATTGAAAGGAATTACTCTGGGCATCTCTCTCCTAGGAGGATTCGTTTTGCCGACATGCTTGCATCACTTGTGTATTAGCGGCAAGAGGAAAAGTAAAAGGGATACTGTTTTGCCGATGCTAGCGGCTAAGCGACTTTCTTCTGAGGTTTCTTTTTGCTGATGTGCTGGCCCCGCTTGTGTTTTTAGCGGCTAAGTGAGTTTTCTGTTTCCTCAGAGGAGGAGCCCATACCCCGACTCCACCTCTCACTTCCGGGCCGGAAAGACACACACACTTCCATGAGTAGACATTTATATAGAAGATAACTGTATATTAGTGGAACATCCAACCTAAAATAGCTGTGCTTCTGGCCACGTGATTAGTAACCATACTCATTGCCAACATGAGAAACAAATGTGAGGTAATCCTGAAACCAAATCCAAACTAAACTGGCAGTGCAATGACATCACCATTATAATGATAAAATTAGATAAATATCTAAAAAAAACATTTATGTGTAAAAATTATTTCAGAATGATAAATTACAAGAAAAAAATCAAGAACCACAGAAGAAATACCATCCATCCATCCATCCATCCATTGTCTCCCGCTTATCCGAGGTCGGGTCGCGGGGGCAGCAGCTTGAGCAGAGATGCCCAGACTTCCCTCTCCCCGGCCACTTCTTCTAGCTCTTCCGGGAGAATCCCAAGGTGTTCCCAGGTCAGTCGAGAGACATAATCCCTCCAGCGTGTCCTGGGTCTTCCCCGGGGCCTCCTCCCGGTTGGACGTGCCCGGAACACCTCACCAGGGAGGCGTTCAAGAGGCATCCTGATCAGATGCCCGAGCCACCTCATCTGACTCCTCTCGATGCAGAGGAGCAGCGGCTCTACTCTGAGCTCCTCCCGGATGACTGAGCTTCTCACCCTATCTTTAAGGGAAAGCCCAGACACCCTGCGGAGGAAACTCATTTCAGCCGCTTGTATTCGCGATCTCGTTCTTTCGGTCACTACCCATAGCTCATGACCATAGGTGAGGGTAGGAACATAGATCGACTGGTAAATTGAGAGCTTCGCCTTGCGGCTCAGCTCCTTTTTCACCACGACAGACCGATGCAGAGCCCGCATTACTGCGGATGCCGCACTGATCCGCCTGTCGATCTCGCGCTCCATTCTTCCCTCACTCGTGAACAAGACCCCAAGATACTTGAACTCCTCCACTTGGGGCAGGATCTCGCTACCAACCCTGAGAGGGCACTCCACCCTTTTCCGGCTGAGGACCATGGTCTCGGATTTGGAGGTGCTGATTCTCATCCCAGCCGCTTCACACTCGGCTGCGAACCGATCTAGAGAGAGCTGAAGATCACGGCCTGATGAAGCAAACAGGACAACATCATCTGCAAAAAGCAGTGACCCAATCCTGAGCCCACCAAACCGGACCCCCTCAACGCCCTGGCTGCGCCTAGAAATTCTGTCCATAAAAGTTATGAACAGAATCGGTGACAAAGGGCAGCCCTGGCGGAGTCCAACTCTCACTGGAAACGGGTTCGACTTACTGCCGGCAATGCGGACCAGGCTCTGGCAACAATCGTACAGGGACCGAACAGCCCTTATCAGGGGGGCCGGTACCCCATACTCTCGGAGTACCCCCCACAGGATTCCCCGAGGGACACGGTCAAATGCCTTTTCCAAGTCCACAAAACACATGTAGACTGGTTGGGCAAACTCCCATGCACCCTCCAGGACCCTGCTAAGGGTATAGAGCTGGTCCACTGTTCCGCGACCAGGACGAAAACCACACTGTTCCTCCTGAATCTGAGGCTCGACTATCCGACGGACCCTCCTCTCCAGAACCCCCGAATAGACTTTTCCAGGGAGGCTGAGGAGTGTGATCCCTCTGTAGTTGGAACACACCCTCCGGTCCCCCTTCTTAAAGAGGGGGACCACCACCCCGGTCTGCCAATCCAGAGGCACTGTCCCTGATGTCCATGCGATGTTGCAGAGGCGTGTCAGCCAAGACAGTCCTACAACATCCAGAGCCTTGAGGAACTCCGGGCGTATCTCATCCACCCCCGGGGCCCTGCCACCAAGGAGTTTTTTGACCACCTCGGTGACCTCAGTCCCAGAGATGGGGGAGCCCACCTCTGAGTCCCCAGGCTCTGCTTCCTCATTGGAAGGCATGTTAATGGGATTGAGGAGGTCTTCGAAGTACTCCCCTCACCAACCCACAACGTCCCGAGTCGAGGTCAGCAGCGCACCATCCCCACCATATACAGTGTTGACACTGCACTGCTTCCCCTTCCTGAGACGCCGGATGGTGGACCAGAATCTCCTCGAAGCCGTCCGAAAGTCGTTCTCCATGGCCTCTCCAAACTCCTCCCACGCCCGAGTTTTTGCCTCAGCAACCACCAAAGCCGCATTCCGCTTGGCCTGCCGGTAACTATCAGCTGCCTCCAGGGTCCCACAGGACAAAAGGGTCCTGTAGGACTCCTTCTTCAGCTTGATGGCATCCTTCACCGCCCGTGTCCACCAACAGGTTCGGGGATTGCCGCCACGACAGGCACCGACCACCTTACGGCCACAGCTCCGGTCAGCTGCCTCAACAATAGAGGCACGGAACATGGCCCATTCGGACTCAATGTCCCCCACCTCCCTCGGGATGTGGTTGAAGTTCTGCCGGAGGTGGGAGTTGAAGCTACTTCTGACAGGGGGCTCTGCCAGACGTTCCCAGCAGACCCTCACAACACGTTTGGGCCTACCACGCCTGACCGGCATCCTCCCCCACCATCGAAGCCAACTCACCACCAGGTGGTGATCAGTTGATAGCTCCGCCCCTCTCTTCACCCGAGTGTCCAAGACATGTGGCCGCAGGTCTGACGACACGACCACAAAGTCGATCATCGAACTGAGGCCTAGGGTGTCCTGGTGCCAAGTGCACATATGAACACCCCTATGCTTGAACATGGTGTTCGTTATGGACAATCCGTGACGAGCACAGAAGTCCAATAACAAAACACTGCTCGGGTTCAGATCGGGGGGGCCATTCCTCCCAATCACGCCCTTCCAGGTCTCACTGTCATTGCCCACGTGAGCATTGAAGTCTCCCAGCAGAACGAGGGAGTTCCCAGAAGGTATGCCCTCTAGCACACCCTCCAGGGACTCCAAAAAGGGTGGGTACTCCGAACTGCTGTTCGGTGCATACGCACAAACAACAGTTAGGACCCGTCCCCCCACCCGAAGGCGAAGGGAGGCTACCCTCTCGTCCACCGGGGTAAACCCCAATGTACAGGCTCCAAGTTGGAGGGCAATAAGTATACCCACACCTGCTCGGCTCCCCTCCTTTAACCGCCACCTTATCGTGGTGGAGGGGTTTGCATGTCCCAAAGATCCTAGGAGTTCTGTTGTCCGGGGCTTTATGCCCCTGGTAGGGCCACCCAAGGCAAACTGGTCCTAGGTGAGGGATGAGACAAAGAGCGGTTAAACAAACCTCCTATGAAGAAAAACAATTTTGGACAGCGTTTTCCCTTGCCCGGACGCGGGTCACCGGGGCCCCACTCTGGAGCCAGGCCTGGAGGTGGGGCTCGATGGCGAGTGCCTGGTGGCCGGGCCTGCACCCATAGGGCTCGGCCGGGCACAGCCCGAAGAGGCAACGTGGGTCCCCCTTCTCATGGGCTCACCACCTATGGGAGGGGCCAAGGAGGTCGGGTGCAGTGTGAGTTGGGTGGTGGCCGAAGGCGGGGACCTTGGCGGTCCGATCCTCGGCTACAGAAGCTGGCTCTTGGGACGTGGAATGTCACCTCTCTGAAGGGGAAGGAGCCTGAGCTTGTGTGCGAAGTTGAGAGGTTCCGGCTAGATATAGTCGGACTCACCTCGACGCACAGCTTGGACTCTGGAACCAATCTCCTTGAGAGGGGCTGGACTCTGTACCACTCTGGAGTTGCCCCCGGTGAGAGAAGAAATACCAACTTGATCCAAGTCCAGGTCCCAGAAACCAGAATCTTCTAGATCAGCATCACTAATGCAGAGGCAATCCTTGAATGGAATGCCAGTCCATCACTAGGCACAGTCACATGCACACCCACACAGACTCACGGTGGTCCAGTTTCGATTCCCCAACTAACTTAGAATATGCACTTTTAGGGAGTAAAACTGGGGTAAACTAACCTAGGCAAAGGCAAATTGTGCAGGTTGAGATTCAGACCCAAAGATCTGGAATTATAAGGGAAAAAGTATAACTACAGAAAGTTGCCTATTGAGAGAACCAGTAACTGAAAAACTCAACAATGTCCAAATTTATACATTAGCCACAATGGAGTAGAACTGAAAGCATAATTAGTTTGTCTTCAAGATGTTCCATTTTGAAAGTTACAGTTTAAAAGAAGTGGGATTCTAAATTGAAATATGAAAATAAGAAAAAAAGGATACCCATAATGTCCAGTCTATAGCCACCTATCTAGAATAAAACAGTTTGGATTCATCAGAACACCAAAGGAGCCAATACAAACATGAAAATCCAGAAATTGTTTCTAAAAGATGGAATACGCACACTCTGAGAGTGAAGCAAGGCTTTGGAGAATCTTAGTTGCCACATATATTTATAAAGGGTAGGTAAAGAAGACAAGTGCAGTTAGTTACTAGAGACAATTCAAATTCAAATTTTTGAAAGCAAATGCAAGTCTTAAAGACGACTGTGAAATGGACAGGTACTCAATACAGACTGAAGAGGGAAATGGAATGTAATATGTGACAGAAATGAATACTTTTCCTGGAAAGATCATTGAACAGAAAGTTGTAGTAATCCAACCAAATGGTAAATAGGGCAGCGCATCTTCTTCAGCTTTCAGGCCACGGTGGACACTACTGATGACACATAAATGATGGAATGAGGTGTTCGCAGAAGCTGCTGTGTGTAAAATTTGCTGTCAGCCATGAAAAGATTTTGTTTAAGAAAGCAGTATATTTTATTTTTGCCTGGGCTGATGTGAATCTATAAACGGATGTCACAAAGATCTAGATATCACTAGAATATACAGTACAGGGAACATTAAATGAGAGGGATGATATTTTAAACAAGTTTGTAGATCCATTAGTACACAATAGTGCAATAGTCAATAGTCTTGTTGTTGGTGTGTGTGCTTGGATATTCATGTGGCATTCTAACTATCATGTTTTGTATGTATCTTCATCATCATATTGACTACTAAAGTAACTTATTATTAATTTGTTTATTAATTATTAGTTTGTTGCTGCTTAAGCTCAATTTGTTTCCTTAAAAAACTGGTGTCTATATTATGGTAGGTAGTACTATTTTGAGCAAAGTACAGATGATCTAATATATTAAGAGGGATTTGGCAGAGAATTGTCAGTTAACAAGCAGGAGTCACAATCACAAAAGGCCAAACAAACCTTCACCAAAGCCAAAACTAACTAGAATTTAATCTAATGCACAAAATTCGAAATTCTAAATCAGATAGGTACTTTGATAAATATTTTGTTTTTTCCTCATCAGCAGGCTCTTCCTGATGTTCAGATGTTTCACTGTGTATACTGCACTCATTTAAGTTGTGTTTGAGTTAACATCAAATGCCACACTAGTACATGCCATATTGCCCTACAACATGTCACATCCATGACTATAAAATGACAATGCCCATTGAAAAACTTGAAAAATGATAAAATATTTAGAAACATAACAATAATACATTATATTAAACATAACATTTCTAACAACCTAACTGAAGGGTTCACATATGTTTAATCATGACTTGAATGTACATATACACTTATGTATATTTTTGTTTTTTATATTATGTATATTGCTTTACCTTCTTATAATTTGCATTTTATTTAATTGTTTTTATTATCATTCTTCTATACAATGGAGCAAATATAATCAGTAGAAGTTCTATTACTACTATGTTGAGTTTCCTTCTTTGGACTGTGTGCGAAATTCCAAACACTCTGTTCACATTGGAATTAATCTTAAACTCAAACTTTCTTATTTTGTTTTTATTTGACCTTGTCTCGTCCCTCTTTTTATTTTTACTGTTTTTCTTTTTCCATTACTCCCTATATGCTTCTCTGTTTAGGTTATTTCGTGTGTGAGTAATTTCTGTTATGTTACAGACAGGGTTTCTTGTCAGGCTTACATGTTTGTTTTATCTTTCATTATTTTCTATAAATTATGATGTATTATTGATTATGTTTTATATATTTATATCGATTAAAATTTTAAATGTATTAATTATTTTTACTAGGGTAGTTTTGTTGTGCTTTATCTTTTAATTATTTTCCTTGTATTCAGTATGTTAAGCCTGGAGGGGTGGAGCCACCTGATGTTTCAGCTGGGGAACTGCCTCAGTGCTATTTAAGACATAACAGCCAATGCAATGGCTGCAACTGCATTGCATTTATTTCCTGTTATTCAGCTTAGAACACAAATGTATTTGGATTTCCTAGTCAACTGAGCTGCAGTTACTTGAGAGCCTTAGAGTAGACTTCAGCCACATTGCTGTGGTATTGATCCTGCCAGCTGTGCTGTTCATCTCCTGATATATTTAAATACACAGTAAAAGTTCTGATACTTGAAAGTACTCCTTATGTGAAGGATTTAGGGGTTGCAGTGGACTCGTCACTGTCAACTGCCAGACCGTGTTCAGAACCCATTAAGAAGGCTAACAGAATGTTAGGTTATATAGCACAATGTGTAGAGTACAAGTCCAAGGAGGTTATGGTCAAGCTTTATAACACACTGGTGAGGTCTCATCTGGAGTATTATGTACAGTTTGGGTCTCCAGGCTACAAAATGCACATAGCAGCTCTGGAAAAAGTGCAGAGAAGAGCAGCTAGGCTTATTCCAGGTCTACAGGGGATGAATTATGAGGAAAGATTAAAAGAGCTGAGCCTTTTCAGTTTAAGCAAAAGAAGATTAAAAGGAGACGTGATTGAAGTGTTTAAATTATGAAGGGAATTAGTACAGTGGATCAAGACTGTTACTTTTTTTAGAACACGAGAAAACAGGTGGAGACTTGTTAAGGGCATATTGCACACAAACATTAGAAAGTTTTTCTTGACATAGAGAGCCATAGACACATGGAATAAATTACCAAGTTGTGTCATAGACAATAGGACTTTAGGGATTTTCAAAACTATATTTTTATATTATTGTAGAAAGGATTAAATGGATGACAGGCAAGGCTTGTTGGGCTAAATGGCCTGTTCTCATCTAGATTGTTCTAATGTTCTTTTTGTGCTTCTCCTAGTGTAGGAAGTTTGTGGTTTTTTGACATTCCTATTAGTTTTGTCTCTTAGGCATCAAGCTCTAATTTTTGGTATTTTTAATTTTAGACTTTACATTTTCACTTAGTTTCAGTGATTAAATTAATTTTTAAATTTAGAATAATTTTCATTCAATTATCATTAGTTAATTATTTGTGTTAACTGTTTATTGTTAAGCATCATGATATTTGTTTTAGTACTTTCTTTTATTAACTCAGTAATTAACATTTTTTTAAATATTAAACTTTTGTGTGTGGGTAAGTTATTTTGGCAGTTTCGACCTTCACATTTGGTATTATAACACTTTTTAATTAGTGTTTGGAGATTTAAGATATTTTTACCAGAGATAGTCTATGGGTAGTGTATTTTATTTGAAATACATATATTTAATATTAAAAAAGGCAGTATTAAAACTTTTTGTCATTGCACTTGTTGTCTAGTAAAGACTGTGATAAGTGGTCTGTGGTGCTGTGCAGATTTTACATAATCAAGATTCAAGACTGTGCATGTTCAGAATCAGGTGCAGGAGTACACCTAATGGCGCTGTTCCAGGGTAGGTTACAGTACTCAGCTGATCGCACACTCACGGGCAAAAGCAAGCAGATCAGACGGGTGCTGCATTCAAACCTCTGACTGAGTGGAGAGTCACACCTGTGTCCAGTCAAGCCAATATAAGGAGCAAGCACAGCAGAGACAGCAAGAGATAAAATCAATGAAAGAAAAGAACATGAGATAGAACAAGAGTTGGAGGTTTAAAGGGAATGGAGAGAAGGATGGAAAGAATGGTGGAGGAGGCAGGTTAGTGAAAGGCCAGTGTGCGGTTGAACAAAGGCAGGCAGGCAGGAGCAGAGTTCTGACGGAGAGCATACGACAGGTGCTCAAAGGAGATGAAGAGAGTTGGTCCAGCTAAGTGTCTTTAGGGAGCTGGAGTAACCCACTGCTTGTGTGGACTGCCACATAAGCCTGAGGAGTGGCAGCAGGAGTTGCAGAAGGGAAGTTCCATGTAATGCCCAGCCGGGGCCACAGATGGCAACAGGGACCTGAGCCTGGATTTAGAACATTGGAGGACTTCTCCGTGTGCTGCTGGATCCGAAGAGGGTAAGCCAGGAAGACGTTCTGCTTTTAGAAAGAGGCACCAGGGCTTGTGAGGTTTTAAAGGTACAGTTTCCTCCCCCACATATTTTTAAACCTCTATTTTTATGGAATTATTTATTGCTTTTTTTCAACTTCCACATATTACAATAATTTTATAGGTTATTTATTTATTTATTGAAGATGGGAATCACTGCACTATTTGCACTGTTGAACACTGTTTTTGGATCTTTTTAATAAAAACACTTGACACTTTTCTGCACCTCACCTTTGCTGTAAAGAGTGTGTCCTCATTTGCCCAGCTCATTTCAGTACATGACCATTGACAGTTCATGCTCAAAATGCTGCTGAATTCAACAGGGACCATGGAGCTGACCCAGACCATCACAAAACACAACATATGATTTTATGCTGCCATATTAGAGAAAAGCTTGTTTGCAGAATGTGAGGTGGAGTGCATATGATACGGCCCAGCAGGTTACCTCAGGCCAGTTCCCTTTTTTTTTTTGCAGTCCGTATTACACATAGTCAGTTTTTTTAACATTCCTTCTTGCTTTAACAAGCACTTTGTGGATACCCCCCAAAAAATACTGTGGCACTGTGGTTTCTCTGTGTGGTTCGGGACATCACTATTCTGGCAGTTATTAGTTTTCTGCATCACTTGTATGTTTAATGTGTATGTTTAGGTCGCCCTCTTTTTTATCACAAACCAAAGGAAGGCTGAATGTTTCTTTATGTCAGGACAGTAACACAATTATAACAAAGCTGTACACAATAGGGCTTAGTGGTATCTCTGAGGCTAGGGTTCGAATCTCATAAATGGCAGAAGTTATTCCACTCCATTGGACCCTTGAGCAAGACCCTTAACCTGCAATTGCTCCATCCTGGGTATGACGTTAACCTGCATCCAGCTCTGCAAGCACGTCCTCCAAATGTAAAAGCCTGGGGGGTGGCGTGGCAGGACTGGCACACCAGTGACCGTTAAAAAAACTCATTGTTCCACTCCATTCGAACAAGTGTGGTGCCGAGGTGTCACCCACTGCATGGCTGTGCTTAGACCCTAATTTGGGATCGTCAGTTCATTGTGTAATGGGTGTGGCAACACACTGTATCAGTGCATGCTCCCAACCTCTGTCTCTCTCACCTGTGCACACCTACAAATAAAAAATAAAAAAACCAAAGGCAATCTGATTATTTGTCTCGTAGTAAGCATGTCCATTTACATTGCAGTGTACAGACTTTCACTATCCAAAGTCCACCATATCTGGAATGCATAACATTAATGGATACCATTTTAAGTGATAATAAATTCAGCAGAATATCTTATCAGTTGGCCAAATGAGGAGGTAAGTTATGTTGAAGGCCCTCAGACTTTTTCTAGATGAAAAATATACAGAAGCCTTTTTCATAATAGATTATGTCTTGGGAAAGGTGGTATATCTACACAAGAGACTATGGAAGGACAGAATGCTCCCACTGTAATATGCCTGTGGCACCAATAGGAAGATAAAAGGACACGCACAAGGACATCTAGGAGAGACCTATCAGAAAGTTTTACACGTAGGGATGTGACATACACCAGATGGTGATAACGAATCACACAGCAACAATAGCATAAATTCTTTGCCAAAATTACGAGCCGCAAGACACATCATTAAGCACACTCTCCAAGATGTTAACCTGGAATGTAATGTATTAATTTTATACCTCGTCACAAACACTAAAGGCCTCCGTAGGTATTACGAACCCAGGGTATAACACTAACACCATTTTATTTTCCAGGGGACAGAATGATGAGCTGCTACAGAAAGCATGTACAAATGTATGTTGTTAAAAGGTATATGACACCAATGCATGGAGTCATAGTTTTGAGAGCTAATGCATATGACAGTAGATTTCACTTAGTCAATAATAAGGGCATTCGTTTCCGGGTCCTCTCTGCATGGAGTTTGCATGTTCTCCCCGTGTCTGCGTGGATTTCCTCCGGGTACTCCGGTTTCCTCCCACAGTCCAAAGATATGCAAGTTAGGTGCATTGGCGATTCTAAATTGTCCCTAGTGTGTGCTTGGTGTGTATGTGTGTGTGTGTGTGTGCGTGCCCTTAGGTGGGCTGGTGCCCTGCCCGGGGTTTGTTTTCTGCCTTGCACCCTGAGTTGGCTGGGACTGGCTCCAGCAGATCCCGGTGACCCTGTAGTTAGGATATAGCGGGCTGGATAATGGATGGATGGATGGAATAATGAGGGCATCATGACCTCCTACCAGTATGTCCACTGCTTGAACAACCTTGTCTGTTGTCATTGACTTTAGTGGCACCAACATTAATGCGATTTTACTAAACCCATCACTAGAGAAGCTCCAAAAAACATCTGGACATGAATCCAAGTGACTATGTACAAGACTTTGTTGGCGTTGTCATGACAATTTCAATGTACAATATTCAAAAAGGTTATAATTGTTGATAAGTAAGGGGAGGTAGTATTTTGGCACAATTCAATAGTCATCTGACTATTTTAGAGCTAATAAAAGAAATGAATTAACGAAAACATGAAAAAATAATACACCAGATTCCATAATAATCTTTAAGAAATCATAGTCCAAACTAAATACATATGCTGTCTATTAGAAAATTGTCTATTAGAAAATGAAGTACATAACAAAGAAACAACCAAAAAATATTGTTTATGAAAAAAAGTTAAAAAAAAGCACACACCAGCACATGGAGGCACCACTGTTACATGCTACTGTGAAACTACACGTTTTTAAATAAAATGTAAGAAGTTTTCTATATCTATATATATAAAGGAGAGTTGGGATCCGAGAGACTGTGTTTATGTGTTTGTGGAGGGATGGTGAGTTAAGGCGGGTGTTGGAGTCACGTGATCATCTCCCCTCCCATTCACCTCATTTCATTCACTTCATTTCGCTCCGAGCTGAGCTCCGCAGCTGACGCGGTCTTGCCATTCTTTTTCCATAGTGTTTAGTCCTTTCTCCTTTACTGATTTACTGTTTAGTAGACGCGGTACTTACTGAATAGTATTTTTTCCTTTAGTGTTTCTACTTAGTGTTTCTTAGTGTTTAGTAGACGCGGTGTGCCGGTGTTTAGTATTACTTTCTACTTCGTTTTTGTACTTTAGTGTTTAATAATAAATAATAATAATTCATTACATTTATATAGCGCTTTTCTCAGTACTCAAAGCGCTAAAATAGTGAGTGATACTTAGCTGATAGCAGTGTAGAAGCAGCACAGCACAATGGAGCCGGTAGGACAGGCGGGTGTGGTAGCGTAGGTGAGCGGCGATAGCAAGCAGCAGAAAGCACAGCAGGAGGAGGAAGCAGGATTTGGATGTTCCAATACACAGCCATAAACAGTAACGCTTGGTAATTTCAGGCGTGATCGCCCCGGAGCCATAAGCCAGGTTAGTATGAACATCAGATCAGTTCCCGGTCGTAGAGTACTGTAAGATGAAACGGGAGCAGATCAGCATAGCGAATATAATCACGGAGACAGATCATCCCGAGGTGCTAGATCGCCAGGTACAAAGAAATGTTCGTATGGTCTCGTCCCGTGATCCACAGACTCAGCTGTTCCCAGTAAAGTGGTGTCCATAAAATCTGTAAATATTAAGCCAAATCCATGCAATGTGAGTCAGCTGTATCCACGAACTATACGTACAATAAACGAAATAAAACAAGCGTAAGAAAGTGTAGAATTAAGGCGAATTTTGCGAAAAGTGTTGTTAACAGGGAGGAGTGGCAACAACAAGCGTGCGCCAGCGTCCCCTCACCTGCTACAATAAAGCAGTGTGGCACCCGAACGGGGTTCACGCCCGTCCGGGACACCCAGGAGGAGAGCTCATTCCTCCTCTAGAACACGAGGGGGCGTCCGCCCTGGTTGTATTGGGGGCCAGGGGGGTGCCCTGATGCCTTGGGGACCCTGGACCCCAGCGCTTAAGCCACACCCGGAGGTGCTGGGGGGAAGAGAAGGGACACCCGGAGTGCTTCCGGGTACACAGCCGACACTTCTGCCACACTGGGGAGTGCCGGTGGAAGATTGCCGGGGAGCACCTGGAGCACATCCGGGTGTGTATAAAAGGGGCCGCCTCCCTCCAGTCCTTGACAAGAGTCGGGAGGAAGAAAGATGATGTCGGGAAGATGGCAAGGAGGCGGCCTGAAGAGAGAGAAGGCATTGTGTTGTGGCCAGGACTTTGGGGTCTTTGGGATTTTTGAGCACAATATGGACTTTGTAAATAAACATGTGTTGGGTGACATGAGCGTGTCTGCCTGTCTGTGTCCGAGCCAGTCTCCACAGCAGTTATAAAAAAGAAGTTTAGCAGACTTTTACTTTATCTCATATAGTGTTTTTCCCGGCGGTGTTGCCATTTTTTAGTGTTAGTGTCTACTTAGTGTTTGTGTTTAGTGTTATGGAAGGAGTGATCTTACCACTGTCAGATTTTGCAATGAATGAGTTGGTAAATAATGATTATTTATCAACAGATCACATGAGCAAATTCAACAAAATTTTAGCTGCGCATACAATTTTCCAACCTCAAGAGGTTTTGCTAATTTGGACTCCTGACATACCTATAATGCCCATTCCACAAAATGCAAAACATATTCAAATATTACCTTCTGCAGCTACTGAATGAGTGACTCACTGGGTGTGTACCTATTATGATGGTGCTGTAATTCGTTTAAACGCTGATAAAAAATTCAACCTCACCAAAGAGCAGCTTCGTTTCCTTCATGCTTTGTTTCCTTACAAACCTCCCATAGTTTATGAAGACGCACAGCAACAATTAAATCATACAGATTCTGGTGTATTCTCAATTGCATTTTCTGTGTGTATTTCTTTAAGTATTGACCCAAGTGATCAAGTTTTTACTATTTCTTCAATGCGAAATCACTCACAAATAATTTTTGTTACTCGACAATTGCTTCCATTCCCTATCGAAAGTAGCCGATGGGCGACACCAATTACAAGTATCAAGTGCGTTCAAAGAACTGTACGAAGTACAGCCACTAACACAGTCACTCATAAAAGGGGAGATGACTCGGTGCAGGAAATGGGTATTGAAACTACGTTGGAAGACAAGCAATCAATGAGGCGATTAAACGAATCTCAAGAGACGTCTTCTAGGTTGGAAAAAAAGCGCTTGGCTGCCAAAACCATATATATACATATATATATATATATATATATATATATATACACATACGCACACGTGTATGTATATATATATATATATATATATATATATATACACACACACACACACATATATATACATACACATATAAATCTATACTAATAAAAGGCAAAGCCCTCACTGACTCACTCATCACTAACTCTCCAACTTCCTGTGTTCAGGTAGAAGGCTGAAATTTGGCAGGCTCATTCCTTACAGCTTACTTACAAAAGTTAAGCAGGTTTCATTTCGAAATTTTACATGTAACGGTCATAACGATCGACAACGTCCGCCATGTTAAACTTTCTTATTTATGGATCCATCTTCACGAAATTTGGTAGGTGGCTTCCCCTCCGCTAACTGAAATCGATGTACGAATTTATTTCGGTGGTGTGACACCACTGTCGGCCGCCATATTGAACTTTCCAACGGTCTTTGTTACTTAATGGGCCCATCTTCAAGAAATTTGGTACGCGGGTTCCCAACACTAACTGAATCCTACTTTCATACATATATACGTCCATAGCCTGCAGCTCGGTCCACGCTCTGAATCCTCCAGGCACTCCTGAGCATAATCTAATTTTGAAGGTTGGGGCACCAATAGTGTTACTGAGAAACTTACAGCCACCGAAACTTTATAATGGCACGAGACTTCAGGTCACATGCCTGCAAAAGAACCTAATTGAGGCAACTATTTTTACTGGCGGTGGCTCAGGGGAGAGAGTTTTTATTCCTCGCATCCCCGTTATACCCTCTGATCTCCCATTTCAATTCAAACGCCTCCAATTTCCAGTAAGGCTCTGCTTCGCAATGACAATTAATAAGTCTCAGGGACAGACCCTACAAAAGGTTGGCATTGATTTGAGGCAAGTTTGCTTTTTCCATGGCCAACTATACGTTGCATGCTCAAGAGTAAGCTCAGCGCACAGCTTGGTCATATTACAACCGGAGGGGCGAACTGACAACGTGGTATACAAAGAGATCCTTAACAAATAATTATTGCTACATTTTCCCTCAGTTTATTATTTAAAATTTTAAAACAGTACTTCGCCGCTGCAAAGCGCTGGTATTTTGCTAGTATCCAAATAAAAATAATATATTAAAATGATTTGACCGGTAAGAATTAGAATATATGAGGTGAGACACAAAAATAACCGGACTGGGCTTGGGGCTTTTGTGGAAAACCGTCTGGAGGTCGGCTGGAAGTGAATCATAGAACTATATCCCCTTCTACATGCCCTCTCAAACAGCTGACTGGCTAGGTATATCCTGTAAAGAGCCCAGTCAGTATTTACACAAAAATTGCTACACGAATTGCCACGAAAAATGTTGGGTGAAAAAAGCAGACAGTGAGACAAAACAAGACAACGCTCCCACGCACAATGCTTTTTCCGTAAAGCAGTTTTTGACTGACAAAAAACATTCCTGTCCTCAATCATCCTCCCTATTCACCCGATTTAGCTCCCTGTGATTTTTACTTGTTTCAGAAAATCAAGTGACCTGAAGAGAACACATTTTTCTTCAATGGATGAAGTGAAGACAGAAACAGCAAGCTTGTTGATGTGCCTCACGCAAGAAGACTTCCAGCACTGTTTCAATCAATGGAAGACATGTATGGAGTGGTGTAGAGATCAGGAGGGGAAGTATACAGAAGGTGACAATGTTTAGAATGCTGTCATTCATTAAAAAATTTATTTTTTTTACCAATCCGGTTACTTTTTGTGTCTCACCTTGTATGTGATATATGTGATTCAATTAAATTAGAATACGTATATTTATTTTAAGAGAACAGACAAGATCACAATAAAAATTTGGGATACCACCTTGGTAACCCTTGTGAAAATCAGAAAAAGATTTGGGGACCGTCCCCATATATTGTCGTCCAGACAATAATAAAGAAACTGATTCGTAACTTGTAAAGAAACTGATTTGTAACTTGTAAAGAATAGCGAACACTTTACTACACACAAAATGGCATTTTTATATGACAAGGAATGATGGGACAGGAAATAGTTGGCAGGAAGTGATGATTGGAGACAGGAAGCGGAACCAACGTCATCAGAAGTCGACAGAAGTGGAGGATTGTGGAACCGGAAATGACGTCATTGGGATTGACTGGAAGTGACGTTATCATGGCCATTTTTTTTTTTTATTAATTTTATTGTAATCATTCCGTACATATAGATCAATTTTTACAAAAAATAGGATTGAAAGCAAATCAAACCCCACCCCTGAGGAGAGCATGGCCAAAGGAGTAATACTTAAGGCTTGTAAACATGCCTAAATTATTGAGTTGAATAGGGCAAAAAAAAAATAAATGGAGAAGGAAAAGAAATGAGGAAAAAATTATTTCTTCTTATTCTAAAATGTTATTGATTAAATCCTGCCAGGTTTTGAAAAAATTCTGTACAGATCCCCTAACTGAGAATTTGATTTTTTCCAATTTCAAATAATATAAAACATCGGTTTCCCACTGACTTATTAGAGGAGAGTCAGGATTCTTCCAATTTAACAAAATTAGTTTGCGTGTCAAAAGTGTAGTGAATGCAATCACAGTTTGCTTGTCCTTCTCCACTTCAAGTCCGTCTGGAAGAACATCAAACACAGCTATTAGTGGGTTAGAAGGGATTGTGAAACCAAGGCTGTCTGAAAGGCACTTAAAAATTTTGGTCCAAAATGATGTTAATTTGGTACATGCCAAAACATATGACCCAGTGAGGCAGGAGCTTGGTTGCAGCGTTCGCAGGTTGGATTTTGCCCTGGAAACATTTTGGACAGTTTTAAGCGAGACAGATGAGCTCGATATATAATTCTGAGTTGAATAATTGTATGCTTTGCGCATATAGAACTCGAGTGAAGTCTCTGCATTGCTACCTTCTACTCCTTTTCTGATATATTAATTAAGAGATCTTTTTCTCATTGTCCTCTTGAATCTTTAAAAGGAAGGGACTCTAATAAAATTTTATATATTGCAGAAATGGTGTCGTAAGTCCTCGAAGTTGAGCAGTACTTTTTCCAGCATGGTGGAGGGTACGAGATGAGGAAAATCAGGCAGGTTCTGTTTGACAAACTTTCTAATTTGAAGATAGTGAAAGAAATGTGTAGCTGGAAGGTTAAATTTGGAATGTAATTGTTCAAAGGATGCAAAGATATTGTCTATATAAAGATCTCTGAGCAATTTAATCCCAAATCTTTTCCAGGTATTAAAAACTGGATATGTTTGCGAGGGTTGAAAGAGGTGGTTCTCTTGCAGGGGTGCCACAGATAGAAGATTTTCCATCTTAAATTGCTTTCTAATTTGGTTCCATGTTCTGAGTGAGTGAAGCACAATTGGGTTATTAGTATATTTGCGATAACTTGCATTTATTGGAGCGCAGAGCAGGGAATATAAAGAAGTGCTGCAGGATTTTACTTCTATTGCGGACCAGGCCTGTGTATGTTCATTTATTTGTGTCCAGGTTTGTATGGCTTGTATGTTTGCTGCCCAGTAATAAAACTGAAAATTAGGTAGAGCCATGCCACCTTCTGCCTGAGGTCTTTGTAGGGTCTCTCTTCGGATACATGAATGTTTTGAGTTCCAAATAAATGAGGCTATAGTTGAATCTAATTGTTTAAAAATGATTTATTGATATATATTAGGATTTTTGAAATAAAAAAGAAGCTTAGGAAGGATATTCTGGGTTTCTTAACCCAAACAAGAAACTGAACAATTTATTTATAAATCAAGACATCATTACTACGAACACGGAGAGAAAGCTTATAAGCTTTTAGCTCAACAAATTCACAAACAAGAAGTTCACAATGCAATACCAGTAATCACCAACGCGAATGGAGAAGAAATCATTGACCATAAAAATATAATGCACACATTTAGAGACAACTATAAAACCTTATATTCTACTGAGTTTAAAGAAGACAACACACAATCTAATGCATTTCTGGATACATTACAGATACCACAAATAGATACTTTTAGTGCTGAGGAACTGGATAAACCTCTGACCCTATCAGGATTACAAGATGCTATAAAGTCACTTCAAGGTGGGAAATCAGCAGGCCCTAATGGCTACCCCTATAAAATTTTATAAGAAACTAGTCATTTAGCCCGTTACAATAACGGGTGCTAGAACAGTAGTGCATAAACATTAGTAGGAACAGTCTATATTAAATGGCAAGGGACTTTGACCTCATTCTTTTTGTTGGTTGTATTTTTCTTTCTTTCAGCCTTTCTTTTGTTGATGTTTACTTGCTGAGCTGACCGTTCTTCGTGGGCTGCCGCCGTGCATTGTGTGTCTTTAATTTTCTGTGACAGTAATACTGTCTTGTACGGCTCTATTGAATAAGGGCACGCACAAAAAGGTGAGCTTCAAAAGGGCGACCTCAATTTAGCGCGGCGAATAAAGGCGTTCGTAGATAATTTAGTTCAAATGGCTCTGGAATATGTGAAGAGCAACAAAGGTGCAGATCTTTATTTACGTGCGCCTTTATTCGCTGTGCCCAAATGAGGTCGCCCTTTTGAGGCTCGCCTTTTTGTGCGCGCCCTTATTGAAGGATGCCTGTGCGCGCCCTTATTGAAGGATACCGTCTTGTACGTCCGCTGGCTTGTACATCCGTAATATACCTTTAATTTTCTCTGGCGGTAATACAGGCGTGCGCGTCGGTAATATGCCTTTAATCTCCTCTGACAGTAATACTGGCTTGTATGTGGCTGTAATATGCGTCACTGTATTGTGTACCTTTAATTTCCACTCGCAGTAATACTGGTTTGTATTTCCGTAAAACGCCTCTAACTTTCTCTGACAGTAATATCGCGCATTGCACCGTGCCCCATGCATCCGCACTTCACCAGAAGACACCCACACATGGACACCTGGACGCACACAGGGATTTTATATATATAGATTCTCCACTCAGCTAGCACTCCTCTTATTGGCAACATTTACATAAGCTAGAGACAATCAAATTCTACCTCAAACTTTTCATCAAGCATTAATCACCGTCTTTCCTAAACAAAATAAGGACTTGTTACAATGTGCATAATACAGACCAATTTCACTCCTGAATAATGATGTTAAGATTCTAGTTAGAAGGATGGAGAATGTGCTGCCCTCGGTAATATCACAGGATCAAACTGGATTTATTAAAGGCCGACACTTATTTTCCAGTCTTCGACGCCTGTTTAATGTAATATATTCACCAGCAAAGTCAAACACCCCAGAGATATTATTATCATTGGATGCAGAAAAAGCATTTGATATGATTGAATGAAACTACCGTTTCACTACGTTGGAAAAATTTGGGTTTGGCCCGAATATTTGTGCATGGATCAAACTACTGTATACCAATCCAGAAGCTTCAGTTTGTATTAACAACATTTGCTCAGACTACTTTAAGCTAGAACGTGGTACCAGACAAGGATGCCCTTTGTCACCACTGCTGTTTGCAATCGCCATTGAACCACTGGCGGTTCACTGTCGAAATTCTTATCAGATAAAGGGGTTTATCCGAGAAGGACTGGAACAGAAAATTTCTCTATATGCACAATCCCTCCTAACCCATTAACAGCTGTGTTCGGTGTTCTTCCAGACGGACTTGAAGTGGAGAAGGACAAGCAAACGGTGATTGCATTCACTACACTTTTGGCACGCAGACTTATTTTGTTAAATTGGAAGAATCCTAACTCTCCTCTGATAAGTCAGTGGGAAACCGATGTTTTATATTATTTGAAATTGGAAAAAATCAAATTCTCAGTTAGAGGATCTGTACAGAACTTTTTCAAAACCTGGCAGGATCTAATCAATATTATTTTAGAATAAGAGAATGAACTATTACCGCATTTATTTTCCTTCTCCATTTTTTATATACCTATATATATTTCTACCTTTCTTTTGTTTATTGTTGCCTTATTAAAAAGCCCTAAGCAATTCTCCTTTGGCTAATCTCTCCTTCTCAGGGGTGGGGTTTGATTTGTCTTCAATTTTTCTTTTTTTTTTGTTATAAATTGATCTATTTGTATGGAATGATTACAATAAAATTAATAAATAAAATTAAAAAAAAAAAAAAAGTAGCTGGTGCCCCGTGCAAACCAAAAGGGAGAACCCTGTATTGCCAATGTCCACTGGGTGTACTAAAAGCATTTTGTTTTTTTTTTAGCGGAATCCGTTAAGGGAATTTGCCAATACCCTTTTGTCATGTCAAGAGTAGTTAGGAATTGGGCGTTCCCCAGCCGATCGAGTAAATCATCCACTCGTGGCATAGGATACGGTTCAAATTTAGAGACTTGATTAAGTCGACGAAAGTCATTACAAAACCTCCATGACCCATCAGGTTTAGAAACCAAGACAATTGGACTAGACCAAGGGCTATAACTTTCTTCAATAACCCCTAATTCTAGCATTCGCTTAATCTCCAACTCTACTTCCGCTTTCTTTGCTTCCGGGAGCCTATAGGGTCTCTCTCTGACAATCACTCCACGGTCAGTAATGATATCATGAATAATCAGCGCAGTACGTCCCGGTATTTCATCCACAACTTTGGGTACAGACAAGATAGCCCTTTCGAGATTTAGTCGTTGTTCATACGTCAAATTGGGACCAAAACTAAGATGGGCTCAGGACATAAAAAGCAAACTAGGCTGTCTGGAGGGGAGATCAAGATCTCTATCCTTCCACGGTTTCAGCAAATTAATATGATAAACACGCTCACTCGGTCGATGATTAGGTTGTTTAACCAAATAGTCGACGAGTCCTTTCCTTTCCTTAATTTCATACGAGCCTTGCCAATGTACTAACAATTTTTTTTTTTTTATAATATTTTTATTTTATTAATTTTACTGTAATCATTCCATACAAACAGATCAATTAATAACCCAACAAATTTGAAAACAAATCAAACCCCACCCCTGAGAAGGAGAGCTTAGCTAAAGGAAAATTTCTTTAACCTTTTTAATAAGGCAACATTAGACAAAAGAAGGGGAGAAGTAAATATCTATATAAATAAGAGATGGAGAAGGGAGTTAAATGCAATAATAGTTAATTCTCTTATTCTAAAGTAATATTGATTAAATCCTGCCAAGTTTTGAAAACATTTTGTACCGATCCTCTAACTGAAAATTTGATTTTTTCCAATTTCAAATAATATAAAACATCGGTTTCCCACTGACTTATAAGAGGAGAATTAGGATTCTTCCAATTTAACAAAATAAGTCTGCGTGCCAAGAGTGTAGTGAATGCAATCACCATTTGCTTGTCCTTCTCCAATTCAAGTCCATCTGGAAGGACACCAAACACAGCTGTTAGTGGGTTAGGAGGGATTGTGATACTGAGGCTGTCTGAGAGGCACTTAAAAATTTTTGTCCAAAATGATGTTAGTTTGGTGCAGGCCCAGAACATGTGACCCAGTGAGGCAGGAGCTTGGTTGCAGTGCTCGCAGGTCGGATCCTGGCCTGGAAACATTTTGGACAGTTTTAAGCGAGACAGATGAGCTCGATATATAATTTTTAGTTGAATAATTCTATGCTTTGCGCATATAGAACTCGAGTGAATTCTCTGCTTTGCTACCTTCCACTCCTTTTCTGATATATTGATTAAGAGATCTTCTTCCCAATGTCCTCTTGGATCTTTGAAAGGTAGGGACTCTAATAAGATTTTATATATTGCGGAAATAGTGTTTGATTCCTCGGAATTGAGCAGTATTTTTTCCAGCATTGTGGAGGGTGCAAGGTGGGGGAAATCGGGCAATTTCTGTTTAACAAGATTTCTAATTTGAAGATAGTAAAAGAAATGTGTAGCTAGGAGGTTAAATTTTGAACGTAATTGTTCAAAAGATGTAAATATGTTGTCTATATAAAGATCTCTGAGCATTTTAATCCCAAAACTTTTCCAGGTATTAAAAACTGGATATACTTGCGAAGGTTGAAAGAGGTGGTTCCCTTGCAGAGGTGCCACTGATAAAAGATTTTCCATCTTAAAATGCTTCCTGATTTGGTTCCATATTCTGAGTGAGTAAAGCACAATTGGGTTATTAGTATATTTGCGATAACTTTCATTTATTGGAGAGCAGAGCAGGGAATATAAAGAAGTACTACAGGATTTTACTTCTATTGCAGACCAAGCCTGTGTATGTGCATTTATTTGTGTCCAGGTTTTTATGGCTTGTATGTTTGCTGCCCAGTAATAAAACTGAAAATTAGGTAAAGCCATGCCACCTTCTGCCTGAGGTCTTTGTAGGGTCGCTCTTCGGATACGTGGGTGTTTTGAGTTCCAAATGAATGAGGTTATTATTGAGTCTAACTGTTTAAAAAACGATTTATTGATATATATTGAAATGTTTTGAAATAAAAAGAGAAGTTTAGGAAGGATATTCATCTTAACAATGTTAATTCTTCCAGCTAGAGTGAGATGAAGGGTTGACCATCTATGCAAGTCTTGCTTAATTTTTTCCATACAGACGCCAAAATTTTGTTGATAAGGAGCTTTATGTTTACTTGTGATATTTACCCCTAGGTATTTAAACTGATCTGCTATGGTAAAAGGTAGGGTGTCTAATTTAATATTATATGCTTGTGAGTTCACTGGAAAGAGTATACTTTTATTCAGATTAATTCTAAGACCAGATATCTTTTGAAATTCTGTTAGTGCTGTTAAAACAGCAGGGACAGTGTTTTCTGGGTCCGATATATATAAGACCATATCATCTGCATATAGAGAAATTTTCTGTTCCAGTCCTTCTCTGACAATCCCCTTTATCTGATAAGAATTTCGGCAGTGAACCGCCAGTGGTTCAATAGCGATTGCAAACAACAGTGGCGACAAGGGACATCCTTGTCTGGTACCACGTTCTAGTTTAAAGTAGTCTGAGCAAATTTTATTAATACAAACTGAAGCTTCTGGACTGGTATACAGTAGTTTAATCCAAGCACAAATATTCGGGCCAAACCCAAATTTCTCCAATGCAGTGAAAAGGTAATTCCATTCGATCATGTCAAATGCCTTTTCTGCGTCTAATGATAGTAATATCTCTGGGGTGTTTGATTTTGCTGGTGAATATATAACATTAAACAAGCGTCGGAGATTTGAAGATAGATGTCGGCCTTTAATAAATCCAGTTTGATCTTGTGATATTACCGAGGGCAGCACTTTCTCCATCCTTCTAGCTAGGATTTTTGAGAGTATCTTAACATCATTATTCAGGAGTGAAATTGGTCTATATGATGCACATTGTAACAAGTCCTTATTTTGTTTAGGAAAGGCGGTGATTAATGCTTGTCGAAATGTTTGAGGTAGTATTTGGTGGTCTTTAGCTTCTGTAAATGTTACCAATAAGAGTGGAGCTAGCTGAGTGGAGAATTTCTTATAAAACTCTACGGGGTAACCATCAGGGCCTGATGATTTCCCGCTTTGTAGTGACTTTATAGCGTCTAGTAATTCTGTTAGCGTTAGAGGTTTATCTAGTTCCTCAGCACTTAAAGCATCTATTTGTGGTATTTGTGAATTATCCAGAAATGCATTAGATTGCGTGTTGTCTTCTTTGGGCTCAGTGGAATATAAAGACATAGTAATCTCTAAATGTGTGCATTATTTTATTATGGTCGATGATTTCTTCTCCATTCTTGTTGGTGATTACTGGTATTGCATTGTGAACTTCTTGTTTATGAATTTGTTGAGCTAAAAGCTTATTAGCTTTTTCTCCGTGTTCATAGTAATGCTGTCTAGACTTATAAATAAGTTGTTCAGTTTCTTTAGTTGTCAAGATGTTAAGTTCTGTATGCAGGGCCTGCCTTTTCCTGTGAAGAGCTTCACTTGGACGCCTGGCTTGTTCTTCATCTATTCTAATAATTTCATTTCTTAGCTCTGACACTTTCTTGGTTTCTAATTTATTTCTATGGGAAAGATATGAAATAATCTGGCCTCTTAAGAAGGCCTTTAGAGTTTCCCAGAGTGTTCCTGCAGAAACCTCTGTAGACGTGTTTGTCTCTAGGAAGAAGCTGATTTGTTTGGATATAAATTCTGTGCAGTTCTCGTCTGCCAATAAAAGAGGGTTGAGACGCCATCTGCGAGGTGAGTACGAGGGGCTTATTGATTTTAGCTCCAAGACTAGAGGGGCATGGTCAGAGATAATAATTGTGTCATATTTGCATGATTTAATTGTAGGCAGGAAATTATTATCTATAAAAAAATAATCAATTCTTGAGTAGCTATAATGCACTGGTGAGTAGAACGAATATGTTCTTGAGTTTGGGTTAAGAAACCTCCAGGGGTCTGATAAGTTGTGATCATTTAAAAACTGTGTAATTATCTTTGCAGTATTAGATGTCGTCCCCCCTGTCACAGGAGTCCTATCTAAGAGTGGATTTAAAACACAATTAAAGTCCCCAGCCATTATAATTTTATGAGGTGTCACATTGGGAATGGATGCAAATAGATTTTGCATGAATTCCTTATCATCAACATTGGGTGCATAAACATTTATCAAAATCATTTTACTGTTATATAAGTTGCCCATGACCATCACATATCTCCCTTCAGGGTCCGACACTACCTCTGATGCTACAAATGGAACTGTTCTATGTATGGGAATTCCCACCCCTCTAGTTTTCTTTATAAAGCTAGAATGGAACATTTGGCCAGTCCAGTCTTTTTGTAATCTGAACTGATCCTTGGTTAGTAAGTGGGTCTCCTGTAGAAATACTATTTTAGCGTTTAAGCCTGTTAGGTGAGAGCATACTTTCTTTCTCTTTAATTCGTGATTCAGGCCTTTAACATTCCAGCTCACAAAGTTAACTGTCCCATCATGGAGACATTGATTCTGAGTTTTTAATGTCATTTTATAGTTTTAATTGGTAATATGGCAGTTTTAATCTTAGTTACTAACAATTTTAAATGAGAAGTTGGGACTAATACTGTAACACGATCACCCGGGACAAATTCCCGAATGGTGGTATTTCTATTGTAATAACGTGACTCCGCTGCTTGTGCTTTTTCCAAATTCTCTTTTCGAATAGGTCTGATTTTCTTCAATCTTTTGTGTAATTGCACGATATATTCAAGAATGTTTGAAGTAGGGAGGACCTCCTCTTCCCAACCTTCTTTTAACATATCCAATAGTTCTCTGGGTTGTCTTCCATACAACAGTTCAAAAGGAGAAAAACCCCGTAGAGGTTTGAGGAACTTTCCAATAAGCAAATAAAATGAGAGGAAGTAACTGGTCCCAGTTTATTCCATCCTCGTTAACTACTTTGCGTAACATCTGTTTTAACGTTTGATTAAAACGTTCTACCAGTCCATCAGTTTGGGGATGGTAGACAGACGTTTTCAGATGTTTTATTCTGAGTAATTTGGCAACTTCCCTGAACGTTTCCGAAGTGAAGGGAGTCCCTTGGTCCGTTAAAAACTCTTTGGTCATCCCAACGAATATCCCTACCAATTCCCGTGCGATATTTTTTGTATTAGCTGAGTGCAAAGGAGCAGCTTCAGGGAAACGAGTGGCATAATCCACTAGGACTAGAATATATTTAAAGCCCTTTAACGAGGGTTCTAGGGGTCCTCCGAGATCAATTCCAACTTGTTCAAAGGGGATATCTATAAGGGGAAGGGGAACAAGAGGAGCTCTAGTCCTTCTTGGAATCTGGCGAAGTTGGCACTCGGGACAAGAAGTGCAAAATCGCTGGACCTCCTCATTAACTCCCAGCCAATAAAATCGGAGTTTAATTCTCTCCAATGTTTTAGCTGAGCCTAAATGGGCTCCTAGAAGGTGAGCATGTGCCAATTCACACGCTTTTTGCCGAAAAGTGCGTGGAATTAACAACAACGCTCACACTTCACCCCCGTGTTCTGCCACTCTATATAGTAACTCGTTTTTGATTACAAAGAACGGCATCGGTGGCATGGGAAATAGGTTTGTATAACATTCAGTAGATACTGTGGCATTCCTAGTGAATTTTAAGAAATCATCGTTCCACTGTTCTCTTTTAAAAGATGATAGTGTGATTAAGAATTGGGCAGTTAAATCTTGAATAGGGTCTCTTTCGACCTCAATGAGAGGGGCTTCTGCCTCCACGTCCTCCACGTTAACTGTATTAGCTCCCGCAGAGAACGATGGGACATCTCTTTCTTTGCACTGGGTACCCGTATTGGTCAGTGCTACTGTGGGACATGGCGCGGAGGCAGTCGGAGCATTATTCTCCATTACTAAGCCCAAATTTTCCTTAGGTACAGTTATGTTGTTACCGCTTGTAATTTTAATCCAATCTCTTCCTAGTATGACTGGAAAAGGGGGATCCGGTAATTCAGCCATAGCCATACTAGTTAAATTCTGGTTCACAGACACCACACATCTGGCTGTTTTATAATACCGGATGTTCCCATGAATACACTTAAGACTAGTTTTAATTTTAGTCCATTGTTGCGGTAAAACGAAACGGGCAGCAACAATAGAAATGTTACCCCCGGAATCAAACAATGCCCTTACCTTCCTGCCATTTATAATAACTGCACCTGTATATGGAAGAGACAAAGGATTAGTCACTGTGGCACAATACCTTTCTCCCTTTCCTAATGAACAATCCATAGGCTCGTAATGGTAGTTGGGAGACAGATGTCCAATCTCCCCACACTTGAAACAGCAAGTAAGACCGGCTGGTCTGTCCCTTTTACGGACGGCAGGTTCGGGAGTTTGTCAGGTGGGCTCAGGGCTGCCCCACATACCTGTTGGGTTTGGCGAGAAAACTGTTCCGACCGCCTTGATTTACAGGCCGCCCAATGACGCTCTGCGATTTGAATCAAGGAATCCATATCCTCGAAATTATGCTTCTGGACTTGCTTGGCGATATGGTCAGGGAGGGCATGCACAAAGGTCTCACACACCAGGAGCTCAGCCATTTTATGGGAGGTATTTATATCTGGCCTTAGCCAGCGACAGACTTTTCTCCAAGCTTCAAAGCCCTGGGTTCTTAATGGCCTCTCGAGATCGAATTGCCACTCCCTCCATTCTCTCGCCTGCTGCTCCGGAGATACGCCATAGCGTTTGAAATCCTCCATTTTTAGAGCGTCATAGTCAGCAGCCTGCTCCTCAGTTAAGTCGTAGTATGCCCTCTGCGCCGTCCCCTTCAGATAGGGAGCCAGTTGGTATGCCCATTCCGACCTCGGCCTTGCGTTCTGCTTAGCGGTATGCTCAAAAATCAAAAAAATATGTCTCAATTTCATCCGATTCAGTCAGTGTTATTAACTGAATGGGTTGTGACCGAGTGACCTCCGTCCGTACACCAGCGATGGAACAAGCCTCAGCTTCCACTAGTTGCGTCTGTGTTTCACCCATCTGAATTTTTAAGGTGCGGAGATCACCCATGATGGTACTCAAGACTGTATTAAGGTCCTGTTCTTCCGACATCTTTTAAACTTTCAAAAAACAATCCTGCCGACTACGCCAATTGTGAAAGTCAGTCTTGAAGAAAACAAAACTTCAAAAACACAGAAAAAGATTTGGGGACCGTTCCCGTATATTGTCATCCAGAATAAAGAATAACAAACACTGTACTATACACAAAATGGTGTTTTTATATGACAAGGAATGATGGGACAGGAAATGGTTGACAGGAAATGGTTAGCAGGAAGTGATGATTGGAGACAGGAAGCGGAACCAACGTCATCAGAAGTCGACAGAAGTGGAGGATTGTGGAACCGGAAGTGACGTCATTGGGATTGATTGAAAGTGACGTCATCGCGGCCATTTTAAACCCGGAAATGGAGATCCTTATTTTTCTTCTGACTTTCTGTAGAATGAGAGAGATTCAGGTAAGTACCACGTGATGACCCTCTGTCTCATGATAATTCACTCACCTTTAGGCTCTTTGACTGCCTCTAACTCACACGTGTGTGACACCCTCTATAACTGAATGATTTAAGGCAAAGAAAAACACGTAACGCCTTCACAGAACTAAACTAAGATGGTAGATCTTCCGGCTTTGAGGACTTACAGCCGGTAAGAGGCAGATCCAGGAATTGACATCAGTGGTAATAAAGCCGTCAATCTTCCAGTCTGCAAAGGAAGGAAGAGAAGGCACATTATTAACACGGAGCCATATACAGTAAATATAAATTTAATTTTGCATTTAACTTTCTGTTTTATAATCCTGCTTGTTCTAGATTACAGGTCATGAGGGGACGGAGACTATTCTGACAGCATATAAGGCAGGAGTTTAACATGGACAGGATGCCAGTCCACAGCAGGGCATAGTCACCCACACAGTTCATTTATAGTCACCAGTTGAGTCACCAGTACTGCACATTTTTGAGATATGAAAGGACACAGGAAAAACAGGTAGTGTGTACATGGTGTAGGCACAGAATCAAACACAGGTTCCTGCATCTGTGAGGCACATTACACCATATAATAATTACTACTACTGTTATTCACTGATATGGGTGAGAGCATGATAAGATAAAAGGGAATTTCAAAATACTAAAGGCCATTTTAAGAGAACCAAAATCTTACAAAGAGATAAGCAGAATAGCATGGATCTTGTCCAGAAAAAGAAGGTAAAGCCATGAGATTAATCCACTCTTTCCAGGGGTTAAAATTTGACAGACTATCATGAAAAAGACATTTAGTTTGCTCTATTGATTATTTTTGTGAATACATTTCTTTATAACTAGGCCAATTTTGGATATCCAAAATATGGTGGAGGTATGATATCAGCTGAAGACTCTTGCTATGTCTCATTGTCTTCGATTTACACAAAGACAAGCAGATGGAGAGTGAAGTAGAGTAGGTCAAGTAATTCAGGGCTAGGTGGAACAGAACAGTGCCCTTTGTATGTATAGCATGGGGAACTGAAATTTTAATCACTTAAATGTATATTGGAGAGGACATAAAGAGAGGGTCATACATAATGGAAGGTCAGATACAATGAGGATGTCATTTTTAAGGAGTGATATCACCACATGCTTTCTAATCATGAAAGGCTGCAAACTATAACATTGCATTAGCAGAGAGTGTGTATAAATGAGCCACATACTGTATCACCAACACAGAAAAGGTTTGTGGTGGACAAGCAATTCGGCTCAAAATAGCTCGTCAAATTGCCAAAGAGCTACATTCAACTTTACTATGTTTATCATGCATCTTCTGCATTTATTGATTGTTATGTAGGGAAAGTGGCTGTTTAAATCACCACATTCTGTGTGCTGGTGGAATTTATGAAAAGAGTTTATGAAAAACCAACAGCCAAGATCAACAGTTGAAAAAGGTGGAAACTTAACATTATGCAGAAATATTGGAAAGTTATAAAGGTGAAGAATAGCTAGAAAGAAGTAAAATACATATAATATGTGTACTTTTGCTAATGACTTATAATAATAATTAAGGAAACAAGAGAAACCAGGTAAATACTGTAGAATGGTGCTCCTGATAAAGAACAAAAAAATCACATGCAACAGTTATGAAAGAGGCGTGGATATGCTCAAATTTCTGGAATAAGCTTTGGCAAAGCAATATTAATGAGATACTTTCCACAGGCTAAATTGACATTGGCAGGACAAACGAACCATTTAGAAGTAGATGATGAACCACTTATGAGCCGAAAGGCAGATATACATACCAAATTACCCAACTGTCAGTGGCAAAAAAGCAACATCATTTGTGTAAAATTCTTGAAATGCCATTAGCTCATTAGTGAATCATTTCTACAAGGAATCTCCCTCTCTGGGCACCACCATTGTTTCCAGGAAGAAAATATTCTCTGTGGTATGTTCACCAGTTGATCCCCACAAGTGGGACGATATAAGATTTACACATCCCAGTGCATCCATCCCCCTAGCCCCCAGCGGTCAATCCATCAGCATGTCAGACGCACCTGCTATACACAATGTGAAACAGTGCAGATATAACCTTGCTGGTAATTAAGAAAATAACTTAAAACAACTCAGTAGGTGACTCATTTCTAATTGCAGATCCGATTCTCTTAATTAGGTTTCACGCCTCGTGATTAATGTATAATTAATGGTAGTTTTTCAGAACACTTTTTAAAAAATCCACAAATAAATCTTTTTAACGTGTGCCCCTGCTCATTGCAGTTTATTCTAGACTCTTGATTGCTTTTTATTTTCTTTCTCCTTTCATTTCAGGATGCGCTACATTTGCTTCTCATCAGCATCTATAGACTCCTCAAAAGGGCCTTGAGCCTACAACTTGTAATTATGAAGGCCATCTCCTTTATCATGAATTAAGAGGTTTTTGGAAGTAGTCAGATAAGCAACAGAACATTTCACAAACTTCAAACTTACCAATCTATTGGATCTTTTCCACTTTATCTCCAGTGATGATCTAAACCAGAAATAGAAGCTACAAACCCTATTTATAATGTCACCTCCATGTCATTGGAATCAAAAAACGTAACTGAATTTGAGGACTCTATAGACTGAGTTTTTTTTAACTCATATTGGATCCAAGAGATATGCATTTGAAGCAGTGAAACAGGAATCCATCTTTAAGACTTTTGTGAGGAAACTTCAAACCTTACTTCACTTATCCCTCTTTTAGCATAATTAGCATATAGTTTATACTTTATTTTGTAAGGACCAGACCCTAATTGGTGATTGGTATTGGGTACTATAACTGCCAGTGCGGTCCATAACCAAACAAGGTAAAACAAGGTACACATAAAGTTGTAAAGACAGATAGATAGATAGATAGATAGATAGATAGATAGATAGATAGATAGATAGATAGATAGATAGATAGATAGATACTTTATTAATCCCAAGGGGAAATACACATACTCCAACAGCAGCATATTGATAAAAACAATACTAAATTAAAGAGTAATAAAAATGTAGGTATAACAGACAATCTATGTCACGGTATGACCTATGTCATGGTATGTCCACCAAACAGAACATTTTCATTAAGTTTGAATTCTTATAAAACTGGCTACTCTATCGTGCAGTGTTTCACGTTGCTTGCCCATAATTTCTAAAAATTGCTAAGTGTATGCCCAGTCTTATGATTTGAATATAAACTGGTGTTGATTTTCAGTTTATTTGACAAAACACACTTATTAAAGTTCTCCACAATCTGGATATTGTTAAATCTAGCATGAAAATAAAATGTAATTTGTACCATGGTGTCGGTACTCTTGAGGTAGTACTAGTACACAGGACAAAAGAGCATCAACAAAAACCACAACAAATCTGTGCAGAAAAACTGGACCAAGAAACTGCGCAAATTAAAAATGAAACAGAAAAATGATACATTAGCAAAGTGAAAGTAAAACTGTCTGAACATGAGAAAAACCTTTTATGTTGGTAGCTGTGTTTTACTGCTCATTTTCCTGAAAGCTCTTGTTACCAGTGTATTGATGTAATTTTGGTACTCTTTATTTTTCTTTTTCTATATGCATTTTTACCTCACTTTTATCAATTCAGTTTTGTCATTTTAAACATAAATCAGAAAGCTTATGAAATAACACCGTCATGGTCATAAAGTTTAGCTCATGGCTTTATACATCTAAACTTGAACGTATATTTATGGGAACATGTTTACAATGGCCTCTGTTTTGTCATACACCTGCTTTCAGACTCATTATTCTTCACATCTTTTGTGTTTCCCTTATGTAACTGACTTATAGTCTATCACAATTTTTCCTTAGTTTTCACTAACAAATTGGTGACAAGTAACAAGTTACTGCCTATATGACTAACAATCTGTCTCTTTCCTGACTAATCCCAAAAAGAACAACAGAAGTTAAATTCTTGCTGAGAGAACAAATCTGTTTTTGCAGGAAAATAAGGTCTGAAATACACAAAGTATTCAGTTAGACATGACATTTAACTCTAAATGCAGAAGACCAACATCCACAGGATATGGAAGAATTTTTCTACAAAACTTATCAACTAGACATACTAATCTTTTCATGATCTGGTAGATGAGGGTGGTCTATGACTTGTTTGGATGTATCATGAATTTTATTTAGTAGAATGCAAGTGGCAGAGAAGATAATAAGTTTTTAGGATAAGACAAGATAAGAGTCAGGTGTGGCCAAGTTTGAGATTGTAGAAAAAAATGACCAGCCAAAACAACACAATGATAACATTAAATAAAAATTGGAAAGTCATGTGGTTCATGTGGAGTCTTGCCCTGTGCTGTAGTGTGTTGCCATTTTTTGTGTTTTAATTCTTTTCTTTTTTCTGTATTCTTCATTTTAGATTACATTTATGTTAATTGCTTTATAATTGTAAATTAATCTATTTGCTTTGTTAATTATTTTTAATGCTGTTAAATTATTTGTTGTAGCGGTGCAACTCCACATTAGATAATTGTGCTTTAAGCTTTACTGCTGTACTAGAGGCTAATATTAAGCACTTGCTGCCAGTGCTCAAGTGCAGTGGCATTAATTAGCTGTAGCTATATTTTCTGCTCCCTATTGGTCTTTGGTTTCTTGCAGTCTTCTGGCCTTCATGTTTGTCATTATTAATTTTGGACTTTTGGCTGTTTCGTTTTGATTTTGAAATTAGGATTTTGACTTTGTTAGTATAAGTTGTTAGTTTTCATCCTTTGAATTTTTCTTTTTTTTTTGCATTTTGGATTTTTTTTTGACCCCTCCTCGAACCGCCACCTTATCGTGGTGGAGGGGTTTGCGTGTCCCAATGATCCTAGGAGCTCTGTTGTCCAAGGTAGGGCCACCCAAGGCAAACTGGTCCTAGGTGAGGGATGAGACAAAGTGCAGTTCAACAGTCCTTCTATGATGAATAAAAAATTTGGACGGCGTTTTCCCTCGCCTGGACGCGGGTCACCAGGGTTCCCCTCTGGAGCCAGGCCTGGAGGTGGGGCTCAATGGCGAGTGCCTGGTGGCCGGGCTTGCACCCATGGGGCTCGGCCGGGCACAGCCCGAAGTGGCAACGTGGGTCACCCTTCTCATGGGCTCACCACCTATGGTAGGGGCCAAGGAGGTCAGGCGCAGTGTGAGTTGGGTGGTAGCCGAAGCCGGGGACCTTGGTGGTCCGATCCTCGGCTACAGAAGCTGGCTCTTGGGATGTGGAATGTCACCTCTCTGAAGGGGAAAGAGCCTGAGCTTGTGCACAAGGTTGAGAGGTTCCGGCTAGATATAGTCGGGCTCACCTCGACGCACAGCTTGGACTCTGGAACCAATCTCCTTGAGAGGGGCTGGTTCTCTACCACTCTGGAGTTGCCCCCGGTGAGAGGCTCTGAGCGGGTGTGGGCATACTTATTGCCCCCCGACTTGGAGCCTGTACATTGGGGTTTACCCCGGTGGACGAGAGGGTAGCCCTCCTCCGCCTTCGGGTGGGGGGACTGGTCTTAACTGTTGTTTGTGCGTATGCACCAAACAGCAGTTCAGAGTACCCACCCTTTTCGGAGTCCCTGGAGGGGTTGCTAGAGGGCATACCTTCTGGGGACTCCCTCGCACTGCTGGGAGACTTCAATGCTCATGTGGGCAATGGCAATGAGACCTGGAAGGGCGTGATTGGGAGGAATGGCCCCCCAGATCTGAACCCGAGTGGTGTTTTGTTATTGGACTAATGTGCTTGTCACGGATTGTCCATAACAAACACCATGTTCAAGCATAGGGGTGTTCATATGTGCATTTGGCAGCAGGACACCCTAGGCCTCAGTTCGATGATCGACTTTGTAGTCCATGTCGTCGGACTTGCAGCCACATGTCTTGGACACGGGTGAAGAGAGGGGCGGAGTTGTCAACTGATCACCACCTGGTGGTGAGTTGGCTTCAATGGTGGGGGAGGATACCGGTCAGGCCTCGTAGGCCCAAACGTGTTGTAAGGGTCTGCTGGGAACGTCTGGCAGAGCCCCCTGTCAGAAGCAGCTTCAACTCCCACCTCCGGCAGAACTTCAACCACATCCCGAGGGAGGTGGGGGACATTGAGTCCAAATGGGCCATGTTCCGTACCTCTATTGTTGAGGTGGCTGACCGGAGCTGTGGCTGTAAGGTGGTCGGTGCCTGTCATGGTGGCAATCCCCGAACCCGTTGGTGGACACCGGCAATGAGGGATGCTGTCAAGCTCAAGAAGGAGTCCTACCGGTTCCTTTTGTCCTGTGGGACTCTGGAGGCAGCTAATAGGTACCGGCAGGCCTAGCGGAATGCAGCTTCGGTGGTTGCTGAGGCAAAAACTCTGGCATTAGAGGAGTTTGGGGAAGCCATGGAGAACGACTTTCGGATGGTTTCGAGGAGATTCTGGTCCACCGTCCGGTGTCTCAGGAGGGGGAAACAGTGCAGTGTCAACACTGTATATGGTGGGGATGGTGTGCTGCTGACCTCGACTCGGGACATTGTGGGTCAGTGGGGGGAATACTTCGAAGACCTCCTCAATCCCACTAACATGCCTTCCAATGAGGAAGAAGAGCCTGGGGACTCGGAGGTGGGCCCCCATCTCTGCGACTGAGGTCACCGAGGTGGTCAAAAAACTCCTTGGTGGCAGGGCCCCGGGGGTGGATGAGATACACCCGGAGTTCCTCAAGGCTCTGGATGTTGCAGGGCTGTCTTGGGTGACACGTCTCTGCAACATTGCATGGACATCAGGGACAGTGCCTCAGGATTGGCAGACCGGGGTGGTGGTCCCCCTCTTTAAGAAGGGGGACCGGAGGGTGTGTTCCAACTACAGAGGGATCACACTCCTCAGCCTCCCTGGAAAAGTCTATTTGGAGGTTCTGGAGAGGAGGGTCCATTGGATAGTCGAACCTTGGATTCAGGAGGAACAGTGTGGTTTTTGTCCTGGTCGCGGAACAGTGGACCAGCTCTACACCCTTAGCAGAGTCCTGGAGGGTGCATGGGAGTTCGCCCAACCAGTCTACATGTGTTTTGTGGACTTGGAACAAGCGTTCGACCATTGGAATACTGTCGGGTGTGCTCCGGGAGTATGGGGTACCGGACCCCCTGATAAAGGCCGTTCGGTCCCTGTACAACCGGTGTCAGAGCTTGGTCCGCATTGCCGGCAGTGAGTCAAACCCGTTTCCAGTGAGAGTTGGACTCCGCCAGGGCTGCCCTTTGTCACCGATTCTGTTCATAACTTTTACGGACAGAATTTCTAGGCGCAGCCAGGGTGTTGAGGGGGTCCGGTTTGGTGGACTCAGGATTGGGTCACTGCTTTTTGCAGATGATGTTGATTTGCTTCATCAGGCCGTGATCTTCAGCTCTCTCTGGATCGGTTCGCAGCTGAGTGTGAAGCGGCTGGGATGAGAATCAGCACCTCCAAATCCGAGACCATGGTCCTCAACTGGAAAAGGGTGGAGTGCCCTCTCAGGGTTGGGAGCGAGATCCTGGAGGAGTTCAAGTATCTCGGGGTCTTCTTGACAAGTGAGGGAAGAATGGAGCGTGAGATTGACAGGCGGATCGGTGCGGCGTCCGCAGTGATGCAGGCTCTGCATCGGTCTGTTGTGGTGAAAAAGGAGCTGAGCCGTAAGACAAAGCTCTCAATTTACCAGTCGATCAATGTTCCTACCCTCACCTATGGTCATGAGCTATGGGTAGTGACCGAAAGAACGAGATTGCGAATACAAGTGGCTCCGCAGGGTGTCTGGGCTCTCCCTTAAAGATAGGGTGAGAAGCTCAGTCATCTGGGAGGGGCTCAGAGTAGAGCCGCTGCTCCTCTGCACCAAGAGGAGTCAGATGAGGTGGCTCGGGCATCTGATCAGGATGCCTCCTGGACGCCTCCCTGGTGAGGTGTTCCGGGCACGTCCAACCGGGAGGAGGCCCCGGGGAAGACCCAGGACATGCTGGAGGGACTATGTCTCCTGGCTGGCCTGGGAATGCCTCGGAATTCTCACGGAAGATCTAGAAGAAGTGGCCAGGGAGAGGGAAGTCTCGGTATCTCTGCTCAAGCTTCTGCCCCCCAACCCGACCTCGGATAAGTGGAAGAGGATGGATGGATGGATGGATGGAAGGAATTTTTGAAAAATCTGTAATTATTGTTTGCCACCATAAAGCAAAACACAGGGATACAGGACTCAAAACCATCAGCCAGACCAGGGGCCTCATGCATAATGCTGTGTGTAGAATTCAAATTAAAACACGGCGTATGGACAAAAGTCAAAATGTGCGTACGCACAAAAAAATTCAGATGCAGAAAACTGTTCATAAGCCAACTTCCACACACATCTGCTACATAAATCCAGAGTTATGTGAAATGTAACGCTCGTGCACACGCCTGCCGCCCCTCCCAGACTCCTCCCAGAATTATGCCTTTCTGAATATGCAAATCAATATACTGTAAATATTCCCTTAAATTCAGTGTTCTGTGAAAACACAATGACAAAAGCACGGGAGGAAAAAGAAGAATATCAGAGAATGCCAAAATGGAGGCAAGAAAAAATGTACTATTTGTTGGTTTAAACAGTGATATAAACAACAAAAGGAAGTCGATCGAAAGTTCAAGTTCAAAAAGTCGCACAGTGACTGAAATAAAAAAGAAGTGGTCAGATATCAAAGTTGCCATGAAAAGTGAATCGTAGCCCACCATGCCATATGGAAGCTTATTAGGGTACAGAGAAAATAAGAAAAAAGAGGGACACAATGGAAAAAAAACCTCAAAATGTCAACTTTAATCTCGAAATTTCCACTTTAATCCCGTAGATTATTTTGTCATTAGAGTAGAAAGTCATAAACTTAATCTTAAAATCTTTTATATTTAATAGTTTCTCAAATCCCATCGTAACTAAAGTGGCACGTTAAATGTTTCATATTCTGTGTGTTCTTCTAAGTACTCTGTGTGAATCACTACTTGCTTTTTAAACTGGCTTTCATTTATGCCGAAAGGACACAGAATACATTACATTCGTGATGTTACAGCTCTCTGAACAATTTAAATACTAAATGTATACTTGATATCATTTTCATGATGAAATGAATTAAAGCATGTATTAAACATGGGGCCACAGTGGCACATTGGTAGCGACGAGCTGGCGCCCCATCCAGAGATTGTTCCTGCCTCCTGCATGATGCTTTCTGCGCCCTACGCAACCTTCAGTGAAATAATTTATTGCAGCAGTACTGTCTCTTTCAAACATACTAATCCCCAATTCCCGTCCTTCCTTTTCTTTCTGCAAGTATCTAATCGCCAAATAATCAGCTCTTTAATAAATGTCAAGCTATCTGTAAGCATAGAACACCAATTCTTCAAAACTTTAATGGAACATTGAAATATCTTCGTAGTACATGTTTAATTATCCCATCCATCTAACCATCCAGGGTCGTGCCAGTCCCAGGAAGCATACAGCGTGAGACAGGAACACTCTCTGAAATCGCTACCACTGTCCACCGTGTCCACATGTTTAAAATCACTATACATTATTTAAATGAAGTTAAATATTTATCTGTATAATGTAATATATATACAGAGCATCCGGAAAGTATTCACAGCGCATCAATTTTTCCACATTTTGTTATGTTACAGCCTTATTCCAAAATGGACTAAATTCATTTTTTTCCTCAGAATTCTACACACAACACCCTATAATGACAATGTGAAAAAAGTTTACTTGAGATTTTTGCAAATTTATTAAAAATAAAAAAAGTGAGAAAGCACATGCACATAAGTATTCACAGCCTTTCATTAAGCTCAAAATTGAGCTCAGGTGCATCCTGTTTCCCCTGATCATCCTTGAGATGTTTCTGCAGCTTAATTGGAGTCCACCTGTGGTAAATTCAGTTGGTTGGACATGATTTGGAAAGGCACACACCTTTCTATATAAGGTCCCACAGTTGACAGTTCATGTCAGAGCACAAACCAAGCATGAAGTCAAAGGAATTGTCTGTAGACCTCTGAGACAGGATTGTCTCGAGGCACAAATCTGGGGAAGGTTACAGAAAAATTCCTGCTGCTTTGAAGGTCCCAATGAGCACAGTAGCCTCCATCATCCGTAAGTGGAAGAAGTTCGAAACCACCAGGACCCTCCCTAGAGCTAGCCAGCCATCTAAACTGAGCGATCGGGGGAGAAGGGCCTTAGTCGGGAAGGTGACCAAGAACTCAATGGTCACTCTGTCAGAGCTCCAGAGGTCCTCTGTGGAGAGAGGAGAACCTTCCAGAAGGACAACCATCTCTGCAGCAATTCACCAATCAGGCCTGTATGGTAGAGTGGCCAGACGGAAGCCACTCCTTAGTAAAAGGCACATGGCAGCCCGCCTGGAGTTTGCCAAAGGCACCTGAAGGACTCTCAGACCATGAGAAAGAAAATTCTCTGGTCTGATGAGACAAAGATTGAACTCTTTGGTGTGAATGCCAGACGTCACGTTTGGAGGAAACCTGGCACCATCCCTACAGTGAAGCATGGTGGTGGCAGCATCATGCTGTGGGGATGTTTTTCAGTGGCAGGAACTGGGAGACTAGTCAGGATAAAGGGAAAGATGACTGCAGCAATGTACAGAGACATCCTGGATGAAAACCTGCTCCAGAGCACTCTTGACCTCAGACTAGGGAGATGGTTCATCTTTCAGCAGGACAATGACCCTAAGAACACAGCCAAGATATCAAAGGAGTGGCTTCAGGACAACTCTGTGAATGTCCTTGAGTGGCCCAGCCAGAGCCCAGACTTGAATCCGATTGAACATCTCTGGAGAGATCTTAAAATGGCTGTGCACTGACAATTCCCATCCAACCTGATGGAGCTTGAGAGGTGCTGCAAAGAGGAATGGGCAAAACTGGCCAAGGATAGGTGTGCCAAGCTTGTGGCATCATATTCTAAAAGACTTGAGGCTGTAATTGCTGCCAAAGGTGCATCAACAAAGTATTGAGCAAAGGCTGTGAATACTTATGTACATGTCATTTCTCAGTTTTTTTATTTTTAATAAATTTGCAAAAACCTCAAGTAAACGTTTTTCACGTTGTCATTATGGGGTGTTGTTTGTAGAATTCTGAGGAAAAAAATGAATTTAATCCATTTTGGAATAAGGCTGTAACATAACAAAATGTGGAAAAAGTGATGCACTGTGAATACTTTCCGGATGCACTGTATTTTACTGCATTTCGTCTGAAAAATTATTTTAAGAGCTCCAAGAAGATAGCGCCTGGAAATCTAAATCGACTTAGAAGCCAGTCGTCATCATCTGTAAATACGCGCTCTCTTCTATTGAATTGAATTCTGTTATTGTTATTGTATGGTACAATATGCAAATCCTCCATAAACTTATTTTCCTATAAAATGGTAAAATAACAACAACAAAAACAATAATAATAATAATATGATAAAAAAATAATGAAAAATATACAATATGAAAGCATAAGTGGCTCAAGTTGTGCAATATTACAACTGTAATGCAAGTTTATAGTGAGGTAATTATACTTATAAGTACAAACAGGAGCACTTGATGAACTGATTGAGTACGTTTATATCTTTTGGGATGAAACTTTCTGAACTGCGAGGTTCGTGCAGGAAAGGTTTTGAAGCGTTTGCCGAATGGGCGAAGTTCAAATAGACTGTGTGCATGGCTGAGGCAGCATGTGCTAGAAGTTGTACCCCTATAATTCTCTCTACTTTTGACACAATCTGTGGTAGAGCTTTCCGATCAGCTGCTGTACAGCTGTGATACCACAGTCAGATACAGTGGGTTAAATGCTCTGAGTGGTGCACTGAGAGTAACAACGCTAAAGCAGCTATGGTATTTGGAATAGTTTGGCCATTCCGTGGATGATTATATTGTTACAGGTTGATTACAATCAGATGCCTTAAACTAAAAAACGATATGTGGTTAATGTCAGTGTATTTGATAAAGCAGCGTCAGGGATGTGAATCTAAAAAATAAAGGGAAGCCACCCAGGAACAGTAGCACTGCTTTGACGCTGGGTGCTGTCAGTTTGCAAAACTGACCCAAAAACTTGCGTATGCAATGGTTTGAACTGGCGTGAGAATGTGCGTGGCTTTTCGGCAAGTTTTTTACACATCACGATGTGAGCGCGGAAACAGTCGTATGCAAAATGTTTGTGCGTACACGCTGTTTATACATGAGGCCACAGAACTTCATATTAGTTTGGCTTTGCAGAGTAGGCCACTGGCAGCCAAAACCCAAACTCAACAGGAAGGCTTCTTTGGCCTGCCAAGGCCCCAAAATGGGGTAAAGACTTTAAAATAGCAAAACATCAAATTGTCCAGGAAAAGGAAGTGGACAACCATTAATTTTTAAATATTTATTGAGACAATTTGAAAATGAACAAAGCATAAGAAAACAGGTTTTCTAGAAGGCAAATCTAAAAGGAAACAGTTCCAATAAATGGCTAACCAGAAGATAGTACATGGAAGAAGATGTGGGAGTCAAGCCAGAAAATCCAAACAAGAATCACAAACATAATGCCAAAGCAATTCAGCCTCGGGTTAAATACTGCTGGAGCCAGCATACACGCTGCCAAAGTTATTCTTTAGGTTCTACATACATTAAGTAGAGCAGACAACAAGGAATACTATGACACTGAAACGTTACATAATACCAAATTGAAAATTAATTAATAAATGGCAGCAAATTAAATAAGTAAAATGCACACAGAAAAAAAAACAAAAACAGAATTAATAACAGAATATGAAAGTAATATTTAAGCACCAAACACATAATAAATAAACAAGGCATAAAGGTGAGTCAATGCAGCAACTTGGCTGAGCAATAGCAGAAATTTTATTTTGTTTGTTTTTTTAAAATAATTTTTGAATTATGGGTTTGGTGTTATTGCTGTTTTTGGCAATTTCTCACTTTCTTAAATACATGTCTTTAACTATTAGAATCAAAATTAGGTATGTGAATGAATATCTTTCCAAAATCTACCAACTGGATTTACAGACCTTTTCATGATTTAGTATATGGAGTATATAGAATGAAAATAATTGCTGGAGATTTGTTTACAAAGAGACTGTTCTTAAAATGGATTGGAAAAAGTTTTTTTTCACCATTAGGTCAGGACCTGTTGGTTCATAAGAATTCCTTTGGACTACTTCTGGCATTTAAATGTATTTAATTATCTGTTTATGAAAATAATGTTTGCCAGGCTAGCATCTACTGCATATTTATTCATTTTGGGTTTTGTACAGTGACAATGTTATTTTTCTGTCATGATCTGGAGATTCCTCTATGGCAAAATGGGTGAGGACTTCAAAAAAAGCTAGGGAGCAGGCCTGAAGCTTACCTGATCTGCCCAACAGAGTTCATGTAGGCTTTTAAGGCACCTGCTGGCTTCAGCTGGAACAGGACCCAAACATGGGGAGCTGTCAAAATAGCTATAAATATAAAAAATACAAAGAAGAGCCTAAAAGAGAAAACAGAGTCACAAAGGAGTTTCCAGAATTGTACAGTACACCCTTGAAATTCGCGAGGGTTACCTTACTAGAGCACACGCGAATTGTGAAAAATCACAAATTATGGATGTGGTTAAAAAAAATGCCTATTTTTATAGTTTAAACCTTAAATATGTCCCCAAAACACTTTAATTTCATTTCTATCTCAGTTTAATACATTACCTAAAAAAAAATGTAAAATGCTAGAATGTAAAATACCGATGTTACCGCTATATGTACTGTAATTCATGCAAGCGCATTTTCATTGCCAGAAGCCTTAGTAGGTGCAGGGCGTTTCGGTGGCATCTTGGGGCTTTAACCCTTAAACTGCCACATACTTTGGCAGTTTAATGCATCCCTGGATGCCAAATACTTTTTTGCTGCACTTTAAGTAAACGTCACAATTCACAAAGAAAAGGTGAAATTTTAATGGAACACATTTTTTTTCATGCAAAGAGCCTCACAATTACTGCAACACTGATCATTTTACACACTGCCAATGAACTGTGAAAACTATTTAAAATACTACTAGAACAATATGTACAAGGTGCAACTGACGCCATTGATGAAATTCAGTAAATCACCAAGCCAACTGCATTTGAACTGGCTGCATTCAAGCACACAGAGGTAAACGCTGATGCTGGCAGGCTAGTCGAGTGCAGCGGCTTAATCCCAGAGACAGTGAGGCTGCAGTACTGCAGGTGCCGGCAGTGGTCATGAGCTGGCTGCTCAATGAATGTACGGCACTGATTGATCTACTTGGCTCCTACGTGCTGGCAAATGGCACTGGGAAACGACTATAGCCGGTTGCGGCAGTTTAAGGATTAAGAGGAACAAAACGGAAAACACAAGAACACTCAGCTGGAGATGCGTCACAGGGCAGCAGTCAATCAGCAGAATGGAGAAATGAATAATGCCGCTAAAATTCACACTGTTGAGAAGACGGTGATTTATTTATTTTTATGGTGGAGATTCCAGGGACGCACCCAGCCTTGACCTCGAAATGCATGCACTCACAAACAGAGACAAAAACAAAGCAAACCGGTAATCAAGCAGCAAATAAAGAATGTAATGAAAACAAATGAAAACAACGATACCACCCCTGTTCCCCTTACGGCGATTATACATTAAATACAACAATGAACATAGTCCGTCCATAGTTCCGCATGTTGAATGGGAATGTAAAGATAGTCCTACCGGTAGTTCCTGAAATGGTGAAGACGGGTGGATGGGTTCAGGAGCGCTCCTTTCTTCGCAGGATGGCCATGAATCCACTTAGAGTCCTGATGTACACAGGCAGACGGCAGACAATCCATACCCCAACCACGAAATGATCCAGGACAAAATGAATAAATACAGGTAATCCAACAGAAGGCAGGCAGAGAGACAGGAACATTTCAAAAAACTTTTTTTTTGTTTTGGTCACCGGCCCCCTTTTTAAAAGCCGCGCTGACATCCTTTGACCCCAACTGCCCCTGCACCCTCAGCAGAAGACCAATCAGAGCCACTGCAGAGACTGCTGGGAGTTACAGTTTCAAATTCTAGTAGAATACGCTCTCGGATTGGCTACTTTCACTATCCCAAACCTCGTTTTCCTCTACGGTTGCTTCCTGTTCTCTCTACAGTGCAGTATTGCCACAAAAAAAGACATAAAAAATTGCGGAGGATATCTGCGGTTTCCGCTAACAATTATTAGTTAGGTTCTAAGGAAAAATCAGCGAATGACTGAGGCTGCAAACCCTAAACCGTGTCTTTGCGGGGGTCTACTGTAATCTTAAACTAACAAAGTCCCAAAACATAGTCTCATAATAAGAATCCTTAAAAAGAAGCAAAACATAATAAAAGCACACAAAAAAATCCAACAATAAACTGAAGTACTTACAGAGAAAAAAACACTTTAAATGATGAATGTTTCCCACTTTTGAGCCCTCCCTTTGACTGTTTATACTGGCTGAGAAGTGGGATCTGTTTGTCGATGAATGAAGCTGTGATGTCAGTGTGGCCCCGCCTCTTGGGGCTCCACCCACAGAGTACATGGGCCATAAGTAAATTTAAAGACACAGTATATAATAATCAATAATAAACAAAAGCAATGAAAATAATGCAACATATATGTAAATGACAAATAATAATGTAAAGATAATGCATAGCATTTTGCATGTGATACCATTTTCTATACAAACAGGTGATATATCTGTCTGATCTAGTTGTAGTTTAAAAAATGGGAAACTGTGCAAAGCTTACTAGTGAAAAACAATTACAAAAGGTAAAAGATATTTCACTATTTTTAGTTTTTTACCCAATGACCCTGAGCTGGATTAACAAATTTCTATAATGAATGGACAGATGAATAGACTTTGTTTTCCATATTGGATTTATGCTGTAAAGATACTGTCTCTACAAAACTGTAACTGAAATGACAATTTCAACCACCAGTCAATACATTTGATCTAAGTGCCTACTAAATCACTGATCAGTGAGATCAAGACAAAATGGGATATTATGCGGTGTAGTCATCATTGGACTTACATTTCAAACAGTTTTCATGTAACATAAACAGATTACAGTGAGTTTTATACCAAGAAATGCTTAATGAAATTGAATGATAGCCTATATACTACATCGAAAAAAATGGCTTGTATGCTCGCTTCTACCCAAGACAGGGCCAGAGGAAGAAAATTAACTCCCACTAACACCTGACAGAAAACATCCAGTTGTACAGACTGTCTATCAGAGACTGACGGAGAAGGTTTAGCTGTAAAAACCGTTAATACTTTGAAAGAAATGTCAAACAAAGGGAGAACATTTCTTTCCTCTTTCTTTGTCTTTCACATGTGTCCTTTCTCTCAGTTTTCTCTGTTTGCTGAGCAATTTTTTAATTATAACTTCCTTTTTTTAGGTTTTCCTCTTTTTTTTAATCAGAACCCTGAAGTGTTTTAAATAACCATTTTTAGATATAATAGTATTAGTTATTTTCACTGTTTGAATATAATTTTCCCCTCAAATACAGATTATTATTAATTATTGATAGTTTACCTAATTTCCATTCAAATTATTATTCACAAATAAAAAATTAATCAATGATTTTATTATAGTGGCTCCCACCTCATAATACTGAAGTCCTATATTTAAACTGAGAACTTTAATAAAATATCTTGTAGACATTTCTTCAGATACTACTTTTTCCCACTTCAATGGGATGCTGCCATTTTGAGTGTTGCTGCTAAAATGTTTCAAAGTTATTTCAGTATAGTAATCACTTAGTTGTGACAAGCTATTCAGAGTGGATAGCTTATGTGTGCTCTCTGTTTTCCTGGAGCCTTGAGTGGGAATAAAATGGACAAATTCTTTAATTATCTTATTCCTCTTCAACCACATTATAGAAAGAAAACATACCATTAAAAATTTGATTATAGACTCTCACAGGTAACTGCTTGTTTTATGTACCCGTGAAGAGGGATAAACATTCTGAACATTTTCCTCAGAATAATACTAGGAAAGCCAGGATTTCCAAAGATAAGCATTTAATTAAATCCTTAGCTAAAGACAAAGGAAGGAAAAGCAAAGCATGTGCTTTTGTAAGTCGCTTTGGATAAAAGTGTCTGCTTAGGAAAAAATTGTAAATGTATATAAAAGTGCTAAATAAATTAGACAAATTAATAAAACTGTGGTCCTTCTATGATGTATGTGTCATTTGCAAATACACAAAACATTTCTTTATTAGAGATATTAAGAATCTTTATTTATTTTTGACATCATCAGAGCACCATTGTTTTTCCCACAAGTTGCCCTTTTTTTCTTATTAATTTTTTTTGTTGTGGCCAGGTTGTTGTTATCATTGATGTCTGTTGCAATTCAGATGACATTTTTAGAACATTAGAATAAGCTAATAATTTTTTCTCCTGTTTTATTAATTCTCGTGTGTTTTCAGATCATAGCATGTGTGTATATGTATTTGTTTATTTATTTAAATAGCCTCTATGAAAAGCCAAATTCCCCCTGGGGACAAATAAAATTCTATCTATCTATCTATCTATCTATCTATCTATCTATCTATCTATCTATCTATCTATCTATCTAGACAAGAACAGGCCATTCAACCCAACATAGCTCACCAGTCCAATCCACTTAATTGTTCCAAAGTAATATTAAGACATTAGACAGGTTAGCTTTTGGTTTTGTTTATTGGCCTTCAAATTTTGCTTCACGTTTTGTTCTTTGACCCCAGTTTCTGTCTTGTTTATTTTGGTATTTTGCCCACCGCTTGTTCTTTGACTATTCTTTTGGTATAAACCTAAACTTTCCTTTTCATCTCCTAGTTAATGTGTCCAAGAGAAAATGTCTGTGGACTTGTTTAATTCAATCTTTTCTTTAACATTCAGACTCTGACTAAACCTCTTTACTCAATAACTAGCATAGCAGAAAAGTACTCAAATCATACTCCACTTCTCAGCTTTTCACTCTCTTGTCTTCTAAATTCTGGCCAGTCTTCCTCCAGCTGGTGAAGGCTTAGTCCCAATTCACTTCACCTTTAAAAGCTTAGTTGGTCTTCTCATTTATGGCAGGTTTTAACCCAGTCACAGAATAACTTGTGCCTAAGCTTTGCAATTACATTTGATACCTCAGACTAGAGCACCATCTAGGACCTCTTGGTATCCCTACAACACTGAGCCTGTATTTGCCTCAAATGGACTAACATCTTTAAGGTGGCACTCCTACTGAAGTGCATTTAGGACTCAAGCCAGGAAGCATTTTTCACACAAAAAATATTGTGGAAATCTGGAACAAACTACCAAGACAAGCAGTTGAAGCAGAAACCTTGACCACCTTTAAGAAGTATTTGGATGAAATATTGGGACAGCTTAGCTATTAGCTAAATAAATGAGCTTGTTGGACTGAAATGTCTCCTCTCGTGTGTCTAATTTCTTATATTGTTATGCTTGTCCTCTCAGCCTGTGACTTATCTTTATAATTATAGCAGTCTTTTTTGGAATTGTCATGGGCTGTTTTCCAACACTTTCCAATATACAAGTCAATGATAATGATTTAAGTGAGTGAGAGAAAATGATAAAACTTGGGTCATATTGTTTCCTTTCTTCCAGTAATTTAATCCAAAGCTATAGAAGTCTGTCATATCTGAAAGGAGTCAGGTGGTTGGGGTGCAGTTGTGATTATTTTCTATCTCCTTTGTCTCATGGGACGCAGGTGCTGCGGCTGTGTCTAGTTTATCTTGCCCACTTACACCAAATGTTTTGAAGGTGACACATGAACAATCTGTAAATATTATTTTAGGGGGCTTCTTACAGTGGCCTAATCACTCAAAAACTGTGCATGCAGCACAGCTTGAGAGTCTCACCCTCTGGGATTACTGATGACGTTCTGGACATATGGATTGGAACATCAAAATCAGTAGAGCTTAATGGCCACCCATAAATACAGCAGCCTAGCTCACTTCTTTATTCTGCAGTACAGGGGATGTGCTTTATAAGAGCATCTTTCTTTACGGCTTACTTGTCATTTGCTGGCTTGTTTTTGCTTTGAATTAGTACATTTTTTATGTTTTCATGTTGTAACCTTATTATGGACCCTATAGGTTACTTAAAGGCAGCAGGGCTGATTACCAGATTGTAGGTTCTTTCCTTTATCAGTCAGTCAGTCATTGTCCAACCCACTATATCCTAACACAGGGTTACAGAGGTCTGCTGGAGCCAATCCCAGCCAGCACAGGGCGCAAGGCAGGAACAAATCCCAGGCAGGGCGTCAGACCACTGCAGGGCACATACACACACACCAAGCACACACTAGGGACAATTTAGGATCGCCAATACACCTAACCTACATGTCTTTGGACTGTGGGAGGAAACCAGAGCACCCACAGGAAACCCACGCAGACACAGGGAGAACATGCAAACTCCACGCAGGGAGGACCCAGGAAGCGAACCCAGGTTTTCCATCCATCCATCCATTTTCCAACCCGCTGAATCCGAACACAGGGTCACGGGGGTCTGCTGGAGCCAATCCCAGCCAACACAGGGCACAAGGCAGGGAACCAATCCTAGGCAGGGTGCCAACCCACCGCAGGACACACACAAACACACCCACACACCAAGCACACACTAGGGCCAATTTAGAATCGCCAATCCACCTAACCTGCATGTCTTTGGACTGTGGGAGGAAACCGGAGCGCCCGGAGGAAACCCACGCAGACACGGGGAGAACATGCATACTCCACGCAGGGAGGACCCGGGAAGCGAACCGAGGTCCCCAGATCTCCCAACTGCGAGGCAGCAGCGCTACCCACTGCGCCACCGTGCCGCCATGCTTGAAATCATTGATAAAGTTATTTAATAAGAATTTTTTTCCTTTAGGAAATCAGTGAAAAAGGAGGCAGACTACAGACACCCAGGAAAATGTGGGAATGTGAAACAAAAAGACAATGGAGACCACAAAAATATTTTAAAATCAGTTGGAAGAGATATTGGCCCCTCTTGCTTGTAAAATAATCTTATGTAAAGAATAAGAGGATGAACAACTCAAGTGAGACAGCTTAGATATCAGCTAAGCAAACTAGCGTGATTGAATGAATGGTCTACTCTTATTTGTCTCTTATGTTCTAAGTAGGCCTTTTCATGATCATGGTATTATAGCACTTTGAACTTTGTCATACCAACTCCTAAAGTTTCTCTGCCCCTGCCATCTATGGAGCTTTAGTCTCAGTTTTTAATATGCGGCTTAAGCTCTGTTGCTATTGCATCACATTAATTTCAGAAATTCACTTCAGATAGGTAGATGGACAGATAGTACTTTACTTGTTCCAAGGGGGACGTTTAGCCTTTTACAGAAGCTCAAGAAATAAATATTATAATAAAAAAAACAATTTCACCCTTCAGAAACACACCATAATAACTAAAAAGAAGAAAAGTTCTGGCTTGGCTAATGATAAGAGAGCAGTCACAGTGAAGCATTATAGAGGTGTATTGCCATAGATATGAAGGAGCCTCAGTAGCGCTGCTTGACACACTTCTGCAAGTACTTAATGACAGTGTCAGAGAGAGGATAGGCAGTATTGTCCAGTTTTCTCCTTATTCTCTCCTTCACTACATCCTCCAGGGTTCGAGAGTGCACCCCATCTTGAATTAATGTTACCAGCCCAGAACACCACAGCCCAAAAAATCAAACTGCCCATCGCAGAGTTACCGAAGAAATGCAGTCTCCTATGTAAAATGATTCTGCTCTGCCCTTTCTTATATACAGTAGTTCTTTTGTATAAAGCATATTGTTTAATTGATGTTCCTTTAGTTGATTTTTCATTGTCTTCTAATATGTACATGGCATACATTGTTTCAGAATGTACTGCAAAGAGAACATACTTGCTGAGTGCTAACTATTAAAGGAGCTATATAAAATAAAATCTTATTTAATAAAAATGAGTATGTGAGTGCACGATAATAGAACAGCAGAGATGAGCAAGGGAAGGCATAAATTATGTAACTCTGTTTACACAGCACTTTTACTATCACTGTGTTGTTCTGTACAGGTTCATTATTTAAGTGTTATATTTCCATTTCCATTTCATTGCTTATCCAAGAAATATATCTGAAGGCCTGAAATATTAATTACATTTGCCAGGCGCACATGCGCTCATTAAATACGGCATTGCTAGATGAAAGCAATTATTATCCTGTTTTTAGCTTCGTCTGTTCAAATTAGATCTGTGCCTATTGACAGCTCTCGCACACTCCACTGGGACTGTTTGCTTTAAAGATGTTGTTATACATGGATTCATTTTTATTCATGTAAAGAGTGTGAATTTTTGCTTTTTCTTCATTGTGTAAGACTGATTTGCTACAGTACTTATTTTTTGGCTTCTCTGACTGAGACTCTGTGGTTACCACACCTGCCTAAGGATTAGGCTGCAATATTAGCAGAATGCTATTTACACAACACCTCAGATCAAGTTGTAGGCTCCCTTAAATCCCAAATCAATAAATCAGTAGTCAGAGTACACTAAAGATGACAGGCTTATCTGTATACTGTGATAGATTGCCTGGTTGGCAAGGTGTTGGCAGGGAGGAAAAAGTGACACAGGATAGGGAAGGGGCCCACCATGGCACTCAGGGGGTAGAGAAAAAAACATGCAGAAGTAATATAAGTCAACAGGCCAATACATAAAGAAGGGCATCATCTGGGAAAGAAAGGAAATCTTCTGAAAGAGACGGTAGCTCTCTGTGAGGAGAGGACAATATTCCCCCAGGAACTAATATGCATGCAACCCAGCTTGCATGCACATAGAACCTGAACCTGACTGTCTGACTAAGAGCTTTAATGGCTAAAGACCATTAAAGATATGACAGTACAACACTTTGTGGCTGACAAGCCCACCATGTGGCCCTGAGTTTGGAGACTTGGGACCTTGTTACCCTTTAAAGGATAAAAACTGGAAGAGACTAGTAGTAACCTTCCAGACCAATAGGTGGCATCACATAGTCTATGACTCAGAGGAGAAGCTGTCTGAAAGATCTGGTCCTTTAAGAGCTACTGAATTCTATGGGCTCCTTAAGTACTAGTAGGCACTAGAATGATGGATCAAACTGAGTGTCCCTGCAGAAAAAAAATTATCTCTTCTGTATTATGCTGTAGCAAGTGTTTCTCCCTGGCTCAAGTTTCTTTTCTTTTTACTTATGTAGTTTGTTTTCTTTGGTATGTTTACATGTTGAATACATTTTTTTGTTTTCTTTACATATATATTTTTTTTACTAAATTAGTATTTTTTTATTGTATAATAATTATGCATGTTCAAGTCTTTTCTTCAATGTATCTTACCATCTATATGTGGAATATATGGGGGGCAGATTCTCCTGATGTCACTGATGTTGAACCACCTCCAGCCTTATATAAACTGGGATCTTAGACAGCATTAGTGTCAGGCCATTATGGCTTATGCTTCTGTTTCTTTGGCTCTTTCTTTGATCTTCGATTGTGTAAATGCTTTTTTGTTTATGAACTTGGGCTCTGTTTTTAAAGGATTTAATTTTCTGGATCTGAGATTTGGTACCATCTGCTTAAATTTGATGTTTTAGGCATATGGTTTTTGCCTTTTGTTGTTGACATCATCATGCCATTTTCTTGTAACATCAGCATGACCTGCCCCACTATGTTCCACATATGCAGTAGAAGCAGGGCCTGCTCAAGGGTACATGGCTCCTCTAGGCATTGTTGGGTACAAGCGCCCACAATTTGTAAATGACATTGAATAATGGCTCCCTCTTGGAGACTGGCAAACTTGAGACCACAAGTGAAATCACTGAGCTTCCCCCTTGGAGATCAGTAAGTAAAATCAAAGACTACACCCTTTGTGATCATTGTACTAGCCCCAGCATGCAGATTTGCCAGATATCCCCCCATAAAAAATCGGTGCACTTGCAACTGTAAGTAAATTTTAAGAACAGTCCCCATTGAGATTAATCATGGAGAAGGAAGGGAATATTTGGAATGGTTTTGGTGCCTCCCCACCAAGTCATGGCACCACTATACCTAGACCTGGACCTGAGTAGAAGACAGCATAAATAAAAGACCAATATAAATGCATAATTAACATTATATAACAAAATAATACTACAATTAAAAAGGCAAAGAAAACAAAAACATATTTAACAGCGAAATGCATGAAAGAAAATAGGCTAAATAAGTGAAAAGAAACGAGCAAGGAATAAAACCCTAGCTACACCATAACACTCTGAATTGGTTCTCTTCAGAAAATGATGCAGCATCAACATCTGTTTTCTGGCCACAGCAGTGATTAAAAAAGAGAAGAGTGTACTGAATATGTTCTTTTCTCAGTCCTGTCTTTCACCTTTGCCCACTTACAATTTCACATCTTTTCTCATATCTTCTGATTTTATATCTTGTTGACCCCTTATAATTTTCAAGCTGTAGCCATCCTCCATCTTACTGTGCAGAAGGTCCAATAATACCACAGTTCCATACATACTTACAATGTGACAAGGGGCACCTCTATACCATTCTAAAATAAAACAAACATTCTCCAGAGTCTGAGTTTACTTAAAAGAAATTTGCTTATTTACTAGCTTACACACAAAGGAATGCTACAAAAGGGAGAGCATAAAGCATCAATACAAATTATCCAGGAAAGAAGGTAAGTCCTAGCTACTCCACTGGACCTGTCAGTAAATAGTCTCCTTTAACTTTGGGATGCCATCAGCCACCAACCATAAAAAGTGTAAACTATCTCAAGTACCACAATATTGTCTCTCTGTCCAACCAGCATGTCTGATTCCATCTCCAAACTGTGGGTGTGTTACCACCAGCTCAGTTATGGTGCCCAGTTCAACTCCTGACTGTGAGCTCAAGGGGACATTGGCATGGAGGACCTTTAATCTCCACCTATGGCTTTAGGTTTTACAGCAGAATCAGACATACAACCACAAGCTCCTACATCTGTGAACCTCCACTTTTAATTAAAGAACCAGGTTGTCATCACATTTCCTAAGCTGCAAATTCTTCATATTGGACAATTAGGTCCCATATATTCCAGATAGAAACTCATTGTTGCCATCAGTTAAATTATTTCAGACTTCCATGTGCAACACAAGAAGTTTCATTGTGTGCCAAGACATTACTTGAAGTTGGAATGTGCAAACTATACTCACTAGCACTGGATTGGACATGTAAGATCTGTTGATTGTGCATTCCCTTTTTATTTCTATGAGCAAATGATAAAACACAATTAAAGAATTGTTCATATGCTTTTTTTATTTTATATCAAAACAGATCAGTGTTTTCCATGTAAATGAAAATCTTATAAAAGTAATAGCTTATAGTAAAATCACAGATACACTTCTTTACTGATAGATGCTGGAATACTACATTATGTAATCTAATATGTTATCTATAATTCTTACTCATGTTACTGTTTCCAGTACAAAGGTAATTCCACCCAGAGACATTTGATGTTATGTCTGATCCCTACTGACCAAGCGTCCTTAAAGGAGGCCCTCCCTAGAAGAATATTGTCACATTCACCAGAGCAGTGCTGAAAGATGGAGCACTGACGAAGCAGAACTTATTCTTTATTCAAAACTTATGTCTAGAAAACAATAATTCATCAAATCAAAGCATTTTTTCCATCTGGGACAACTGCTTTATGTTTTTTTTTGAAGAAGTGACTTTTCCAATTTCTAGCTTCCCAAGTATGACAAACCACTCTCCCTCTCACCTTCTGTCCACCTTACATGAACAATCTCTCTGCCATGTCCTCTACCTACTAGTAAGACTTTACTCAGATTCTCCTCCCAAATGCAGACTCAAAAGACCTCAGTGTAAGAGTCTCTCTCCTCCCTCCCCTTGACTCTTTTAAGTCATTATCTAGTCTACTGTAAAAATAAACTTGTATTTTGGGCTCTTATCTATTAGTTCCATCTTTATAATACACCTACCTCTCTTCTTTCTGAGGTGCATTCATTATGGGTCTTTAGGTATAACAGGAGACAAAGACATGGCAGAAGGGTATGAGGCCTCTAAATGCTCTACAAAAGGCTTTACTGGCCATTGCCTGCCTGGAAAAGACCTTGCCCTAATGGGGCTTAATTCCAGCTCCAGTAGCCTGCCTCAGACTTTGCAGTTCCAAAAGGGATTATAGCCTCAAAACAAACTAAAATGTCTCAAAATCTGTCTAAAAGCCCTACAAAAAGAAGAATGATGTTTACCTTCCAGAATTTTCATAAGTAAAATAATTTATCATTCAAAAAAAGCAAAAAAAAAGCTAATCAGAGCAAAAGGGCCAAAAAAGGAGTTGCTTAAAAGCTAAAAATAACCAAACAAGTCCCAAAACAAATGTTAAAACAGAATTCCAATAACAGAGCAAAAAAGAATTAATAAAATCATATAATCCAGAGAAAAACAATACTTACATTAAGACTCCAAAAACTAAAATTCCCAACTGCTGGCTGTCATTTCTGACTGGAATAAATAGGCAGAAGGAGCCAGCAACCATGACATCATCCCCACCTCCTGTGACTCCACCCACAAAGCACAGGGAATAGAGACACATTTAAGGGGACAAAACACAAATAACAAATGAAAATTGAAACCAGCAGAAATATCATAGAAACAGGAAAAGTAATAACTCAAAATTACAAAAAACAGCAATAAAAATAAAATACACCTACATTCAAAAAGTTACATAATAACCTCGAGGATTCTTTCGTTGCTGCATTGCAGAATCAGATTTTTAAACAAGTCTGTGTGTTATTTAACTTTGCTCCCTTCCACCTTTTCAGATTTTCTTCTTGCTCTAGTTTTCTGTCTTCTCCTGGTCTTTGGTTTTGGTTTGTTTTCTTTGGTCCTATTTTTTTGTGACAATACTATTTGTTAATCAGTTAGTTCATTGCTTCAATTACAGTACATTGATCTGTTTTTGAGATTCTTGTATTTGTAGTTTAGAACAGATGCCTCTCTGAGACTTAAGAGTTTAAGTGTTTTTTGTGACAAGACCATTTAGTTGATAAATCAAAAGAACACAGGGATAATATCTTTGAAAACCCTCTCCTAAAAGCCTGAAAACAGCACTTACTTTAAACTCTTCTTCTTCTTCTTTTGGCTACTCCTGTTAGGGGTCAACACAGCGGAACAACTGTTTCCATATCTTCCTGTCCTCTGCATCTTGCTGTGTCTCACCTATCTCCTGCATGTTCTCTCTCACCACATCCATAAACAATCTCTTAGGCCTTCTTCTTATCCTCTTGCCTGGCGGTTCCATCCTTAACATCCTTCTCCCAATATACCTAATATCTCTTCTCTTACATGTCCAAACCAATGTAATCTTGCCTTTCTGGCTTTGTCTCCAGATATAATGTTCCCTCAGGAAAACTACCCCATTTCTCCTCCCATCCAAACCATGGTAGAACAATTTGAACCTTCCACCAATACACCTGGCCTTACTCTCCTTCCATGTGGTCTCTTGCACACACCTCTCTCTCTTTACCAGTCATACTGCCAACATTCAAAGTTCCTACCCTTATTCCCACTTTCTTAACCTTCCTCCTCTCCTTCTGCCTCCAGACATGCCTTCCCCCTCTTGTTCTCTTACGCCCAACAGCAGCCCAATGTCCACCACCACCCTGTTGACTAACAGTACTGGTGGTGGCCATGGTTAACCCAGGCCTTGACCAATCTGGTATGGAAATCTGTATTGTTGTCTGCAGATTGCTCTGTCAAAATTTTACACCGGATGCCTTTCCTGATGTGACCTTCCCCATTTATCTGGGCTTGGGACCTGCACAAAGAAACACATTAGCACTTACCTTAAACTATCTTTTCAAATGCTGACGACATACTTTTGTCAATCTATTCTTTCAGGCACTGTAAACTTCAAAGAGAACAGCCTGACCAAGAAATTAACTTCAAACATGCACAGGAGAAGACATTCTGTGTAAAAACATTTCAGAGCATTCAGTTATTAGGCTGAGGATACTGACGCAAAAATAAGCTGAATCAAAATGAAAATATGATGAGGAGAGAAAATAGAAAGAAATTAACCTGCAGCATTGCAAATCCACTTCTCAGCTTGATTTTCTTAATTCCATTTGGCTCTTTTTGATTTCCAATTATTAATGTCCTGCATAAAATAACAGCAGCTTGACCCTTTATAGAAAAAATGAACAACAAAATACAGACAGAGACAAAATATATGATGTGGGCAGAGTAATTACACAACACAATATCACAAATTACCCTTCTCCACCACCAGCCAACTTCATTCTTCTATGTCAGTCATTCCAGCCACTCTCGCACTTGTCATTTGGCTGTTAAGAGGAAGTGGTGATCATTTTTTCCATCAAATTCATCATCTCTAGTTACCAATGCAAAATGGATCACTTTTGTCACCTGGTCAGAGGCTAAGAGCAAAAAATGTAATCTTCCTTTCCGACAAGAATATTTAGCTCAGTATGAAGCAATTTCTCTGAGCCCCTTTGAAATGTGGTCTATTGCAGCAAAGGAATTAGGGATGTATGAAATCACCTCCCTCACAACTAACTGCAGTGAATTTCTTCAGCAAAAAACAAGAACCAAAGGATTAAACTTGTATATTTATTAATCAGGAAATGATAGGCCTTCTATAGGGCAATACAAAAAAAGCAAGAATACAAACAAAAGTCAAGTCTTCTGTTGTGGACACGCAGAGTGTTTGAGGATTATTGTGAGCATACTTAAACCGGGAAATGATTAAGAAGCAAGAAACAAAGGTCTAGAACAAGTGATGGTGAGAATACCTGGAGAATTAAATGAAAACTAGTCACAAGGAATTAAAGGAGCAAGGTGAAATCCTGCTGCTAGAAGTTACTTGGCAAAAGCTACCTATCGCCATGAAGAACAAGGGTTTTTAACTGAAAATTAAAGGCAGCGTGTAACTGCCGCCATATTTATGCTGTCACTTTCTAGGTCGTCATTAGTATGATGATTGCAGTAACATGACCAACTCCAAAGTGGCACGTAAACAAACAAAATGTGTCAAAACCAATGTGTTCATGTGTCAAAACTCCATAAACAGACAAAAATGCACATATAAATTAGGCTAATGCTACAAATCGTAAATGTACAGTACATGGTTAAGCTGTCCATCACTAACACAAACTCTTCGAGTGTTTAAGGTTATCGAATGCAAAGTTCAGACAAACTACTGAGTGCACCAACATCTTTTATAAAGAAAGTGTAATGACACCATAGGTCATACACCAAATGGACTATACCCTTGTAACCAATATGGCGGTGCTCAAAGAAAAACTGCATAAAAAATGGGGATACAATGAAGTCACAAAAGTAATGTTGTAAATAACAATTTAAAAAGCTATATTAAAATGATCAACAATAAAACAAAACAATTCTTGATGACCTTAGATAAGTTCTTAACATTGTGCCCATCGTCATACCAAACCATCTGCAATTTGCCCAGACTTGAATGAGTACTTAAAATCCACAGAGCGAGAGGAAATTAAATAAGTGTTGGAATTAAAAACTGAATTATTGTCATTTTTACAGTAATTTTTAAAAAGTTGTGATGACATTTTCACTGATCACAGCTATACTGTGGTAGTGGATCAAACTTGTTAGAGGCCATGTGCCGAAGGAGCTCAACCCTACTATGTTCAAAGTGTTTATTTTTTCTTTTTCCATTATTTTTAAATTATAACTCAGTCTAAACAACAAAATAATATATGGTCTAATATTTTGCAAAGAAAGTTTTCATTTTTATTATTAAATATTTATATTATCACTAGCTGTGTAAGCCCATGCTGTAAAAAGCCTGGGGTTCTAGAAACAATTGAAATCATCAGAAAAAAAACCTGAAATTTAGAGATGTCATGTAATTGAAAGGAACTACTCTGGGCATCTCTCTCCTAGGAGGATTAATTTTGCCGATGTGCTCGCATCACTTGTGCATTAGGGGCGGGAGGAAAAGTAAAAGGGATACTGTTTTGCCGATGTTAGCAGCTAAGCAATATTCTCTTCCTTCTGATGTTTCGTTTTGCTGATGTGCTGGCCCTGCTTGTGTTATTAGCGGCTGAACGAGTTTTCTGTTTCCTCAGAGGTGGAGCCCTTACCCCGACTCCACGTCTAACTTTCGGGCCAGACAGACACACACACTTCCACGTGTAGATGTTTATATATGAGATTTATGTGATCACAAACTTCCCTTTATAGAAAAGAGTTTTAAAGAGATACTAGAGACACAGTAACAAAATCTCCTCCCCTGATTCATCTATAAAAGCTGTCTTTGTCAAAGACCTTCTAGCAGTCAGGGAGGAAATAGAACAAAATGTCCAGGAAAGGTTAACACAGAAAAAGAGAGAAAGAGTAAACCTTTAAAGACATGAAAGTTTGGCAGGAGCTGGATGGAGCAGCCAATGTGGTGCATGTGGCGAACGAGGAGGCAGGAGCCTTGATGATTCATGTGTGGGAAAAAACATCACAAACAGGTGGCTGCAAGCTGTTTAGCTGCATATTTGTTGTTTTGGGTGGTGCTCCCTGTGGCCCCTAACAGCGGGGACATTTGCATAGGTGCAGTAAGGCTTAGCGATCTGCTTGTACTGTTTTCTTATGTTAAGCAATAAATACATCTGGCTGTCTGAGGGCTCAAACCTACACATCCTGCATAGCCTGCATTCATGTGTGTGTGTGTGTGCGTGTATGTGTATCTGTCCCTTCTGTCACAACACTCATTACAATATATGAATTAACCAGTAGGCTTCAGTTAACTTGTGTTGGCAATAGCAATTTTATCTTTCATTTTTTCTGTCAGTGTAAAGTCTTCTGTTCAGCTTCTTTTTCTCTCTCCCTCCCTGTTTTGTCAGTTATTTTACACATTTGTCCAATAGGATGCTGCAGCCCTGACCATTTAAAGTACGTTGACTGACTTACTGACTGAAGGTAATGGGGAGGCTTTTTAGGAAAAAAACCTAGTGGGAAGAGCCTTTTCAGCTGCGGATTTTGTTGCTGTTCACTACAACATTTTTTGCTAGTTGTCCCCAGACATCAATTCTCAGAATATCACGTCTGTCCTCCTAAAAGAACTAGCTTGATGGTGTTCTCTCTTAACTTGTTTAACACACAGATTGGAAAGCTCACATCTTGTTCGTACTGCTGTTTATGCCTGGCCCATATACAAAATAATACTGTAAAGAAATTCTCTCTCTCTCTCTCCATTTCTTTCCCAATGTCATTCCCTTGACTAAGTTGCTACTGGCAACCTGCCAAGCGTGCCATTTGTGACCACTAGGGGACATTTGGAACATCAAAAGAAATAATCACCTTCACTTAGTTTTAACTCAGATATGCTGGATGATTTATTCATTGTTTAGCAAGTCATCAATATAGTTTCCTTATCCTCTAGTTAGCAGATTGGGGAGATCTCCGGAGTGCAATCAACGCCCAAAGGCAACTAACTGCAAAGCAAAAGGCCCATAAGGCAAATAGAATAATCAAAGTCTTACCTCCATTAACAGAGACGGGAAACTCTTTTGTCATTTCCATAATAATGCCTCCAGACAAATCAGAGTTATTTTCTCCTTGGCTGTGTTAGATGAATTAAACTTCAGCAATTCCTGCTCCCTTTTAAGACCACCTAAGTCCACATAAATACAAGGGGCATTTTCCCTTTTAGACCTTAAAGTGCTTAGCTGGTTAAATTGTTCCAGTGACCCATTTGGGCATGTTTATACAGAGGCATATTCATCTTACTGAAAAGAAATCAGAACGGACTTGGAAGCATACAGTGTTCTCACTCCCCCTTACAGTGGTATTCCCTGTGCCCATTTCTCACAAGAAGGTGACACGGACTGTAACAATGTGCATAGAACTATCAGAGAAGCATTTCTAGAATGCCAGTAAATCAAACCTTGAGATTACTCACTTTTTAATTTACAATACTGTGAGAACATATTCATCCTTCTCAGTGCTTTTATGTCGCATTACAATCGGGAATTAAAATGTATCTTCATTTGCATTTTATGTAATGGACTTAACAATATAGTCCAAATTGTTGATGTGGTTAAAAAAATACCTTGTCTATATATAAAAAGGGAAAAAAACAAGTAAAAACTGAAAGTTGCATATGTATTCAACCCTTTTTCTATGAACCTCCTAAATAAGATCTGGTCCAACCAATTAACATCATAAGTCATAATTATTTGATTCAAGTATGTGTAATCAAAGTGTCACATGATCTGTCACATGCTGTCTGTATAAACAGACCTGAGGCCTCATGTATAAACGGTGCATACGCACAGAAATGTTGCGTACGAACGTTTCCACGCTCAAATCGCAATGTATAAAACCTAAACTTCGCGTAAAGCCACGCACATTTCCATGGTACCTCATACCCTGGCGTACGCAAGTTCTCCACTCAGTTTTGCAGACTGGCGGCACACAGCGTCAAAGCAGTGCTACTGTTCCTGTGTGGTTACCCTTTCTTTTTCAGATCCACATCCCTGAAATTAACCGCATATTGTTTATTAGTTTAATGCATCTGATTGTAATTAACCAGTAACAATATAATGGTCCACGGAATGGTCAAACTATTCTAAATACAATAGCTGCTTTAGCGTTGTTACTCTCACTGCACCTTCTTTTACTTCTTTCAGCTGCTCTAGTTAGGGGTTGCCACATGAGATCATCTTTTTCCATATTACTCTCACTGCACCACTCGGAGCAGCTGATTGGAAAAAGAATTATCAGTATACAGCATCAAGCACACCTGCCTCAGCCATGCTTCCTATTTGAACTGCTTTTCACACGGCAAATGCTTCAAAACCTTTCCTGTACGGACCTCGCGGTTCAGAAAGAGTTTCATCCCAAGAGCTCTAAACACAATCAATCAGTTCATCAAGTTCTCCTTGTAGAACTGTTTGTACTTATAAGTACAATCGCCTCACTATAAACTTGCACTACAGTTATAATATTGCACAACCTGAGCCACTTTATAAAGCGCGTATTTACAAATGATGACGATATCATTTTTAAGATGAAATGCAGCAAAATATGTTTATTATATTATACAGATAAAACTTTAACTTAATTTAAATAATCTATATTGTTAATAATTAAAGGACATGGTGTCGCTACGCTAGCAAGGATCTGGCGCTCATTCCTGCCTCGCACTGTATGCTTCACTGGGACTGGCGTGAAGGCTGGAATAATTAAACATGAAATACGAAGATATTTCAGTGTTCCTTAAAAGTTTGAAGAATCGGCCTTATAAACTTACAGTTGGCTTAACGTCTATTACAAAGCTGATTGTGTGGTGATTGGGTATTTGGAGAAAGAAAGGTAAGGACAGGAATTGGGGGTTAGTACATTTGAAAGAGACAGCACTGCTGCAATAAATTCATCAAAGGTCGCACAAAATCACTGAGCCACTGTGTTCCCATGTTTAATAACATGCTTTAACTCCTATCATCATGAAAATTATATCAAGTATACATCTCAGTATTTTAATTTTTCTCTGTACCTTAATAAGCTTTCATATGACACTCAGATGGTGGGCTACGACTCGCCTTTTCACGGCGACTTTGATATCTTACAACTACTTTTTTATTTTTAAAGGCATTGTGTGACTTTGTGAACTTGAGCTTTCAAGTTTCTCCAACACTCTCTGTCACTTGATCAACTTCCTTTTATTGTTTATACCACTGTTTAAACCAACAAATAGTACATTTTTCCTTGCCTCCACTTGGTATTCGCTGAAATTCTTATTTTTTCCCCCATGCTTTTTCCATTGTCTTTTCACAAAAGGCTGAGCTTAAGGGCTATTTATATTGATTTGCATATTCAAAGAGGCGTAATTCTGGGAGGAGTTGGGGCGGGACAGCAGGCGCGTGCACGTGCGTTACTTTTCACGCTGATCGGGATTTATGTAGCGGAAGAACGTGGAAGTTTGCATACGTACAGATTCCTGCATCTGGATTTTTCTGTGCGTACGCACATTCCCGCTTTTGTGCTTATGCCATGTTATAGTGTGAGTTCTACGCACGGCGTTATACATGAGGCCCCTGTTCTGAAAAGCCCCCAACTCTGTAACTCAGATACCAAATACCTACCGCCTTCGCCCCCCTGTGACCAAACTTCATACAATGGGAGACCGAGCCTTTGCAGCCGTTGCTCCACGGCTCTGGAATGCCCTACCAGAGAGCTTAAGAACACAGCAAGCAAATTGTGGGCTGTTTTTAAAAAGACTTTTCTAATTAGGAAAGCTTATTAAAAAGAATGCTATAATTATTATTGTTTTATCTCTATTTTTATCTTGCTTTGCCTTTGTTTAAACTTTTTATGTAGCACTTTTGAGATTTACTGATAATGTAAAGTGCCCTATAAATAAAATGCATTATTATTATAACTCCACTAAACAAGCAACATGAAGACCAAGGAGTGCTACAAACAGGTCAGAGACAAAGTTGCAGAGACGTATAGATCAGGGTTCGGTTATAAAAAATATCTCAAACTTTTATTATCTCACGGGCCACCATTAAATCTATTACAACAAAATGGAAAGTATATTTCAGCACTACAAACATGACAAGAAGGCCACCCACCAAAACTCACAGAGTGAGCAAAGGGAGTATTAATCAGAGACGCAATCAAGACACCAAGAATAACACTGAAAGTGCTGCAAAAATCCACAGCAGAGATGGGAGAATCTGTCCATAGACCCATTTTAAGCTGTACACTCAACAGAGCAGGGTTATATGGAAGAGTGGCCAGAAAAAAAGCTATTGCTTAAAGAAAATATAAGAAAATACGTTTGGAGTTTGCCCAAACGCACATGGCGGACTCCCCAAACACTTAAATAAAGGCTCTCTGGTCAGATGAGACTAAAACTGAACCTTTTGGCCATCATGAGAAACGCCATGTGTGGAGCAAACCCAACACTTCCTACCACCTCAAGAACACCATTCCCACAGTGAAGCATGGTAGTGGCAGCATCATGTTGTGGGGACATTTTTCATCGGCAGAAACAGGAAAACCGGTCAGGACTGAAAGAAAGATGGATAGCAATAAATACAGGGCAATTCTTGAGGAAAACCTGTTTCAGATCTTCCAGAGATGGTTTAAAGGGAAACATTTAAATCTCTTGGAACAGACTAGTCAAAGCCCAGAACTCAATCCAATTGAGAATCTGTGACATGACTTGAAGACTGCTGTACACCCATACAACTCATCTAATTTGAAGGAGTTGGAGCAGTTTTGTCTTGAGGAATGGCTGAAAATCTACATGGCTGAATGTGCTAAGCTAATAAAGACATTCCTCAAGATACTTGCTGCAAAAGGTGTCTCTACAAAGCATTGACTTTTGGGGTAAATACTTATGCGCTCTCATGATTTCTGTTTTTTTTTTGTCTTAAATATTGTTTGTGTCAAAATAAAAAATATTTTGCACCTGCAAAGTGGTAGATATGTTGTGTAAATCAAATACAGTAATCCCTCGCTATATCGCGCTTCGACTTTCGCGGCTTCACTCTATCGCGGATTTTATATGTAAGCATATTTAAATATATATCGCGGATTTTTTGCTGGTTCGCGGATTTCTGCGGACAATGGGTCTTTTAATTTCTGGTACACGCTTCCTCAGTTGGTTTGCCCAGTTGATTTCATACAAGGGACATTATTGGCAGATGGCTGAGAAGCTACCCAATCAGAGCATGTATTACGTATTAAATAAAACTCCTCAAATATATTGTGAGCACGGGGGCTGTTCGCACCCCTAGAAGATACGGCCGCTCCTCAAAAAACACTGAAAGATTACCTTCACATTGCTCTCTTCCTTGCTGGGCTTAAATGTGGCTGTTTTGTCAAGCGATATGCTTCCTGCATGGTGCTTCGCATACTTAAAAGCTCGAACGGCACGTATTGATTTTTAATTGTTTGTTTTTCTCTGTCTCTCTGTCTCACTCTCTCTGACATTCTGTGCTCCTGACGGAGGGAGTGTGTGCAGGGGGGGCTGTTCGCACCACTAGACGATACGGACGCTCCTCTAAAAAAATGCTGAAAGGCTACCTTTACATTGCTCCCTTCCTAGCAGCTCCGTTGTCCGATGGTGCTTCGAATACTTAAAAGCCCAAACAGCCCTATTGATTTCTGATTGTTTGCTTTTTTCTCTCTCTGTCTGACATTATCTGCTCCTGATGCGCACTCCTTTGAAGAGGAAGATATGTTTGCATTCTTTTAATTGTTAGACGGAACTGTCATCTCTGTCTTGTCATGGAGCACAGTTTAAACTTTTGAAAAAGAGACAAATGTTTGTTTGCAGTGTTTGAATAAAGTTCCTGTCTCTCTACAACCTCCTGTGTTTCTGTGCAAATCTGTGACCCAAGCATGACACTATAAAAATAGCCATATAAACATATGGTTTCTACTTCGTGGATTTTCACCTTTCACGGGGGGGTCTAGAACGCAACCCCCGCGATAGAGGAGGGATTACTGTAGTGCTAACCCTCCAAAAACTCCATTTTAATTCCAGGTTGTAATGCGACAAAACAGGACAAACACTGATAGGGATAAATACATTCACAGAATTTGAAGTAACATTCATTAATCCATATCATGGATTAGTACCAACCTGATTGCCAAAATGTTACTTCAAATTCCAGATGAGTGATGGATTCTTAAGTATTATGATGAATGGTGTTAAAAATTTGAAGTAACCCAAGCCTCTCTGTGAGGTTTTCTTCTCAGAGAGCTGACACGCAGATTAGATCCCATTTCCTACATGTATTTCTAGTACACAAATCAATGACTGCCTAAATGAACTGACATCTATACACTACAAATCTCCTTCCCATAAATGAATATACAAATAAGAGCAAACATATATCTGATTTTTACATCCTGACTGCTTCAGCACTGGAGTTATCCCCTTCTCAGCCTTATTTCCACTTCTGCCCCTTCACTCTGAGGCAGAGAGTTTTAGATCCTCACTTGTTGGTCTCCTGGAAGATATATTTCTTATTTCTTTCAACAATAATAAATTCCACAGAGAAAGGTCCTCATCGTTGAGGATCTGGTCGTCCCCCCGCTCAGATAAACTGCTCCGCCTGGCAATAACATTTATCAGCCGCTCACCTGGCCGCTATTCTTTATATCAATTGCGCATATAATCACTCGGCACTCAGAGCAAATGGGAGCCGTAAATATTGCTGGAGCAATGCGGGCTTGAGAAATAAAAAAAAAAAAAAAACATCGAGCAGCTGTGATGAATTAGGAGGAAATTCAGTTTTCCACAAGCAGTAGCCGAGTAAAGCATATGGTATGCAGCATTGGCAGAGAGCACTGAGGCACAAGTGAGGCTGGAGCGCAGCTTCACACACTCACGTGCTGTTATTGCTTGAGTTAGGCTTGTGCCGACATCAGCCAAAGTGATCAGCTTGAACAGTAGCACGGTTTCACAACTCTAAGGTAATGCACTTTAAATTTAAAAACCATGTCAATAGTGCGTGTTCACAAGAAAGACACAGAGTGGAACTAGAGGAAGAGATTAGTCTGAATGTATGAATGTCCAAAGCACATTAATTCTGTGTGTACTGGAGAGTAACAGAGAGCTGTATATATTGAGTATGATGGGCTTGTCCTTGCCTGTATCAGAATGAAAGTACAGGCCCAAGATCAATAGTAGGATTTCTATACACTAAATACAATACACATACCTCTCCGCCAGACAGAATTTAGGATCCTGTTTACTGTAATTAATGGGGAGGACTTACTCACTACACTACACACTACCTCAGTTATAATGCTGTCATTTTTGAGTATTAACATCTGCACAGCTAAAATAATTTATTTTTATGTAGCATCTTTCATGTGATATGGTTAAACACACATATTGTGAAGTTATAGTAGTGTGTAATATAGTAGTGGTGGCTCTGAGGCTAAAGATCTGTGCTGGTATCCAGAAGGTTGCCGGTTCGAATCCCAAATCACTGCTAAAAGAGATCCTACTCTGCTGGGCCCTTGAGCAAGACCCTTAAACTGTAATTGCTCCAGGGGCGCTGTACAATGGCTGACCCTGCGCTCTGACCCCAAGAGGTATGCGAAAACTAACAAATTCCTAATACAAGAAATTGCATAAGGCTAAATAAAGATCAAAAAAAGTTATGGGAGTGCAAATAAGTATGACCTAATGTATCTATTGATGTATGTAAGATGACCACTAGAGGGTGCTCACCATAATGAATGGAATACTGATGGTAACATGCCCTAACGAGGAGATTAGGTTGGTGAAGAGTGGAAGGATCTACACAAGTTAGTATTTTAAGAATAGTTTATAATGGAAGGACAATGGTAGCTAATGGGTCATAACAAACCACCCTAATCCAGTAGATGGCAGCAAGCTGAAATGTTGTCTTATGTATGGCCCCTCCTTTGCTGTATAGTGCAGTAATCAGTCTTATTGGATGCCTGCCCTTTTTAATGTATTATGTATCTTGATCAAGGTTCAGGAACACCTTTGACTCCAAGGAGAGTTTTAAAGCAATGGTCGGAGGAGTTCTAAAGGATTTTTCTGAATTTGGCAGTGGCTGGATGCTTACAGAGACTTGGTAGTGGAATGAATGTGAAGGCTGGACTTGTGAGGGGGAAGAGAGTCCAGTGTGGTTCATAAGACAGGAAAGGGCAGGAAGAAGTGCTTTTATGATTTTTAAGGTCAGCAAGTGGGCTATTCACCCTCCGTTGGCTGTCCATTGCATTAAGTAAGCTTAGAGAAGCTTAAGGTTTTTTATTTTGTTAATTATTCTTTTTATTATTGTTACTGTTATTCCTTTAGTGTTACCTTTCCCTTATGTATTTAAGTGTTAATAAACCAGTTGGGCTTCTTTGGTGTTATTCTTAAATTTGCGGTTGCACCTTGACAGCCTCTTGCATAATGAAAACTCAGATATTAGTATATAAAGTTAGACTTTAAATATAAGGATTGAATATTGAATATAGGAGCTCAAATTTAAAGCACATAGAATTCTAATATGTTTTTGTGATCCAATTTTTTAATAGAATAAATGAAAAAATAAAGAAAAAGGAATTATAAAATAACTCACCATGACCCTCACCTCTTTCCTGTGAAGAACAAGATTATAAATGGACAGAAGAAATGAGTATATGGAGCCTATATGAAAAATCAAAGAGGGTAGTGGTCCACAGACAGCCTGAAAATGAAAATTAAACATAAGGGTTAAGATCCCATCATCACTGACCACTAGCAATCCAGCCACCCACAAGATGGGTGACTGATCTTGATATTGGGGCATAACAATCCATTGATCCTCAGCATCAAGAGCTTAAGAGCAATAACATTTCAGAAAGAATATTTTTCAGAGTCATAAGAGAAAGAAAGAGGGGCAGCGATGGTACGCAGAAAAAACAACCTCTGCCAAATTGGATTAAAAGAGAGCATGTCAAGGTCCAGGAGAAGGAATATGTGAAATAAGAGAGTAATTTGGACAGAGAGGATCGATAAAAGAGAGGTTGAGACAAAAATCTGGTAATGAGTAACAGAGGGACAGTCCCAAAACATGTGGAGAAAAGTTCCAGGTACCTTTTTGCGACCAGAAGTGACAAAAGGAGGTCAGTACACACACACATTGCAAAACATTTGTGAGGGGAAATTTTAAATGATGGACAAAATTAAACAAAGTATTCTGGTGGTTGGGGTTCCTGGAGTACAGAGTGATATTAGTAAAGATGGTATTCCAGGATAAGGTAATGGAAAATGGGAGATTGTGTTGCCAGTATGTAGTAAACAGAGTGTCAACTGTTTTTAATGTATTAAGGAACATTGAAAAAAGATAAAAAGTCGATAATGAGGAGAAAGGGGGGTGGACAGCGAAATACTAAATGTCTCGAGAACTGATCTCAGTAGAACATAAAACAAAAAAAAAGAAGAGGAAGGTATAGAGAACCTGGATCATAGTGCCTAGAACATCTGGAGTCCTGAATCATGAAACACATCTCCCAAGGTGTTAATACCTAAAAGAGACCAAGGTGGAAAGAAGTTGAGGCCCACTCCGGTTGCAAGGGCTTCAATTTATAAAATAGGGGTAGGTAAATTCCAAATGGGGATGAAACCTAAATGGGACCAGAGTTAGAGAGAAGGGAGTTTATTCGTAAGAAGAATTCAGTATGTAGGGAACTGGGCAAGCCAAAATGGAGGATTGGAAGAGTAGCTGAGCCACCTTCAGATAGGTCTAAGATTTTACACCCTGTGACAAAGTTCAAGTCTGAAGGAGACACTTTCCCATCTGTCCTGAATCACATTAGGGTAGATGGCTTAATATAGCATGTCTTGTCATCCATAGAAACGAGATATTAAATGAATTTGTGGCATGGATGGAAGAAAGCAGAGAAATGTCTTGATAAAGGTAATGTAAAGGACAAATTTGGACCAGTTAAGTGTGTATTTTTAACAAGTTTGTAAGCACTGAACTAGCTGTGTATATGGTGTAGATCTGATGGCGGTATTACCTGGGAAAAGCAGGATAAAAACATTTTCTATGGGCCTGCCATTTGTATTTATAGGGGTAATTAAGTCTGGTTTGCAGAGAGAAATGGCCAAAGGCTTGAGTCAGAGGCTGAAAAGAAGAGGGTATAAAGTTCCCCCTTGCCTAGCACCTCTGTGAATTTGAAAGGGTTGAGATATGTATGAATTGGTAATAGTTAGTGCTGAAGGGGATGAATAAAGACAAATTTGAATATATATGTAGTCCATTTTTAATGTATAAAGTCAAATCCAAAAATAAATTAAGTTAGTTTTTGAATATATGAAGTCTAAAGATTGAGGCGCTTTCCAAGAAAGCACAACCAGGTCCTTACATGTCATATTGAATACATTTAACAGATTTGTGATCATAATTACTAGGAAAATTAATATTAGAGTAACATGTTTGGTATGAATAATATATCCGTGTACCCATTTATTCCTTTTGTGGTCCAGATTTTATTTTTATATAGGCGTGTGATTAGACTGTTATGTCATCTAGACCCATTGGGCCTGCATTTTTAAGGCGTAAGTGCTGAATGCTAGCAATCTTGGGAGATTAAATGCAGGTTCCTTTTGCTTAACTGGGTAGAGCACATTGTTTATTGGGACATTATTGGCATGTGTACAGAGTATAATGAAATCCTTACTTCCATGTCATTTGTTGTCCGTTAAGTGCTTGACTCATTGGGGCCAATGACATACAATCTAAGTGTATGCACGCTTGAGCATTGTGTCTCATGGGTCTCCGTCTGGAGAAACACTAGAAAAAGACTAACGGTGTAACCCAGGTACTAGCCACTCCTTCTCTTTACAGTGGAGGAACACTCACCAGAAGAACTCTGATGTCACCTCTAGGAGAATGCTGATGTCTCTGCTTCTTCTACCATCTTGGCCATTTTAGCCACATCTTCACCAGAAGTCAGCATTCAGTTTGGAACCTGCTACCTCAGAGGATGGACCTCAGAGCGACATAACTGTTTGAACCCTGGCTAAACAATCACCAGAATTAGTTGTTTTTGGTGTATAACATCTTACTTTTTGTGCTTTGCTTTTTGTATATTCTAGGACCCCAGATCTTTACCTTCTCATATGTGAATCCTTCACAACATTTTTCTTCAAGACTGACAAATTTGTTTAACAATACAATACATCAGATTGTGTCTAGCACAGCTCCGTCCAAAAAGGGACGAAAAACAAGTTGCTTGTCCGGTTGAGATAAATTCTAAAGTGGCAAAGAAGGGCCTGAAGATGTTTTGTTGGGAGTGAACAACAGTGTGTCAGTTCTCGTGCATGTTTATGGTAGGAAATCTGTACGTTACCCTCAAAGTGTTTTGTTTTACATTACTCTAATTGCACATGACCTTTTCCAGCAAGAAAATCTGAATGATAGCTTGTCGTCTACTTTGTACCTTCCTTCCATCCTCTCCTTTCTCCTCTCTTACTCAGACCATTTATATGTTTGTGAGTGTAGTTTCTCCAAATGATACAGAGAGCACTAATGAGGAATGGCTGTGCTGATAACTCCAATGCCTTGAATGCTTAATTAGCTCATTCCCCTCTTAAGTGCTACATGACTGCTCATATTTCTTCCTACACACACCTACACGCACATCTGAGCTGCACTCATGTTAAAACCTGCACCTGAAGATCCACCACTGACCGAAGACATGCTATACCACAACATTTTAAGAGGGGTACTAAAAGTGACATTAGCATTCACCATATATAAATTTATGGTCATGTACATGGGAGTAGGTGTTACACTATTCATAAGAGCAATTTCTGTTCCTATTCCCAGAACAGAGCAAGTCCCACCACAGACTGACATCATCTCCAGCCCGTCCTCAGTCCTCCACTTCTGGTAAAGACAACATACAAGAAGCAGAACACAAAATGTAGTCATCATCTGAGCAGCATCAGACCTGCGGAACACGTCAACAATCCCCACGCCATTCAAGAGTTGCATAGTGCCTCACAATCCACCTTATTAAAAGGGTAAGTGTCAGTGAATCTGGGTGTCTGTCAGGTTGCTATGTCTCTGTCATTTCAACAAATGGAGCATTACAAACATTAACACTGCTTTTACAAATCCCATAACAAATGGCATATAACGGACACATATGCACTTCATTTGTCATTCCGACAAATGGTAGTGAATCACAAATATTTACAATATTGTATTTTATTACTTCGAATATATGTGATGCGCCATCTGTTGGAATTTTATTACTCCAGGCATTGCAAAGTACACTCGAATAGATGGTGTACTGCAAATGTTTATGTTGAGTCTTCGTTGATTAATTAGATTACAGCCCATCTCAGATGGATAGCATAGCTAGTTCCATGTAATGAAATATCGGGATGTAAATGTTGGGTTTTTCTAGCTTGGACCCAACCCCTTTTTCTTCTCTTTTAGAGTATTATTGCTATATATATTTTTTATTGTTACATTAAAAACTGTTTATCTCTATGTCATCTATATTCAGACAAGTCAACTTTATTACTGTTTACTAATGAAGCTAAAGCTTAATAGATTCTCCTTTGCATATACAATCACATGGTGACACGGGGTCTTTAAACATTAGTTATCTAACATTAACTAAATTATTAGTTAAGGATGCTGGCCTAGTGCAATTATTCTAATAAAGGTTGACACAGCAAAATGTGACTACTAGAGGGTGCTCAACAGATCAACACAAATGATTGCATAGATAATATAGAAACAGGACATTATTGTCTTTCAAAGAGTACAGTGTAGGTTTTACTTGCATGTGCTAATGAACACTTGCCAATGACATGATTAAGTATAGCTACTGTGGTGGACAGCGGGTGCCCTTATCTGAATGGTAAGCCTTCATAATGGAAGGACCGAGAAGGAAAGTGTGCAGAGGGCATTATCTCCCCCTGATTGCTAGATGAAAACCTTCCTGGGTTGCTACGGGTTCCCACAGAACACAATGGGACATTGAGTTCTACTAATCAGCTCTGTTGGGTTACGTGGGCACTGCTAGGGTTTGCTGCAGAGATTGACAGGCCTTACTTTGTCGGGCTCCAGCCTCATCTGGATTTGCTTCTGGACCATGCCTATGGAACAACAGAAGTACTCCCAGGTGTTACATAAAAGGAGACCACTGTTGGAGCTCCAGGAGCCAGAGTTCAGAGGAAGAAGACAAAGCTTGCTGTGAGGAGTGGAGGCAGAGAGAGGTGCTGAAGACAGAGATAAAAAGAAGGAGCAAGAGTTGTGTTGCTGCTTTATTTGTACTTGTCTCTATGGTGGGAAACACTTAGGGAAGAGGTCCCCACAAATAAAAAGCCAGTGTTGTGCTGAACTTGTGCCTGTGTCTGTCTGTGTCAGGATTGGGGAGCTGGAACGCCCCCTGGTGACCACACTACCTTACCTTATTTGATCTATCTTCCTTACTTTAAAAGAACATATTTACTCAAGGAATGATTAAGCCTATTATTTAGACTCAAAGTTTACAAACATGGCTCTTGTGGTCATCCTTCTTATTGAGAATTGCTGTTTTTGTTAGGCCAAAGTAGAAACTTTTCCTCTCAATGCCCCTTCTCATTATCCACAATGGGCTAACACTGGGAACTAAGGCTCTTTCTAATGTTTCATCCTGCCTAGGTGGGTTAAAACTTGACCTTCATATCAGCCCTCTACATTTTGTTCTTGAGTTCTACTTTCTGGTGGGTCCTTGACCAAAAGAACCAAAAAGACATGCAGAGTTCTTTACAAACTTCCAGAAGATTGCTAATGGTGTTATTAATTATTGTATATGCAATGTGACTTACTAGATCATGACACAACACAATTGCTTACTTCTCATTTTGCTCCAATTGGACCCACAGGAAAGTTTAATGATTTGCTCAGGGACACAAACTCAGCCAGAAGTGCAGACTGATCTGAAAGCCTTGTGGATCTGGAAGCATTGTGGTCACTATAGCACACAGCTTGCCTACCACAGACGCCTATGCTCTAGGTGGTCTACAAACAGAAGCAAATGTCAGCATAATATAGAATGAAGGGAGATGTTAATTTCAATATGTTAATTTAAATATTGAAAAATAATGTAAAAAAATGCAACATTTTGATGAATGAGCCATCATCCTGAGTGTATAAATAAAACACACTTGATGTATGCTTAACATCTGCTACTTTATATTATGTTCAGTGGAGTTAGTTTAGACATGTTGTTATATTTTTGTCAAATTACTAAGGTAACCCAATATAGCATATATATATATATATATATATATATATATATATATATATTGTCACACACTTGCGCATGGCAGGCAACCAAAGGGCTCAAAAAGGGATAAGTCCAGGGGGTGTCGGAGTGCACTGATCCTTTCTCTTTTTCATCTCCAGACCAACCATGGGAAATTCTGCCTGGAATTGATGACGCCACTTCCAGGCCTGGGCTCGATGACATCACTTCCCATTCCGGCCAGGAGACATCACTTCTGGTTCCTGGCAGAATGACATCATTTTCCCTGCCTGACTTTAAAACCTCCATGTTTTCTCTGTCTAAGCTGCTCTGTTTTGGATTGATGTTTGTCAAGACCTTTTCATTTATTGAACCAAACCCTCATCTTTGGCAGCCTATTTCAAATATATACCGTCTTTTTCTGAAAATAAGACATCCCCCGAAAATAAGCCCTATCGAGATTTTCGGAACTTTTTGTAATATAAGCCCTCCCCCGAAAATAAGCCCTAGTTAAAATAATGTGAAAAAAAGAATTCGTTAAAAAATGCTGTTGATTTATTAAGTATGTTTAGCTTCCCTAATACTCGTATTTCAGAGAAATGTTTGAAATAAAATATTCTGAGAAATTCATTGTTTACCTCTACAGTTCGTTTCAAATTAATTCTTGGAATTTATCTTAAAAATACAACATAAGGCAGCATGAATACATAAATATTGTGTCCGCTCTGCTCTGCTGTGTTGTACTGCGTCGCGCGTATCGCAGAGTATGGTCGAATGAGGGGGGGAGGGGGGGGAGGGGGGCATGCATATGCGGAATGCGACGGAACGCGTCGTTGGCGCACACTATAAATAATTGTTCGTTAAGGCAGCAGTCTACATTGAGCGACAGTGCAGATACAATGTTTGTTCATTTCAGTCTTGTAAGTCTGATTATGTCCTCATACGTAATTTTATTTTTTATAAAGTGAATAATTTTTAACCGCAGTTAAAATGAGTACAAAACTAAAGAGCTATTCCGTTGAGTACAAAAAGGGAATTGTGGAAGACTCCAGGGGTGTAAATCTTGATTTATGACGATGTTCCAGAAGAAGATGACATGACTGTAATTGAATAAATTTTAATTTCTGTATTCTGTGTAAAATAAATAAATATTAAATAAAAATATATAAATATACTTTTATTTTTGTCCTCCCCCGAAAATAAGCCCTAGTGCGTATTTTGGACCAAAAAAGAAAGTAAGACAGTGTCTTATTTTCGGAAAAAGACGGTATATAGTAGATTTCCCAAAGACGTTTGGCTGTCCTGCCCAGGATGGAGGAGGAGGGGTCCTTACCCAGCCGGGATACCTTGATGGAAGAATGGACTAAATAGGTGCAATACCTGGTCGGGATGTAATATGATCCCCTTACTGGATGGGATGCCCAAAGAGTACAACAACTGGCAGAAGAGCACAGCAGGGAGCAGTTCATCTCCCACTTTAATAGGTGGCAATGTCCCTCATATAGAGTCCCAGTTTGGACACCTGCAGGGCTGCATGAGAGTTGGAGTGCAGAGGAGCAGCCCTGTAGGGATTCCTGGTGGATGATAGAGAGGGCTTTCGAGGGAGGTCCTCCCTGGCTTTCTCATAACCCAGAAGTGTTTCAATGGCACATCACTGGAAGTACTCCTGGGTCCTCAATAAAAGAGAGCGTGCTGCCTTGTCCAGGCAAGTCGGAGCTGAGAGCGGAGATGGGCAACACATGACTGGAGGAGTAGCAGTGCGGTGGGGAGAGGAAGAAAGAGAAGGAAGAAGAGACAACACTTATTTATTTATTTGTACAAGGTATTTCTAATAAAACCTCCCTTTATTTGAACCTGGGACTGTGTTTGTGTGTTCATGGTTGGGGTTTGGGACTCTATGGCACCCCCTAGCCTTCACTATATATATATGTACGCTCTATATGTATGTGTGTGTGCGCGTGTGTGTGTGTGTGTTTCAGTGGCCTGTTAACACAAATTAACAACTCTTTCAAACAACCAAACATGTGGCTAAAGCTCAATGTGTATTGAAGTATACCCGTTTAGTTGTTGTTTCAGCAGAAATGAGATTGTGAAGACATGATATAAGCATCTCTGACAGCCATATGATTGTTACTGGCAAACATGTTGGTTTCAGTATCTCTGAACAGCCACGGTTCTGGGATTTTTATGCACTGAAGTCAAATTTACAAAGAATGGTGAGATAAACAAAAAAACATTCAGTAAGTGGCAGTTCTATTGGCAAAAACACCTTTTTAATAAGAGAGTACAGGGAAGCGTGCCAGACTTGTTCAAGCTAACAGAATGGCTACAAATTCTCAAATAAGAGCTCTTTTACAACTGTGGTGTGCAGACGACCTTCTCTGAATACACAATATGTGGGCCCTTAAAGACGATGGATGACAACAATGAAGAACCATACCAGGTGCCATTCCTGCCAGGGTATGAAGAGAACTGTGAAACTAAAGTAAAAATGTAATCACTACATCTGGACAACAGAGCATGTTAAAACGTCTCCCAGTAAACTTAAAACCTACTCATCTTATTATTATGAAGCCTAATGTTTGCCAAAAAAATGTTCCTCACCAACCTGTATTTTTGACCCAAATCAGAATGTATGGAGGGATTCATGATGTTTATGCCGAATTATGACTCTATCATTTGCATGTCATAGAAAAAAGTAAGATTTATCAGTAACATTTTAGCTTAGGTACTGCAAAAATGCATGTATTACTCATTTGCTGCACTCTTACATAACAAGACCTTAACAAAGTCTTCTTTTAGTGTTAATGACACTTACTGTACAACGGATTGGCAAAGTGGTTATTCATCTGTGCAATGTGGCCTACTAAAATAACTTCACGTTTAAATGGTCAGAGGTGTCTTAAGTGAAGTGTCTTCATACTGCATATTTCAGTATACGGCCTGTGAATTCTTCATATTCGTAAGTCATTTCACCAGCATGTCAAATGCCACACTGCACAGAACAACAACTGAACAACCTATTCACTGATGCATTGTGTTATTATCACCAAAAGAATCCTTTGTTAAGGCCTTGTTACATAAGTGTAAATGAGTAATATATGCATTTTTGCAGTACCTAAATCTTATTTTTTTGTGATATAGAAATGATAGAGTCATAATTTTGCATAAACATCATGAATCGCTCAATCCATCTTGGGTCAAAAATGCCAGTTGGTGGTGGTACAGTAATGAGGTGAGGAATGTTTTCTTGGCACATATTAGGCCTCATAATGCTAAGATGATTAGGACTGACAAGTTTGTTGGATTGAATGGTCCTTTCTGATCAAAATTGTTCTGATGTTGTAAGTAAGTATCGTTTAAATGATGCATTGTATCTTCACACCTCTATGCATTCCTTTATGGCCAGAAGTGTGTACTTCCATCAGGATAATGCATCGAGTCACAAAGCACACATCATCTCAAGCTGGTTTTGTGACCAACACAGCAACTTCAGTTGACTTCAGTCACCTGCACAGTGCCCAAATCTCAATCATATTTATGATGAGGTGGTTCCAAGCGTGAATATGGCCAGAAAATCAAAAAGAACTTTGTGATGTCAAGACAGCATTGAAAACAAATTCCTAAGGAATATTTCCAACACCTTGACTGATTCATGTCTTAAAGAAGTCAGAGAATTTAGGCATAAATGGCAGATGTACCCAATAATGTGGCCACTTAGTATGATTGTGTCATTTTTTTTTGTTTTAACATTTTGTCACCACTGCTAGCACACCTTTAAATATTAAAAATATTTTGTTCAGTGAGACCAGGTACAAAGTGGATGTTTTCTACTCAGTGGTGCTAAAAAGCATCAGGCTCTTCCCAACTTAAATAATCGTATATCAGAAGGTTTGCTTTCTTCTCAAAGGAATAAATGTTTGGTGCATCGATTTTGTAGAGGGAGGTGTTGGGGCGGCTCAGCTGGAGAAAGCCTTCAGCCTACTGCCCTGTTTATCACATATCAGAGGGAGCCGCAGTGCAAGCCGCAGATAGCTCTCGCATTTAGAGAAATCTGGACTGTGGCAGCTTTATCTTAGACACGCACTGCCTATAATTACAGTGTGCCGCCTTATCCAAGCAGGGAGACGGAGGCCATGCAAAGCGCTTACAGACAGGCACAGCGTGGTACCCGCTGGCCAGTGCAGAGTTTAAAACTGACGAGCGGACAGCAGGCGGCAGGGCTCCTGCTCACATTAATCCTCCTCAACGTTTTCCACAAAGTTTTCCAAAGATGTTGCTCTAGAGTGTAATTTGCTGAGGTTATGGGCTTGTTTGTTTATTCATTCATTTTCTTGACAGCAAAAAGGCCTTTGTAAGCAAAAATGCTGAAATGCTCCACAGAGAAGGTTACATCCGAAAGGTTTGGGCTTGCTTTTTTTTTCCCATCATGACGCTGGACACAAGGAAGGAACTGCATTTTGTTGTGGTGGTTATTTATATTTTTATTTACTATAATATTTTGCATTAATAACAGTTCAGTTATCTATTCCATTATGGAGTCTCACTCTCAATCAATCAAGAACTTTATTGTCATTATGTAACACAACAAAATTATTTTTGTAACCCAAAGGTGCATTAAAATCCAAAAGGCAAATAGATCAAATAGATAACAATACAATGAATAAATACAAAGTAAAAGTTCAAAACAGAATAATCATACAAAATATATTAAAAATATATCAAGATGCCATATACAGTAACCGAGATGGATTATTATTGCATAGGTGTACAGCAACATACATTATTATTTCTCATATTAGTAAACCGTATACATTGCCAACTTAACTTATTGTACACGTTCAATTAATAAAAGCATCTCACACTGATGAAATATCAGGATTCAGCAGAGCTAGGCAGTTGGGAAAAAAAATATTAGTCTTTTTGTGCATGTATGAATTGATCTGAAGAGCCTGCCTGATGAGAGAAGCCTAAAGAAGTTATGCCCAGGATAAGTGATGTCCTTGATGATGTTTTCAGCCCTTTTCACACTGCGACTCTTGTATAGATGTAAAACAAAGTTCAATGCCAACAATGTCCTGTGCCATTTTTATGACCTGCTGCAGGGCTTTTCTGGTGGTTGTGGTGCAGTTGTTGTACCGGTCTGTCATGCAGTTAGTTAAGATGCATCTGTAAAAGTTGACCAACAGCTTCTGGGAGAGGTTAGCTCTCCTTAGCCATCTCAGAAAGTAGTGGTGTTGTTGTGCTTTGCCTACTACCATTGAGGTATTGTCAGCCCAGGAGAGGTCCTTTGTGATGGTGACTCCCAGAAACATAAAGCTGGACATTCTCCACAGCCTCTGCTTTCACTCTTTACCAGAAACAATTCTAATAAAGTAAGCACTACAGTCATCCATTCAACCATTAAGTCAATGTTTTTCTATACCTGGCTTCCTACAGAGATGGACGTTGTCTCATAGTAACACAATAAATCCTTATGAATCAGTTAAGGATGAATGTATTCTTCTTGTACATAGAATCCCTTACACATGAGACACTATGCGTCTCATTCTCAAATTGGCATAATGCAATTCAGAGTGTGACCACAATCCGTGCCTTCTTGCTGTTGCATGTTCTCCCCTTGTGAGTTTGGTTTCTACTGGGTACACTGTGTGAACGATTACGAAGTCGAGAAGCTACAGAAAGTGTTGCCAGCCCCAGTTTAAGAAGGATGAATGAAAAAAAAGACAAAATAAAGAGTACACTAGGGTGCTAAGATGGTGCAAACAGAAAGTAGAACTCTTGAGCTATCTTTTCAGCCACAGTGAGTCTGGATATTGGCTGCCTCCTTTCAGTGTTGGGTTGAATTAAAAAGCTGGTTTCTGGAAGAGGAAGGGCTTGGTTGCTTCTATGTTCTCCCCTGGCTGGGGTTCAAAGTTGCGTTTCTTGTCTGTTTTGTCCCATTTTGTGCCATTTATTTATATTAATGTTTTTTGTTTATTACGTGCATTATTCTTTGTGTTTATTTATAACTGAAAGATGTCCTGGTTGTGTTCCATGTGTTTTGCGGGTGGTCCCCCCAAGAGGCAGGGTCACCTGCCAATCATCACCAAGGACTGCCCTCCACAATATATATGGGAGGGCATTCCATCAGTTCAGAGCAGTTCATTTTGAATGCACTAGGGAGTGGAGAGTTTACTTGGGTTTTTGCTGTGCCTTATTGCTTTTCTTGATTTCCTGCAGTTTTTGACTTTGCTTTCAGTATTGCGACTATGTATGCTGTGGATTGTCCTCCTTTCCCAGGTAATTCCTTTTGTACTTTTTGGAGCTTTCTGTATTGTTTAAATATTTTTTTTGTTTTATAAAGACCCTTCTAGGCCCCTTTAATATCTAGTTGGGGTTTGGATGGGAATCCGCATCCAGAAGGCAATTTTTGATAGTATTTTTGGGACTTCTGTGCTTTAGGGAATCCTGAGTCACGTCAATTACAGAGCACCAGAAGGGCTGTCAATTGTCAATTGACGCCCCTCTGAAATGCAGGTGGAAAAGAAATTTGTGATAGTAAAGTGTGCTCCCTCTTGACCCGTGGTGTTATTGCTTACCTGTCAGGAGCCCCTGAAATTGCCTCCTATCTGTGTATGCTTGGCAACTGGCTTTTCCACTGAAAATCCCCAAACCTCTCAGGTTATGTTAACTGGCACCTTTAAATTGACCCCAGTGTTAGAATCGATATCCAAGCTTTTGCTAACTGGTTAGGCTCTGGCTCCTCACAACCCTGGTAGATTTGAGAATATATGTATATATGTAAATACTAAAATTAGGTTGTACAGTTGTTTTAGCTTCTTCCTCACAGTTGTAGCGACTTAGGTTAAATTGCAAAAATCATGGTATGACATGGCTCATTGAAAACTCGGCTTAATAATTGCATAGTTTTCAAAATAGCTTAAAAGGTATAAAATGCAGTGTTGTAATTCTTAAGGAAAAGGAAAACTTTGCTTATATGTTGCCACGTTCATTAATAGTAGACATACATTATGTGATTTTCTCATATATTATAATTCCCCTCAAACATTTAACAACACATCTGTGATTTACCTGATCAGAGACGGCATCCACTGTGGGTTTATTGGGGCCTCTTTAACAATCTTATATGTGATTGCATGGCAAGACCATTGTTGGGGACTCAAAGTATCTGCATAGTTTGACAATGTGAGGACTGATGAAATATTTTGCCATCTGTTTTTTGTTTTGCTTTGTTTAGTCCACTCCATCCCATGGAGGACATCAGGCAACAACAGTTACTTTCCATTTCTTTCTGTCCTTGCTGATGTTCTTTGCATCACCCCAGGATGAATTAATTTTTTCAAGTGAGTTGTTAAACAGCAGGTGTTGTTTGGTCTTCATCTTTTCCATTTTCCTTGGGGATTCCACTCCAATGCTTGCTTTGTAATGTTACTTTTCTTTTGCCTCAGTGTGTCCACTTCCACTTTCTAATTCTCATTGTAGTGGATGTGAGGTTTTGCTTTGTCTGTTGTCATAGGGAGGCATTGCTGAATGTCTTTGGCCACCTTACTTCTAAGATGTTTCACATAAAATAGTTGACCAGCACTTGTAGGGTTTTAATGGAGGTAGTTGTTTCTCTTCATGTCTCTTGCATAGGCCAGCTGTTTCTTTCTTTTCCTGACCTTATTGTTTTCACTGGTGCCTTCGATAGTGCTAACTACACTTTTCAAGTATGTAAATTCTTTGGCATTCAATATTTATAACCCTCTGATCTGGATCTTGTCCTCCGGACTGGAGCTAATTCTCTTGTCTGTTTTTACAAGGAACTAAATGTGCTAAGCTTGCTATCAGAAATTGCGTGATTAGCCTGTATCTTAAGGCTAGCAGACTATATTACTTATGCTAATCTGTTAGAGGTACGAACATGTGCAAACACCTGGAATTTGTGGCTTCTGGGCAATGTTCCTCAGTATTTCTTCTTTGACGATTCATACAGTATTTCTTAGAAGAAATAGCATACAGCAAATGGTTCTCTTGCCAGAACCTGACCCATTTTTCCACCTTATCAAGTTTCCAGACATGTCGAAAATCCGTCAGGAGGCTGCAAGCCATTTGATTTGGAAATCAAAAATACATCTCCTATCTTACAAACTTATATGACTTTCTCACAGTGTTCCTTAGTGTTTTTTCTTTGAAGACCCAATCGTATTTCTTATATGAAAGACCATACAGCTGATGGTTCTCTAGCCACAACTTGACCAATTTTTCCACCTTCTCATGCATCCACAATTGCTTCACTGCCATGCTTGCAAAAGCATAAATACTGAGTCTCTTCCTGATTGGTCAACTGGAGATGAAATGCAGAATCGTCTTGCATAACCTTCCACACCTGATAAACTCAAGCCAGCAGTGCCTCAAATTTTCTGACATGTTAAATAGTCTCCAGGAGCCCAGAAGCCACTCAATTTGGGTCAAAACACATCTCATACCTTATGAACTTCTATGATCTTCTCACTAAGTCTTACTGATTTTAAAAACCAGTCAGGATCTTACAACTTGGGCTAAAATCACATAGTTTAGGCCCATCCTCATATCTTTTAAAGATATGGTCTGGACTGCTCTGCTGCATTAGGGTGGGAAGGATCCATCCATTCATCTTCTGTAACAATCTGAAATTCCTCTTGCATTAAAGAGGCAAGAACTTTAAAAGCCTTACTTTAACATAAAAGAAAAGATTTTGAGCAATAAGCCAACAGACAGTATTTAAATAAACACGATTAGACTGAGCTAAATTCCACAGAAAGTGTGTTTCTTTCCTGCAAAAATAGCCTATAAAAAGTAAAACCGGTGCCTCCACATTTAAAATATATATTTGGACCGTGAGGTTGTGGGTTGAAATCCCTCTAATGAGAAAGTCACTTCACCTGTATATGCTTCAACTGAAACAAAAAAACAAAACATTGTACATCACCTTGGATAAAGGCCTCAACCAAATAAGTAATAATAGAAATGTAAATTGCACACTCTCCTTGCATTCACAGAGACGTCATTAGGGTGCTCCACGCTTCCCAAGAGGTGCGTGTTTATCAGTGACTCTAACTTGACCTAGTATATGTTAGTGCTGGTGTGCTTGTGTAAATGTGTTGTGAAAAATGGAATGGTAACCCACCCAGAGCAGATATCTTCATTGAAACCGAGAACAGGCTGCAGCTCTGCAGACTCCCTTTATGATATAAGCAGATTTAGAAAGTGGATGGACTTGCTAATTTAAAACACAGCTATTTCTGTATGAAAGTGAAAACATGTAGATTCCTTAACTGCAGTTTTTGTTCACACACTGTCCCAGAATTTACTTTTTGCTTGTTTATTTATTTATTTATTTATTCTGCATTAGACTTGTCTAGGGTGGCTGTTATGTCAGTGAGCAAAGTGCATGTAATGATGCAGCTGTAAGTACCGTACATTATTTTATCGATGTATTTAAAACCAGTAACAAATACACATTGAGCCCACATATCTTAAACTACATTAACACTTGGGTTTCTATATATTCTGCCTATTTTTGCACTTTGTTTGGTTTTCAAACTCGCTGCTGTATACACTCGGGAACCTTAGCTGGTATATAATTGAAAATCATTCATAACCTTCCTTAGGCTCAGTTTTTTATTTATATAGGTTATTATTCCCTTTCCACATGTAAAGTTTTGTAAACTGCTGTGTGATGGTGTTCTCTTAAAGAGCAAATAAAAAAGTTAATATAGCATAATATCAGTATGACCCTTTAATAGACGGATGAATAACATTATGTAAAGGTATGAAATGCTATGGCGTTCAGAGACACTGCTGAGGTAGAATATGCACACAATTAATGGAAAACTCCAAGGAGTCAGTATTGAAAGGTATTAAAAACATAAGAAATTAAACAAACAAGAGGTGACATTTGAGTCAAAGCCTGTTTGTTTATCTACTGTGATATCTATGTGTATTTTCTGCACATTTGCCTGGTTTTTTAAAGCCGTCAAGGTATCTAGACAGCATTGTTTGCTCCTGACTGCCTCAATGTGTATGTGTAATTTTCTGTATTTTCATTCAATATGTGTTTCACAGTTTAACTAAGGGATTTATCTTTATTAATGTCATCGAGATAAATGTTGTTCTAGGTCCCTATACAATGATGGTGAAGAAGGTAGTCCTATGGTGTCATTGATCCAGAAGCCTACATCTGATTATTAAGTGGGCACTGTTACTGAATGTATTTTCACTGGTTACACTGGTTTCCTCCTGCATCCAATATTGTGCATGTTTAGTTAACAGCCATCTTGTATTTGATAGTGCAACCCCATCGTGGAAAAAGTGATCTGATAAAATGGCAAAATGGAAGGGGAAATTCAATTTGCTTGTTAAGCAAACATTAAACATTGTTGGAATGCAATAGGAAAACTGTTATGATCTGCCATGCTCTCAAAACTCAACATGAGACTTGCTTCCAAAATTTAGCTTCAAGCTTCACTGAGGCCTATCATCAAGAGAATCCCTACTTCAAATTCAATGAGCAGGCTTCAGGACTGTACAGGCCCCAAAATTTAAAAAAAGGAGTAGGCTAAATGCATATAACAAAGTATTCAGAATGGCAAGAAGGGGGAACTACAAAAACACAAATTCCAAAATACCAAAACCAATAATCTTTATATTTTATTGCTGTAGGATTAGCAAAGTAGGATTTTAATCAGGAACCAGAAGAAAAGGCAACCAAAAACAAAACCTTGAACTCATATTTATTCTATTGAAGCAAAGTTTTTTGCCAGGGCCAGAGTACCATTTTTAAAGTTCTTATCCTGGCCTAGGAACCCCTGCAAATTTTTTTTGTATGAAAATGTGCTATTTAAATAAATGTTGCTGCTGTTGTTGTTATCCAAACCTTGCTGCACACATCTTAATAGTTTTTAGTTTGGCAGAGCTGACAACCAAACAAGATGGCATTAATTTTTAGCATGAATAAAAAAAATAATACTTGAATTGGAATTAGCAACCCCAAAAACATAACTGATTCCTACAGTTTAAATTTGAGAAAAATGTAATAACACAAAATAATTATAGCAATATTCAAAGGTTTTATTTTTTTTACAAAAATAAGTTTTAGTCTTTAGGCAAAAAGACGTTATGCTTAAAATAACGTTTCAAGGAAAGAAAACAGGAACTCAATCCCAAAAATTGTATTCTCTAACAGCCAAAGTCCAAAAAATCCAAAAATCTGAAAAAGAAACAAAACAAAAATTAAAAGAATCCAGAAGCTAAAATTCAAAAGTGAGCTGATTGGCAGAAGTCAATCCTAATATCACAGCAGCTATCTTTGTTTCTGATGGGCCCTTCAATAACTCTGGAGTCAGTCCTCCAGCAGCAACATCAGGTGGACCCGCCCCCTTAGGCTCAATATGTAGAGAACAGGGTACATAGCCTAAATAACAAATACACACATTATTAATGTAATACAGAAATATGAAACAATCATAAACAAAATAATGTTCAATAAACAAAACAAAGAACATCCATCCATCCATTATCCAACCCGCTGAATCCGAACACAGGGTCACGGGGGACAAAGAACATGCAAATTACAAAATTAACTTAAAAGATGACTAAATGAAAAAATAAAAAGAAAACACAAAAGACCCACAACTGAAACCCTGGATACTTCCTAACGGAAAATCTAGCAAAACCTATGCAGACATAATAAAGAATTTGGAAACATGTCATTAACAGTGACAGGGCAAGAATGGCCTATTGAAAGACACTAAAAAGGTCCTGTAAGAGACCAGGCATAGGAAAAAGAAAATAATAGACTTTATAAAGTGATCAGCTGAAAATATGAAGAAAGTATTTTGTGTTAGAATACCTTGTAATATCTGATAAGTAATCTTCAGGTAACACCTAATATCATATCTAAATTAGATCACATCAAAGGGTCAGAGTTAGAAAGCACCATGACAGGAGGCTATGGCAGGGAAGAATTACTTAATAAATTTCCAGCTATGGAGTATTACCAAAGGCATGTAATACATATATTGTTACTGAGTGCCCCAAAAGTTATTACTTTATAGGCATGAAGATCAGAACAGAATTGGAGGAACTTCAATTAATGGATGTAAAAATCCTCCAATCCATTTGGTAGCAGCTAGGGGGTTCTCCATATTATGGTTGAAACTCTTCCATGTATTGGGGGAGGTCAGGCTACCTGGAAGTTGCTTGCCTCTTCAAACGGGACTTAGGAGGAAAAATAAAAACTACTGAAAAACTTAAAAAAAAAAAATTTTATAAATTAAGTAATACAAAATAGGGTTGATGTAAAGAAGAAAAAAATCTGTGATAAATAAACAGAAAAGTCCCTGGAGCTGCTGTAAGCACACCCAGGATACTCTGGAGGGATTATGTCTGTCGGCTGGCTTAGGAACATCTGGGAATTGACCAAGAAGAGATGGGATCTGCAATTGGGGACAGGGATGACTGGGCTGACCTGATTGGCCCACTGCTACCACAGCTCTCACCAAGAAAAACAGTTTGAATAGATGAGATGAAATGAGATGAGCCCCTACTTGCCCATTGCATTTAATCTGTCAGGATTTTTCACCACTTTCTCACCTTTGCTTCAGAAAGGCACTCATTCTCACCTGACATTTCTCCATCAACTCTGTGTGTTCTTCTCCTCCCCTATCTCCAGTGAGTTGGACCCTGTCTTTAAAAAAGTGCCCAACCTACCATGTAACTTTGGACTCATTTATGCATTTCAATTGGAGTGGATTTTAAACTTTGCCAGTTTTAGAATCAGAAGTATAAAATCTTGATAACACCAGGACATCCTTGAAATCTTGACCTGCCACTTAACCTCTCAGGCTGCTTATAGTCTGTTTCCTGTTTTTCATTGTGCAGTAGAGTCTCACCTATGCCAGGTAGCATAAATTTCTTGCCATCTGCTGGGTGGTAAAAGTTTTGCTTTCCTAATAGTGGTCCTCTAGTGAATTCAATCTGTCATTATGGTGGCTGGTTTGCCTATTCTCTGGATGTCATAATCACTTTATTTTAGGCTCCCCCTCAAATGATTCTCTTCTTGGATACCATCTGCATTCAAAGCGTCTGCTGGTAACTGCCCAGACTGTTGGGTAGATGTGCACTCTTCTTGTCAGTATGGTGTTTTGCCCTAAGTATGGTTCCTTTACTTGTTCTGTGCCAACACAATCTCAAATTGATTCTGACAACCCGATACACCCCTAGCGTACTTCTTATTGCATGCTGAATTTAATTGTGACTCTTGCTGTCAGTTATACTCGTGACAGATAATGATTAGCATTTTTATTTCAGTTATAACTGCAGCAGGAATTAACATTATTTCTGTTTTTTATCTCTCATTTACAAAGACCCCTACTAATCTGACTTCTGTGGTCATCTGGTAGCTTGATGATACTCATTAAGTTAAGAAAATCTCTGCCTCAGAAAGGTTAACAGAACAGGCCTCTAAACACATGTGGTGTTCTGTTGTCCTGGAATGGTGCCAGAGTAGGGCCTGTGATTATCTGATTTTTGGTGATGCTTTGCTACGGTGCTCACCTATCATATGTCTGCTCCAATGAGATGTATCCTGCCTATTAAAAAAAACAACACTATGAATCGACCAGGCTGTCAGAAAAAATCAAGCAACTTCTCTGTCAGTCACAGATTGGGGCAGCCATGCAAGCCCCCCAGAAAAATTGTAGTCGTAAATTACAGTGACGTCGGGGTGCGGTGGGGTGAGTGAGCACTACATAACACGGCAATATTGTCTTCCTCAAGCTCTGTTTATACCCGCTTGGACTCCAGCACCACACACGCCTGCCGCTATGCTAAATTACCCAAGATGCCTGGGGAGGCTGTGGGTGGCGGCTGAGATGGACGGCTCTTTCTCCCGTGATGAATGGCTAATTTAGACTGGGAAGTAGCCCCATATGTTCAGAGGCAGAGGTCCCTGGCTGGGGAGAAGGTGAGATTGCGAGCAGCGATTTAAATTGATGAGTGTCTTTATTTCAATCTAAGAGGCCGTTTGTCTCTTACACTTGTAATAAGGAGCAATCAGGCCGACATCCGTGTCTATTCTACCTCACAGGGCCAGCACAGACAGGAGATCTTGTAAGCCCTAAGGCAGCTTGGAGTGGAGTGGGAAGGGAGCACTGGTGAAGGATAGGGCAATTAAGAAGGCCCAACTTTCAGAGGCACATGGCTGAAGTTTAAAGTTCAACGTCCTTCCAAGGGCACACATGGCAAACAGCTGGAAATCCTGCCAAAGTCTGTCATATGTGGATGTTACACTTTGTACAGCAGTTCAATAATAGACCCAAATGAACCCATGTTTCGAGGAAACATTAATTTAGTGAGCACCAATGTTGATTTCATTTCAAGAATTTTGGTTGTGGGAAGAAATGTATAAATGAGATAACTCATTTATTATCCTCCTCTATTATCACTCTCTGACATTTACTAAGTCAGCCAAACAGAAGTTGCTTGAAAGTATAAACCAAGTAGACTTGCAGGAATGTATTAAACAACAGTAAATTAACCCATTCACAGAATGTCATAAGGATCCTATAGTGTGAGTAAACAAAGAAAGTATTAATACATCTGGGGAAAAAAAATTAAGACAATGACCAAGCACTTAACATATTAGGCATATGAAATTTATTAACAGTAAACACTGTTGAACATGGAAGCCAGTTACAGTGCTCTGATAGCATCGCCCACACGGACAACTTCATCTCATCTCTTTAGTCACTTCAGTTTCTCTTTTGCTCAATGGTCAGGAGTTTGGTTACAGATTGGGCAGAACAGTGACAAGGTTAAGAGAAAATGTAATTTTACAATGGTGCCAGCAGTGGGATGTTGTTTGCTGAATAGAAAAAATTTACGCCAGGGAAAAAAACTGTATTGGCTTTGCAATGATGGCAGCCAAAGGTCTAGAACATGCTAAAGAAGTAGAGAATGAGCCTGGGCAGAAACTATCAACAAATCTAGTCTTGTTTAAAGTTATGATAGAGGTGGGATGCCCTTTAATGAACTTAGCGAATTTAAGAGGGGGAAGAGGTAACAGTATTGATACATTGACGTCACAGTAATAATGGTGCTTACCTTCTGAACTAGGGAAGTAGCTCAACCTGTTAGGCTGTTTTTGTAGCCATGGTGAAGGTGTTAACATGTAGGTCAGTGTTTGAAATCAGGTAGAGGAATGAGCTAAGACTCAAGCTAAAGGTGATTGTCATTAATGACAGAAGTTATTTAAGCAGCTACCACGTATGCATTTAAAAGTGACCACAATGACTTCACTTACCTCCTACACACTTGGCATCTTCCATACTTCTCAGTGCCAAACTAGTTATAGCAATTACAAGTTTTTCTGAACATCATTTTAATGGGAGACTCACTGGACAAGTTATTAGGTGTCTCAGGTCATAGTCCAATTTCAGTTATCACTCTAGAGAAAAGCCAAGCAAAATGACACCTTTTATTGGCTAACTGAAAAGATTACAATATGCAAGCTTTCAAGGCAACTCAGGCCCCTTCTTCAGGCAAGATGTAATACAGAGACTGGAGTTCCCTGTGTTTATATACACACTCTAGGACAAGAAACAACATTGGTAAATCTTTAAATGAGAAATTTTAAATGTAAAAAATTAATAGATTCATTCAGGCTAGGGTTAATTTAATAAGAGAGAAAACAACAATGTATTGTCAAGATCTCTGGATAAGATAACTGTCCAACAAAGTCTTTTGAAGTTAGTAATGAGTTTTTTCAAAACAATGTGGATCTGTAGACAGGTTGTCTGTCATTCTGAGAGATGTAAACAATCTTCATATCTGGCCATAAAACTCTTGTCTCTATTCAATCCATGTTGTAATGTATTAAATTTTAGCATGAGTTTAACTTCCCATTCTTTTCTCTCTTGCTGTGTTTTGAAGTTGCCCATAAGCACTGTGACTTTAAAGTCCCTCTCACAGTGTCCATGGCTGTTGAAGTGGGCCGCTACAGGAACATCTTTGTTGCCATGTTTAATGTGGAACCTGTGTAAATTCATTCTCTGACGGAGTGTTTGTCCAGTTTCTCCCACAGAGAGTGCAGTGTCAGAAACTGTGTTTACATCTCTAAGAATGACAGACAACCTGTCTACAGATCCACATTGTTTTGAAAAAACTCATTACAAACTTCAAAAGACTTTGTTGGACAGTTATCTTATCCAGAGATCTTGACAATACATTGTTCTATTCTCTCTTGTTAAATTAACCCTAGCCTGAATGAATCTATTAATCTTTTACATTTAAAATTTCTCATTTAAAGATTTACCAATGTTGTTTCTTGTCCTAGAGTGTGTATATAAATACAGGGAACTCCAGTCTCTGTATTACATCTTGCCTGAAGAAGGGGCCTGAGTTGCCTCGAAAGCTTGCATATTGTAATCTTTTTAGTTAGCCAATAAAAGATGTCATTTTGCTTGGCTTTTCTCTACATTCATAATGGCTAACACGGTACAACACCCTAGTACTACAGTTATCACTCTAGAATTGATGAAATCACTTATTTACAATAAATAAACAGCTGTGTAGGAAGGTTAGCAGAATGAACGTGCATCTTAGCCTGTGGCTTTCACAATGTTTGGTTTCAATTTCAATAAAATTTATAGTCATTATATCCTATAGTACCTTGAAAAGTATTTATTGCTTGATCCAGTGGTGAACAAGTCTAAAAAATGCAGGGACAGTACAGTATATGGTAAAGTGATGTAGATACCAATCAAAATAGTGACAATTAACAATAGCAATACACATGCAGCAGTTTCAAATTAAAAATATAAATCTCCGATATACAAATACAATACATACCAGGCCAAACAAATAAATAATAAATAACTAATAATAGAAGATATTGAATTGGTTGTGTAAAGTGCTAGGCAGTGTAGCTACTCAGATGTAAGGAAATTATCCATTTAATGGCATGCAGCTAAAACTACTTGCATGTCTTCTGGTACTGCATTGATTGCCATTTTCTCTCTCACTAGATGACAAAATGAAATGTATTATTGTTATAATCCAAAGACATGCAGGTTAGGAGGATTTACATTGCAAAATTAGCCATATTATTTGTGTGTTTGTTCATCCTGCAATGGGCTGGCACCCCGTCTAGGGATTGTTCCTGCTCTATACTTGTTGAGTTAGTTTCCATCTCCCCCACAATCCCACTCAGGATTTAGTGGGCTTATAAAATGGTATGGTGTGGTATGGTATTATCATTATCATTGAAGGTGTTGTTGGCTCTGGATATGCTTCATTTGTGGACATTCCATGCAAGTGAGTAGTTATTACAATATGATTTCATTTCTAGGAATGCACTATGCAAAGTGTGATATCATTTCAGCGATCTTTTTAAGAGGAATCTGTGCCATGGTGGACCTTGTGAACTTTTTTTAAAAAATAAAGGGAGTGCTTTCATGAAATAAGTATGTTTCTTATACAAATCAATCCACAAATTACCTATGTATTACAGTCTTGGTTGCATTCCTCTTACCACAAAGGTAGTGCTTGAGTGTTATGTAACACAAGAGGCACAAATCACCACAAATATAACTCACAGTCCTTTCTCTTCTTCTCTCTATTGCCGCCTCTACTCCACTCCTTGCAAGCTCCGTTCTCTTCCACCTGACTCTGACTCTCCGAATGGAGTGAGGCGGCCCCGTTTATAATGCACCCGGATGTGGTCCAGGTGCTCCATGATGACCTTCCTGCAGCACATCCCTGGGGTGGTGGAAGTGCTGCATACCATGGCTTCTGAGCCATCAACGCACCCCATGGTTGTGGCATGGGTTCCCACAAGGTTGCGCTTCCAAACTCTGTTCCCGTGGCCCCAACACCCACCAGGGTGGCTGCCTTCTCGTGTTCCAGGGGAGGTACTACTCCTCTCTTGGTCCTTCCATCTTCCAGGCGTCCCGACTGGGCATGAGACCCAGCCGTCCGCCACAATAGATAGATAGATAGATAGATAGATAGATAGATAGATAGATAGATAGATAGATAGATAGATAGATAGATAGATAGATAGATAGATAGATAGATAGATAGATAGGCACACACACTATGGTCTGAACACGCACCAGAACAATTAAAAAGCTAATGATGAGAGCAATCACAGTGAAGCATTATACACACGTATTGCGGTTGGTATAAAGGAGCCCCAGCAGTGTTTCTTGACACACTTCTGCTGAATAATTTGTTGCCTGAAAGTCCTGTGTTAGTGTGTCAGAGAGAGAATGTGCAGCATTCTTCCTAATGGCACTTGGTTTTGTTTTAATTCTCTCCTATGCTACTACCTCAAGCTCAAGCGCGTGCAGAAGGAACTGCTGAGTCCAGCTCAGGGCGGCGAAGGAGCAGTACAGGAGAAAACTAGAGCAGAAGTTGCAGAATAACATCATGAAGGAAGTGTGGGATGGATTAAGATCATCACTGGCTGCAGCTCAAAGCGGGGGTGCCAACATCGAGAGAGACGTGGAAAGAGCAAACCAGATGAACAACTTCTTTAACAGGTTTGACCACCCTAACCCACTCTCACTTCAGAGTACTGCACCCTCCACCCATCCTTCTGCTGATACCAGCATAGGAGAGAGTCCCCCCACCCCCACAATTACAGCAGCCAAGGTAAGCAGAGAGCTGAGGAGACTTCGTGCCAGCAAAGAAGTGGATCCAGATGGAGTATCGTCACGACTGCTAAAGGCCTGTGTGTTGGAGCTGGGGAGTCCTCTACAGAGCATCTTCAACCTGAGCCTGGAACAGGGGAGAGTCCCGAGGCTTTGGAAAACATCTTGCATCACCCCCAGTCCCAAAGGTATCACGTCCTAGTGAGCTGAATGACTTCCGGCCTGTCACTCTGACGTCACATGTGATGAAGACCATGGAGCGACTGCTGCTTCACCACCTGAGGCCACAGGTCCGCCACGCCCTCGACCCTCTTCAGTTCGCCTACCAGGAGAAGGTGGGAGCAGAGGATGCCATCATCTATATGCTATACCGATCCCTCTCCCACTTGGACAGAGAAAGAATTATGTTTCTGGTGCAGAAAGAATTATGTTTCTGGACTTCTCTAGCACCTTCAACACCATCCAACCTCTGCTCCTTAGGGACAAGCTGACAGAGATGGGAGTAGATTCATACCTGGTGGCATGGATCGTGGACTATCTTACAGACAGACCTCAGTATGTGCGTCTCGGGAACTGCAGGTCTGACATTGTGGTCAGCAACACAGGAGCGCCACAAGGGACTGTACTTTCTCCAGTCCTGTTCAGCCTACAGTATATACATCGGACTTCCAATACAACTCAGAGTCCTGCCACACTGCTATCGTGGGCTGCATCAGGAGTTGGCAGGAGGAGGAGTATAAGAATCTAATCAAGGACTTTGTTAAATGTTTGCGACTCAAACCACCTACAACTGAACACAAGCAAAACTAAAGGGGCTGGTGGTGGATTTTAGGAGGACCAGGGCCCTCATGGACCCCGTGATCATCAGAAGTGACTGTGTGCAGAGGGTGCAGACCTATAAATAACTGGGAGTGCAGCTGGATGATAAATTGGACTGGACTGCCAATACGGATTCTCTGTGCAAGAGAGGACAGAGCCGACTATACTTCCTTAGAAGGCTGGTGTCTTTCAACATCTGCAATAAGGTGCTGCAGATGTTCTATCAGATGGTTGTGGCAAGCGCCCTCTTCTATGCAGTGGTGTGCTGGGGAGGCAGCATAAAGAAGAGGGAAGCCTCATGCCTGGACAAACTGGTGAGGAAGGCAGGCTCTATTGTAGGCACTGAGCTGAACAGTTTGACATCCGCAGCAGAGAGACGGGTGCTGAGTAGGCTCCTGTCAATCATGGAGAATCCACTGCATCCACTAAACAGTATCATCTCCAGACAGGAGCAGCTTTAACGACAGACTGTCCTGTTCCACTGACAGACTGAGGAGATCGTTCCTCCCCCACACTATGCGACTCTTCAATTCCACTTGGGGGTGTAAACGTTAACATTATACAAAGTTATTGTGTGTTATACCTGCATTTTATCCATCCATCCATCCATCCATTGTCTCCCGCTTATCCGAGGTCGGGTCGCGGGGGCAGCAGCTTGAGCAGAGATGCCCAGACTTCCCTCTCCCCGGCCACTTCTTCTAGCTCTTCCGGGAGAATCCCAAGGCGTTCCCAGGCCAGTCGAGAGACATAGTCCCTCCAGCGTGTCCTGGGTCTTCCCCGGGGCCTCCTCCCGGTTGGACGTGCCCGGAACACCTCACCAGGGAGGCGTCCAGGAGGCATCCTGATCAGATGCCCGAGCCACCTCATCTGACTCCTCTCGATGCGGAGGAGCAGCGGCTCTACTCTGAGCCCCTCCCGGATGACTGAGCTTCTCACCCTATCTTTAAGGGAAAGCCCAGACACCCTGCGGAGGAAACTCATTTCAGCCGCTTGTATTCGCGATCTCGTTCTTTCGGTCACTACCCATAGCTCATGACCATAGGTGAGGGTAGGAACATAGATCGACTGGTAAATTGAGAGCTTCGCCTTGCGGCTCAGCTCCTTTTTCACCACGACAGACTACCTGCATTTTAATCACTCTTTAATTTAATATTGTTTTTTATCAATATGCTGCTACTGGAGTATGTGAATTTGCCCTTGGGATTAATAAAGTATCTATCTATCTATCTATCTATCTATCTATCTATCTATCTATCTATCTATCTATCTATCTATCTATCTATCTATCTATCTATCTATCTATCTATCTATCTATCTATCTATCTATCTATATCCAGGAGGTTCAAAGAGTATCCTATAACTGAGCCTGCCCGTTAAATTAGCTTGTTGATTGAAGTGACGTTACCAGCCCTGCACACCACAACGTAGAACATTGTACTGCCCATCACAGAGTTGTAAAAGATGTGAAGGATGTCACTTCCCACATTAATGGAACACAGTCTCCTAAGGAAAAAGAGCCTGCTCTGCCCTTTCTTAGAGAGTTCCTCTATGTTCTGAGACCAGTCAAGCCTGCCATTAATATGGACTTCAGTAAAACATTAACTTGTTCTTGGATACTTGAGTAAAAGCAGAAATACCTTTCTGGAAAGTGACTCAAGGAAAATGAAAATTTGCCCATTTGAAAACCACAGCTACCACAGGGATGGTGTCTGAATGGGGCATCAGCTGTGGAAATAACCTAGACTGGGATTGCGTATCACCAACATGCCTGGTTCTGTAGGATGCATCAACATGTCTTTGAAATGACTGTGTGGACAATTGGGTGATAGCTCCAGTGGCACACATTTGAAAATTGTCTCTAATTTTTCATATACACAAGTTTTCCTAAAGCGAGAGAAAACTGTATTTTAGAGTACTGATTGAGAAAACATTTTTATGTATTTTGGTAGCCCTTTAATATTCTAGTTTAATACTTCAGCAAGAAGTAAAAATAGCAATTTGCATTTGAAAATGTAGTGAAGTAAAAGTGGAAGTAGACATAAAATTTTATATTCAGGTAAAGTAGAAATATTCTCAAAACATTCTCAAGCACAGTAACAAAAGTATTTTTACTTTGTAACTGTACAACACTGAAAACACCATTTTTACCACTTGCTCAAATACCCCAAAAATCCCCCAAGTGAAACATGAGGGTAATACGACAATTATTCACACTTGTCACACACATGCAGTTGGGGAGTCAACTTAAGGGTTCATCTAATGGCAATTCCAGCCTGGGTTGAGGTTAGGAGCTGTTGCCTAATGCCTCTCCTTTCCTTTCTTCTGCAGACTTGAGGACTAGCAACAGGAAGATGAGTAACTTAACTTCCAGGTTCTAGGGCCCTGTGCCCACCTCTTCAGTCATGCCCATGTCTTAACTGTCTCCACTGCCATCTTGACTTCAGTCTAGGAGTAGACACATGTCTGAAAAGATGAAGCCTTTGTTGATTGCATTTGTTCATTTGCATTAAGTTATAATAATAATAATAAATTTATTTATATTGCACTTTATATTTTAGCAATCCCAAAGTGCTACAGAGTAAAAAATAGAATAATAAAATAAAAAAAAAAACAGAAGAGTCTATAAAATACTTTAACAAAATGACTTTCTAAAAAGATGAGTTTTTAGGTTTCGCTTAAAGGCCTCAGTCGACTGTGGGGCTCTCAGGTAATCAGGGAGGGCATTCCACAGCCTCGGCGCCACCGATGAAAACGCCCTGTCACCCATGCTGCTGAGCTTAGTTCTGGGGACTTGAAGAGTGTTAGTGTGTACAGAGCGGAGGGAACGTAAGGAGTTATGAGGGGTAAGGAGTTCCTGTAGATAAAGAGGGGCATGTCCATAAATGCACTGATGGGTAAGAAGGGAGACCTTGTACTCTATTCTGAATGAAACAGGGAGCCAGTGAAGGGTTTTCAGGATTGGGGTGATGTGATCATACTTTCGCACCCTCATCAGGATCCTGGCAGCGCTGTTCTGAATATACTGGAGTCTCTGGATACTCTTGCCAGGAATCCCAATGAGGAGTGCATTACAGTAATCCAGCCTGGAAGAGACAAAGGCATGGACGAGTTTCTCTGCATCTGCCAGGGTGAGTAATGGGCGGAGTTTGGCGATGTTCTTGAGATGGAAAAAAGATGACTTACAGAGATATTTGATGTGGGTGTCAAAAGTAAGTTGGGAGTCCATTCTAACACCCAAATTAGTAACAGATGTGGAAAGAGGAATATTTTGGCCAGAGAAAGTAATACTGGTGATGGTAGAAGAGCGAAGATGATGTGATGTACCAACTAAGATGGCTTCTGTTTTGGATCTGTTCAACTAAAGAAAATTGAGCCTCATCCATGCCTCTATCTCCTCCAGGCAGGTAGACAATGTAGATGTTGGCAGAGGAGCAGTAGAGGAGGTGGGAGTAGTCCTGAGGTAAAGCTGAGTGTCATCGGCATAGCAATGGAATGATAAACCATGTCTGCCAATGACAGTTCCAAGGGGGAGCATGTAGATAGTAAAAAGGATAGGGCCCAGCACAGAGCCCTGTGGAACACCACAGGTGACGTTGTGGGTGTGGGACTTTGCGCTGCCAAGGGCGACATGCTTAGTTCTGCCAGTCAGGTATGATGTAAACCAATTTAGAACAATTCCTGAGAGTCCAATTGTGTATTGCAGGCGGTGAAGAAGGATGTTATGGTCTATTGTGTCAAAAGCAGCTGTCAGGTCAAGGAGGATAAGTAGTGAAGGTGAACCAGTATCTGCCGTCATCAGAAGATCATTGGTGACCCTGACCAGGGCTGTTTCGGTGCTATGGCCAGGGCGAAAACCAGACTGAAACTTTTCAAACAGATTGTTCAGTTTGAGATGATCGTGAAGTTGTGCTGCAACTATTTTTTTCCAGAACTTTGGAGAGAAACGGAAGATTGGAGATGGGCCTATAATTGGAGAGAACTTCAGGATCCAAGGTGGATTTTTTCAGTAGAGGTCTGATGACAGCAGTTTTTAGTGCAGAAGGAATATGGCCAGCCAGGAGGGACTGATTTATTATCCTGGTGATAAGTGGAGAGATGGCAGAAATGTTGGCCCTCAGCAAGGGTGAGGGGAAAGGGTCCAGGGAACTAGTAGACGGTTTCATTTTCCTGATGACATCCTCCACCTCTTCCCGTGTGGCAACAGAGAAAGAGCAAAGAGGATGGACGGTCTCAGACAATGAGTCAACAGTTGGGAAGGGCAAGATATCCTTGGTAGAGAGGTGTAAACGGATATTATCAACTTTTTGTTTAAAAAAGTTGATATACATGTTGCATCTGTCATCAGTGATCTCAGAATGGGCAGGTAAAGGAGGTTTGAGAAGATCGATTTATGGTTGAAAAAAGTTTTTTTAGGGTTGCTGGAGCCATTTCTGATGATGGTGGAATCAAACTTGGACCGTGCAACCTTCAGAGCTTCTGCATACTCTCTCATGTTTTCTCTGTAAGCCTGTTTATGGACAGTCAGCCCAGAGGCCTTGAGCCGCCGCTCAAGGACACGCCCAGCCGCCTTCATTTTTCGCAGCTCGCAGGTATACCAAGGTGCTGAGCACGAGAATGAGACGGACCTAGATGTTAAAGGGGCGTGGAATTCCAGGAGACTGCTCAGGGACTGGTTGTAAAAATCCACAAGGTCAGCAACAGAGAGGGAGCTGATAAAGTCAGAGGAGAGAAATGTAAGGTCCAAGGCCAAGGCATCCACATTGATATTCTTCAGATTTCTGAAGTAGATCTGTCGTTTTGGTTTGATACGGGAGGAGAAAAAGGGCAGCTTCAATGACACAACTTTGTGGTCTGAAATACCAAGATCAAATACCTGTAGATTCCTGATTGGGGCACAGTTTGAAATGACCAAGTCAAGAGTGTGACCCCTAGAATGTGTGGGAACATCAACATGTTGTTGTAGGTTGAGAGAATCTAGCAGCTCAAGGAAATCAGCAGTGAGATAACCTGTGGATTGTCAACATGAATATTTATATCTCCTAAGATTATGATGTTGGCAGAAGTAGCACAGAGTGTTGTGAGAAGATCAGTAATTTCCGGAATAAAGGCAGAATTGGGTTTTGGAGGTCAATAGATAAGGAGAACAGTCAGGGGAAACGGGGGCTTACATTTAAATGCAAGGCACTCACAGGAAGATATTGCAGGTATCGAGATAGGGGACAACCCCAGGTCCTGACGGTGGATAACAGCTAGTCCACCACCACGCCCAGTGCTGCGAGCTGCCTCCAAGTAACTATAGCCAAGTGGACAGGCTTCATTTAAGGCAGAGTAAACCTCTGACTGGTGCCAGGTTTCTGTCAGACACATGAAGTCAAGTCCTTTTTCCCTGATGTGTTCTTCAATCAGTATGGATTTATTGCTGATAGATTGAGAATTAAATAGTTCAAATTTAACCAATGACTGTGAAGTAAATCTCTGTACAGGACGCAGAACATTAAAATCCACTCCACGCAGCTTAGAATCCATTCCACAAAATAAATCCAGCCGGGGATGTGAAGACCTCGCGATATTTCTGTCAGTGGCTTGGGTGTATCCCATGCTAGAGTCCAGAGATCTCACGATACTTCCAGTGTTGATAGTAATTGGAGCGACTGTGCTCTGATGACGCGTCAAACGTGCGACAGATGACCAGAAAGAAGGAATGTTGGTAGCAGAACACTTTGGGTGGTTATGGAAGACGAACTTTCGGCTGGATCCTCTGTGAATGTAATGAGGACGGCGAAGAAGTCCCAGTTCTTTGATGATGGAGATGTTCATTTCAGGAGTGGTTGCAGGATTAAGTCGGCGGAGTTGTGAGTTAGAATAACTGAACGGCATTCAGACTGAAGAGGTAGGGAGGAATGCTGTCCAGACAGCGCCGAAAATCTAAAGCAGTATATCCGGGCAACAGGTGAGTAGACAACAAAAAGCTTACCTTAACATAACTTAATAAAATCCATAAAGTCCACAGCAAACGGTAGAACAGTATATCCAGGTAGCAAGTGAGTAGGCAACAAAACCTTGATAAAATCTGTAAAATCCACGGCAAACGATTAAAACAGTACAAGAAAGCTTTCAGAAAAAATACGAAACTTACTAATGAACACTAAAAGAAAAATAGTAAATTAATAAAGTTAGTAAAATATAAATAATAGTAAAAACATTAAACATAAAAACATTAAACAAAGAGTCAGAGGGAGAAGCGGCGAACAATCAACGCCAGCGTCCTCTCACCTCCGCAGCCAATACACAATACATTATATACAGTGTTTGTCCAAGGATGCCCCCAAACCTTAATGTTTGGTTTACCTTTTATTTACACACTTTTGTAATCAATTTGTTTGGGTTGACTTACAGCTTTCCCCATGCACATGTGGAAACATGATGTCTATGGTCACCATGGTAAACTTTCAACTTTGATTAGTCAGTTTCTCTTGTTGCTTTCTTGGAGTGAACATGGCTCATCCAATCTCCGTTTGCACCAAAGAAGAACAGTGATCTGCTTTTTATGTTCTGAAGGTGTACCAGAAGCTGAAATCAATGGAAGGCTTTATACATATTATGGAGGCAATGTTTACAATGTGGGAGTGTTTACAAAAGGATTGAGAAGTTCAAAATAGTCAGATGAGTGTTTGGAAAGAAGAAAGAGCAGGACACAAGTCCATGTCCAATACTAATGACAACACCCAGCAAATCTATACCATGATTCTGATGAACCAACAAGAATTTTGTCCCTGGTACACCTTCAGCCCAAAAAAGGGTATCACTTCTTGCTGCACTTCTTTGGTGAAAACAGAGAGTGGAGTGGCCATGTTTACTGCTAGAAAACAGCAAGAGAACCTGACTGATTAAAAGTGAAACTTTACCAATATGACAGAGACGTACCATGTTTCTACTTATGCACTGGGAAATCTGTACAGCTAACCCTCATATAATGCTATGCCCACCTACCACTGGCTTCTCATTTTGTAGGATTTCTGCCCTGCTGGAACCTATTTTGCACTTGTAACTGGCATTAATTCTTACCATTGGATGTTCATTTCTTCTTTAAACACCACTCTTTTGGTCACTATGGTACAAAATACTTTGGGTTGCTCAGGTGAGGCATTGAATCCTAGCAGCATTTTTATTTGAGCAGGCTTTGTAGCTGCAGCTATCAATAATGGTGGCACCATGCTGTTTTATCCTAGTTTTGCAGGATTCCAAAGACACCAAGGCAGCCAAGCAGTTGAATTGCAGATGATTGATAGACATAACTTGTCTTTTGTCTTCCTGTCTATCTCACAAACCCTGCCAGATGTTATTGTTATGCTGACTGAAAATGATTTGCAGCAGGTCACCTCAATCTGTCGAACTCACCTGCCTGGCTGCAGAACCTCATATGCACTCACATTAAAAGGAGTGTGATGGGTGACCCTGCCAGTCCAGATTCAGGCCGAATCATGGAGCAGCTCATCTGGGACCCTGTGCTATCATCTTCTGATAGGTAGTTTCTCAAATGCAGTGGTGCAAGATTATACATTACTCACAGTGACTTGCAAAAGCAGAGGCAACCTGTCTGCGATTTATAACACAGCTAGTCCTTGGTGTCTCCCAAGATACATTCCTGTGTGCTAAAAGCATTTGTGCCTCACTTAATAGATTTCAAATCTATTGAGCTAACGGTTTCTAAATTGTGTGTAATCATTTAGCAGACTGCATGTTCCTTGACTTTGAGAGCGTAGACATAAAAGACCCAGATGGCAACAGGGAGCAGACATGGCTCTTTCTTCTATTTATTTTTATCTTTGTCTTAAGCTCAGTGGTCTAGTGAGGAGTAAACCTGTGTGAATTGGGTCAGAAATATTTAAACCTGTGCATTGAAAAAGGGGGAAAGCTTATGCCCATTATATGTTAGCCCTTTACTCAGAGGCATTAAAGGAAAAGCCCACCCTATTTGATATTTGTGCTGAAAACTATTGCCCTGATGCTAAAGTTGACTTCCTCCTGGGTATGCCTGGGTGGATTCTTTCAATTCTCCAATGATGGCTTTGACCAGGCTCCTGGAAATTCTTTCTAATACTTTTTTGCCTCACATTTCTATCATGGAGATTTATGAGTTGCTTTTTTGACCATCAAATGTGGAATCTAATATAGAGGTTTTTGTCTTGTTTGAATCCGTGGCAGCCATTACATTAGTTAGAAATATCATAACAAAGCAAAGCAAAGCTTAAAGGAATACTCCACCCAAAAACAATATTTTGTTTAAATGTTACTCCCCCCATGTGCTTTGTAATGACGACTGAGAAAAATTTCTAATCCCATATTTTCAAGCAGAATCACAGAAGTCACAGAAAAATGTTTATGACATAATAAAACAGTAATGGTAACTAGTTCGGTCCAACGACAAACAATTTTGCTAAGAGGAATGGGAAAAACATTCCAGTGTCAAGATGTGCAGTGCTGATAAAGACCTAAACAAAGAGACTCACAGCTGGAATTGCTGCTAAAGGTGGTCCTATGATATATTAGCTCAGAAGGGGGCTACTTATGCCATTAATAATTTGTGTTTATTATTTTTGATTCATTTAGAAAGATGTCTTCTTTTTTTTTACCTTTTCACTAGTTTGTGTTGAGAAGCAGCACAAAATCTCAATTAAAAAACATCATATTCCATGCTGTAACCAAAATGTGAAAAAGTCAAAGGAATTGAAAAAGAATTCACATACACCTGTTTGTTTAATTCACAAATTCATCTGACCTCTAAAATCAGGATTCCTGCTCTCATGTTCACAACACCTGACTCCTCTTTGTATGAAGTTTGAATATTTCTTTTGCAGCTTAAGCAGGCTTCCTTCAGATTGTTGCAGATTGCTGGTTTATTGGAATTTCCAATGGGAACTTTTGAATTATTAGAGAAAACCAGTTTTTCCTGGAAATCACTAGATACTTGTAGAGTACAGTGACAACATGAGCACACTATAGAGTCTGCAATCCAGAAGACAACATGAACTCAGTAAAGGCTCTAAAACCAAGAATCAAATCAAAAGCTAAAGCACTCTGAAGCTACACCCTGATGATGATTATATTGTACAGGTAGATGAAACATTACAGTTCTGTACTGTACAGAGGCCTACTGGAGAATTTTCTTGCCTTTCATCAGAACCTATTGGGTGGGGTGGCTGATCAAAGAGATAAGATTGTGAGTGTAATTCACAATCCAAATCTCATAAAGTCAATAGTGTTAATTTGTGCATCAGGTGAGTGTGACCCATGAGTGCCTAATGAGGCTGTGCCAAACATGCCTCATTCAGTGGAAGATCGTTTTCAGTCTCAAGGTCTAAATAAAATTTCTGGGCAGTCTTGGGAAGAACACATATTCCTTCAGGAGAACACGCAGTCCACTGTTACTGGAGCTATCCTACTCATGTGGCTACTTTTGGCAGGCCAGAGTGATTAGAAAATAGTTGCATGCTCACATATTCATGATGAACTCATTTCAAGGGTGTTGGGCAAAATGTGTGTCCTCCATAACCAAAGTCTAACATATAACATGTTGAGTCCATCATAGAAGCACCAAAGAACCCGCTTCCCAATCTGTAAATGTTAAACCATAGTAAATATTAGTTACTGTCATTTTCCATTCCTAGGTTGGAGGATTGATATACACAAAATGAACACAAAATCAAAATGCAAAGGCAAGTCTAAATGACAATGTGCAGTTTAAGTTAATATGTATCATTAACATATATAAAATAAATGAAATGTATAGAGCCAAAAATCCACATTCCATTCGTGACGCATATGTTTTATTCCTCTCTAACTCAAATCAGAGGAGTTAGCATGTGTAGCAGGTTAGGCCCATTTGTGCAACACTAAAATCATACTTGTCAGTCTCCAAAGCTACAGTAAATATTATTTACTTTCACTTTCCTTGTAATTGATTAGCTTTTTATTTACTGATTAATACAGAAGCTTTTTCCAACTACTCAAAAATGTATTGTGTTATTTCACAAAATTACTGTGTTATTTCTCAAAAAAAAAAAAAAAAAACCTGCATTTTATTGCCAAAGTACTACGTTATTTTGCAATAATGTTTCTATGGCTCCAAACACTGAAGATCATTTCAAGTGAACACAATATTTTTAAAATGATTCAGGCAGGAAGATTATCGTAAGACGTGGCCATGTAGTTGACTGGGTCCTATACAATGCAGAATCTAATTAATGTGAGTATTGTATTAATATGACAATAATGATAAAAATGGACAGAGCACATGCTAGAGGACAATTAATGTTTTTCTCAATGTTCTAAATGCTTCTCATATGGTCACAGAAATGAAACAAATATAACAGACTGCAGTTTGAATCACCTTTTTTTAATCACAACCTTTGTTAAGACAAGCTTATTGTATGTGTTTATGGTGGATATTATTTTGTTGTTGTAGCATTGCCTAACACATCTGAGCCTGTGATCTGGTAAACGTCAACAGATTAACTGAGGTGACTTCCATAGCTGAATGATTTTTTTACGACATCAGGTTGAAATGAAGGGCCCCATCTATCCTTTGATAATGATGGATTGAAATACAGTACATAAAAAGAAAACAGAAACTTAGAAGCATGCTAGATTGACAGGTTAAGTAAATATATTTCATTAACATACAGGTATATAATAAATGCAAAATTCAAAGCCAAATTATATGAAAATGCATTATTTTATATTTTTATGGTATTCTGTATTAATTATTATATGTTGAGGGTAAATAACACTGCACAACAATTTTTTTGAAAGTCTTGCTTCCTGAAAAGTTTTTCTGATTGTGACAGGGTACCTACTGGGTATGCACAATATAGTTTTGGTTTTACTGCATCACGTAAAAATAGACATTTATATGTTTACTGGCAATAGACGTAGTTTAGTTACGTTTATGTTTCGCATAAGCTATTAAATTCAACAGAATTAAAAGTGTTTTACTCCTGATTTTCTTTCGTATTCCATGTCCTGGTGCTTCACATTGCAGTGTCCAACAGTAGTCAGCAAGCATTGACGGATTCCAGCTGCCCTGGTATACATTTCTCCATCGTAGCAATGTCCTGGTGAAACCTTTCACCGTCGTTCGTCACTGACAGCACCGAGATTTGCGGGGAAGAAGTCCAAGGGTGTGAGTGGAGGAAATGAATCTTGAGTGACATGTTGCACTTCATTGTCTTGTATGCTTGAGAAGTTTTATCTACCAGCTGAATGTAGTTTGGGGGCTCTGTAATTGCCCAGAAAATTGTTAACAACGTCTTTGAAGGCTTTCCAGGCAATTTTTTCCGGCCCAACTAAACAGATCTTCAAACCGCTTGTCACTCATAACATGTCTGATCTGGGGGCCAAGAAAAATGTCCTCTTTGATCTTGGCATCAATTTTTCTTGGGAACATCTGTCTTAAATAATGAAAACCTTCGCCTTCCTTGTTCAGTGCTTGTTCAGGAGAACAATCCTTCAATGTCACAACAAAAACAAAGACTGTCAACTTGTGCAAAAAATTTGGTTATATCATGATGTCGACTTCAAAACATAGAAATTTTTATACCTGGTGACAGGAAACACCATTCCTGCAGTCTCAAACCCAGCAGCTCGGCTTTTGACAGACTCAAATCTCTGACCAAATCATTCAATTCGGACTGGTGTTATCAGATGTGGATTGCCTGAAGAGCACGGTTCAAAATCCGGGTCAAGTGTCACTGTCCAGTACCCTTGCATTGCAGTTTCTTTATCTAGTTCATCTAAGGTCCAATCCTCTTGTGGTTTCGAAACTGGAAGACTGTCGTCATGTGGCACGGGTCTCATTGCTGAAGGCAGATTAGGATATTCAATTGACTTCTTGTTTTTGGACAGAGAAACCAGACACATTAGTCAAACAGAAGTAACAGTCTGTCACATGGTCTTTCTGTTCTCACCATATCATTGGAACAGCAAATGGTATTGTCTTTTGAGTGCCTCTGAGCCAGGCTCTCAGACTGACTGCACATGTCGAAAAGCAAATGTGAGGCGCCCATTCCTTGTCTTGATCACCAATTTTGCAACCGAAATACAGATGATAAGCTTTCTTCACAAGAGCAGTCATCCAACGTCTCTGAGGCGCAAGTGTATATTCGCCACAAATATAGCAGAATGTATCGCGGCTGTTACGACATCGACGAGACATATCGCCCGACATCAAAACGTCTATAGCATCAAGCTTACTTCCTGTTATATTGCTACAGATACTATACTTTACTATACTGATACTATACATACACACTGGTTATCTACTGTATATTAACCAAATGAGCAGGATCGGTTTATGCAAGCCACCTTTATGGCATGCTGAGACAGCGTCAAGCTTGTTCAGACCTGCCCAGGATGTCAACTTCCACAGAACAGCTTCCAACCTGACCTGATTCCATGCCTGGACATGCCCAAGCTGCACAAACCGTTGTCGATAAGTCACTTACGGGAGCGAAAATGTTTGGATACAAATATAAGAAAAAATCGTGACAAAACTGAAATGGTATGTGATGGGTACATTTTGATGTGATATTTGTGATCAGCACCCAAAATCTATAAGAAACACCCAACAGTGCTCAAGAAGCAAAAACTTTGTTTTGCAGTGTAATTGATTACGTTGATACTTTATGCACACACTAGTGGTGCAACGGATCACTGTTGATCCGTGATCCGAACCGATTCCTGTCCATAGTTCGGTATGCATGTGATCCGAAGATCTGAGAAAATAAAAATTTGCACTGTATTGGTGCACGTGTCCTCTCGCGCACTAACTCTGTCTCTCTCTCGCGCTAACTCGGTAGCTCTCGCGCACTGAACTGCAATTAAACTTCTCTCTCATGCACTATCTCTCTCTCGCACTAACTTGGTAGCTCTCGTGCACTAACTTTTCTCTCGTGCACTAACTCTGTCTCTCTCGCACACTAATTCAACCTCTCGCGCACTAACTTCTCTCTTGCGCACTAACTCTGTCTCTCTCTGGGCGCACTAATTCAACCTCTCAGCGCACTAACTCAACCTCTCTTTGCGCATTTTCGCTCGACTTTTGTCCGGTTGCCGCTTCAAACGCGTGGTCATGGCCAGCGTAGCAGTTCAGCAGAGGAGCAGAGGAGCTCTACAAACCTCAAACCTCCAGCATCATTTAAGTCTCATGTGTGGGAGCATTTTGGCTTCCCTGTTAAATATGTTGAGGGGAAAAGGGTGGTGTATAAAACCACCACATTTTGTCGACTGTGTGGCACGAGAAAGCCTTATGAGACTGGCAACACGTCGGGTAAGGCCACTCATTTAAAACGACACCACCCTGATGTGACAGGACCCAAGACGATGGCTGCGCAACAACCAAAGATATCCACGGCATTTAAGCAGCCCTTTGCTGCCCAATCAGACCGGGCTAAAGCTATTACAAAAGCTATTGGGTGTTTATTGCTGCAGACATGAGGCCATAGTCTGTTGCGCAAAACAAGGGGGTTAAACATATGATACACGTGCTTGAGCCAAGCTATGATATTCCGTCGCGCACTCACTTCAGTGACAATATCGTCCCAAGTATGTATGAGCAGGAAAAGTCAAAAGTTATGGCTGAACTGTCCCAGATCTCTAACTACAGACGGGTGGACCTCCAGGGCAACAGAAAGCTATGTGACCGTGACCGGCTCATTACATCACAGCGGAGTGGGAGATACGAAGCCCTGTACTGAAGACACGCCCCCTCTATGAGAGTCACACTGGCACAAACCTGGCACACATATTGACGGAAGCAGTGGCAGAGTGGAGGATAGGGAGGCCCAATACTAATATCCCAGTCACAACAGATAATGCCAAAAACCAAATAAATGCAGTGAATGAAGCAGGACTGGGCCCACAGATAGGGTGCTTTGCACATGCAATTAATTTAGCATCCCAAAAGGGAATGAAAGTGTGTAAGATGGACCGCCTCCTTGGGAGGATCAGGAAGGTGGTTTCCTACTTCCACCAAAGCTCAACAGCTGCTCCTGTGCTTAAGACCAAGCAAGAAATGCTACAGCTGCCTACTCATAAGCTCATACATGATGTCACAACAAGGTGGAACTCCACTTATGATATGTTGGAGCATTATCTTGAGCAGCAGGCAGCTATATACTCTGCACTAACAGACAAAACCCTGAAGAAAAATGCCAGGAGACATCGTCACCTTGTCTGATGATGATGTTAAAGTGGCAGAGGAGGTCCTCCAGCTGCTCAAACCACTCAAAATGGTTACAACTCTGTGAGCACTGAACTGCACCATCTGTGTCCATGATCCTGCCTCTGAAAACAAGGATCCTACAATCCATGGCCCCAAGTGAGGAAGACAGCACCATCACAAGAGATGTCAAGTCTGCCATTAGAGAGGACCTGAAGCCCAGATACACTTCAACACCAACCTACAGGACTACCTTCACAGATCTACTGCACTTGATCCAAGGTTCAAGTCGCTGTCTCACCTAGACCTTGCCCTACGCCTGAGGACATGCAGTGATCTCACTACTGAGACTGTGAGCAGTCTTGGCACTGAAGACTGTGAAGAGGTAAAGAAAAAAAAATATTTTGAAATTATATATTTTTTATTTTTTTATGATAATGTTTTTAGTTAAGTTTATTAAGTTATTTATTAGAGTTATTGCCACATTTTAATGTCTATGGAAAAAAAAGTTTTATATCAATAATGTAACTTTCCCTGCAGCGTCAATATGCAGCACCAACAGGGAGCAGACACATCTCCTCTTCAAAAGAAGTCGGCAATGGCGGAGCTTTTTGGCAAGACCTTTGCACAGAAGGACATGGTCAGCAAGGCTTTTGCTGTCAGACACCATCAAAGAGGAGGTGGTATCCTTTGAGGCAGCAAGTGGCATTCAGTCGATGGTGATCCACTGACTTGTGGAAAAGCAACGATGTAAATACCCTCACCTTGCCACAATGGCAAGACACCATCTTGCTGTGCCTGGCAATTCAGTGCCTAGCGAGAGAGTGTTCTGAACACAGGGGACATAGTTACAGCAAAGAGATCTACACTTTCCCCAGAAAATGTAGACATCCTCATGTTTTTGAAAAAAAAAATTGAAATTAGAAGCTCAGGTCTGCTTTGCTTTCTTTCTTCTTTTTTGATGATGTGGACATAAGCTAGTTTTATTTCTCTCTCCATGTTCAAAGTAAGAAGCAATGATGCCTTAAATTGCATTAAAGTTGTTTTTTTATTGTGTCCACATTAAAGGAAATAGTTATCATGCCCTATATTGCACCTTAATTATGTATTTATATATACTGTAACTGAGTGAAATGAGTCTTGAGTTGAATGTTTTTTAATGGGCAAAAAATTTGTCTTGTCTTTTTTTTTTTGCTGATCCGAAAATTGATCCGATCCGTGACTTAAAACCTTGATCCCATCCGAACCATGAGTTTTTTGATCCGTTGCACCACTAGCACACACAATAAAAAAAATTAATGTGTACTCAACATTCTAGCAGAAAAGGGCACACCCAAGATATACCTTTACATTCAGAATTATTGTAAGGAATCAAACCTGCCAAATTTGACAAAAAGTAAAACAAAACCCTATGTAATTTGTTGAATCCCTGATAATCAGGGTGATGATTTGCCAATTTGCCTACTTTTCTAGCACTACTAATTTTTCTCCCTCCTCACCTCCCATTTCTCGCTCTCTCATGATAAAAAATACTAAATTTTCAAAATGATATTATGCATGAGAACTGGATGCTGAGTTGAATTCCGCATGATCCAAGCATGCAAATTAAAAAGTCAAATTTCTCAAGTTTTCTCTTTTAATTAAGTCACCTAACTTGAAGTTGAATGGCATTCAGGTGGCATGATGGCACTGAGGCTAAGGGATCTGTGCTGGTATCTGGGAGGTTGCCAATTCAAATCCCGTTATTGCCAGAAAAGGAACTTAACCTGAAAACCGCTGCAGGGGAATTGTACAATGGCTGATCCTGTGATCTGACCTCCAACAGTCATGCAACAAGACAGATTCTCCACAGGGGTTAAAAAAAGTGTATCAAATCAAAATTAAATTAAGAGGTTTATCTGAGGATTAGGGGTGCAATGTGACCTGCTGCCTCATGTGCTCCCATTGCTTAAAAAAGTCAGTAAGAAAGCTCTAATAAATGGGGAGCTGCCCATAGTGTACTTGCATATATATTAATTTCATACTGCTTAACCTTCTTGCCATTAATCTCAAGCATTACTCAGACTCGGAATTCTAAGCAAACACAGTTTAGTCTGAGTTAGACTCGGGGGTGAACTGTAATGATCTGCTTTACAGTGTTGTGCCCAAATAACTCTGCCAAGTTTCAGTGATGTTTGCGGTTGGTGTTGACTTCCTACTACTGCTGACAATCCTGGTTTCCCCATTCCCCATTTATGCTTAACCCCAGTCTAAACAAGTTTGTTGATCATGTTTGTCTGGATTATTTATGATTTTTTGATGATAACTTTGTGGAGAAAATAATAGTTGAAAAAAAAAAAAACAGCTATGCTAAGCAATGTCATTTAAGTCACACTAAACCATTTGGTCATCTCTGCGGATGATATGTGGGTATTTTCAGTCTCCAGATGCTGTAAGGCATAGTGGGTAAACTAGTTCAGAAATTTGTGGCAGACACCCATTTTTGGCAAATTTATGAGTGAGTGTCATTTTTCACTCATTATGAAATACCTGCAATGTACTAATAAGATTGATTTTGCTGAAGTCAATCACCCAGTTCCAAAACTGTACAAACTGTAGGAAGTACATCAGGTATTCATCAAAAATATGCAGAAGGTGTATGTTCTCGATCATGAAATAAGTATTGTCAAAGTCTCATGGGTTATAACGGAAGGTTATCGTGGGTATAGTACATCACATCCAAACGTGTATGATTCAGTATCAAGTTCTGCATGCTATACAAAGCAAGCCCTGGATACATCTGGAATTCGATACTTTACACTGAGAAAGGAACTAACAGGGATGGCAAGTACCTTAAATACGGCAGCACTACATCATCTGTTCTGTCACTGACCGACCCTTTGCTTGACCAAGTTTACTTTATAACAATGGACAGTTTCTATGCCTCACCTGAACTGCTTGAGATTTTACTTCAAAGGAAAACTGATGCATACAGCATTGTATGACTTATTCCTGGTAATTCTGGTCACATGAATGTGTCAAAAGCATGGTGCAGTAACTGTGTGGCAAAAAGACAAAATGATTGTGATCAAGTGGAGGACAAAAAAGAGGTTTGCTTCCTAAGCACTGTTCACAATGCAGCAACTATGCTGTGGTAGTCCACAATATCACAATGGGTGGTGCTGATCATGCTGGTCAGACACTGACATTCTACTCTGTCTTGCGCAAGCAACAGAAAAAATATTTCAAGAAATTATTGACAGCTACTTGAACAGTGCCTGTGTTTGCTGATGACTGTTTTAATATATCTCACACGAAGAATGTGTAGTAAATCTGCATCAGTACAGCAGTGGACACCTGCCATACCTTTTCTATTGTGATTATGCTGACGTTTTTGGTGATTGCATGTTTCTGTTTCACATAATAACATTTTTTGTTAATGCAAAATAAAATCTACACTTTTGGATTATTTTTTCATTGGTAAATATAGTGCTAATGAGGTTAAAATTGTTATGATTTGTGTGCTCTCAAAATTTAGAATAGGCCTCAATTTAGGCTGTCTGACCCCAGACTTCACAAACAGGCTTCAGCTTAATGTAATGAATTATTATTATTATTATTATTATTAAGCAGACTCAAAAAGGGGATCTGGCTTCAAAAGTTCAAAATGTATATTTAAATATCCCAAAATATTCAAAAATACACATAAATACTCCATAAGGGAGAGCATCCATTAAAATCTCTGCCATGAGATACACATCCATAGCACATTTATTTGAATTAAGAAAAAGAAGAACAGAAAACAGCAGGGTGGCCCTGCCTCTTGGGGGTTCCATTCATAATATGCAAGACATACAAGAGAAGACATAATATATAGATAATAAATCATAATAACACAGAACAATGGTTGTAAAAATATATACACATATAATAAACACAAAAAAATAAAACTATAAAATAAACAAACAAACCACAGAATAGGAAAATAAACCTAAGCCAGGGAACCTTGGTGGAAACATGATAAAAAGTCATGGACCTTTTGTAGACTAAATTAACCTTTTCAAAGGTCCATGGTGTTGAGGTGAAAAATATGGTCAACTAACAGCCTGAAAAACTGAAGGATAAATGTGTGAAAGAGAAAGGCATAAAATAAGGATGTCCAAGCAAATGGAAAACCAACCACTGAATATTTGCATAGCTTTTCATTCCTAATTTAAATATCAATTTTCAGGGCTAAAAGGAGCATGTCTTAGGAAGAATAGTTTCATCACCACAATGAATTGACATCTAATCCATCACATAAATACATAGTCAAATACACACAATTGTGGGCTTTTTATTTTGGGAGGGAACTGGTGGCACCAATGGTAAACCACATAAACACCCCAGAATATTAAAAATTAGGAGCTGTCAGGATGTGGCTGAGACTAGCCACTTCTTTATCTTCAGATTGCCCTTGAGCTCCTCTATCAATGTATGTTTCCGTGTACCATTAGTCAGGCAGCTGTCACTTGATGGGAGGGGCAAGGCTAATTAAAGAAAAAACCTGGACGAGGCACTTCACTCTAGCATTGTACATCCTGCCTTCGTGAAAGCATCTATTAAGTTGTCTGCTGATTATGACCTTTAAATGTTTCCTTAGGATTTTGACCTTTTTTCCAGCCAATTTTTCACTCCTTTTCTGGATCACAAATTTAATTCCTTTATAGTGATTTTTGTTTTATCTATTTGTCAAACTTCTTCTTAAGTCAGTTGCCATAAATTGTCCATGTTGTTAACCTTTTTTATTTTTATGGTTCTTTAGTTACATTGTCTTTTATGTTTCTAAATATGTTTTTGTTGTCTTTCATTTTGTGTTTCATTATTCTCTCATTAGTATTGTTGTTATTAAAAAGTGATGCTATATTTTCTGAGAATTTTATTTAGCTTGTCCTTTGTCCTGTATTCATTGTTTTCTCTGGTTTGAGCCGAAGGGGCAGGGCCCCTGATACTGGAGCTGAAGGACGCACCACACAGTTTAAAAGAACTGAAGTTCCTCAGCACCATCACCGAGGCATTATTTTTCATACTAGTATTGTTTAGTTCATTTTGCAATCATTTATTTTCTTGGAATGACTTTTTATGATTTTTCTGGTTTTTGGATTCATGTTCATGATCCTTATTTTGTCTTTGGATGACCATCTTGGCTTTATTATTTTTGGTGTGCTTTTTAGGAAGCCTTTTCATTATTTTTGAATCTTTCATTAATAAATAATTTTATAGTTGAGAATAATTGTTCTTTTTACTTTTGGACTTTTGGGCTCACACTTTTGAAAAAAGTCATCATGGCCCCCTTTATGTATGTGCAGGCCTCAATGCCTGCTTCTCAAATTGAGGACCAGGCTTACTTTTGATTGTTTGAGGTAAACTACTGTATATGCTTCTAGGCATTGCTGAAGCCTTCATGCCTGGTTGTGTTTGGAGGTAACAATGTTTTTGAGTTTTGTAGAGCTCTGCAGTCACAACAGTCAGCTTGTTTCTATCGCCACTCTATTCTGGGTTTTATATTGTCAGTCACGCTTTTACAAAGTGACAGCTGTACTATGGCCCTGCAGGAGGACTGATATTATGAAGTTGCACTATTCACACTCCTGCTCCTGTGAGTGCTTAGTGTGTATCTGACAAGTGCAAAAGGCATTGGTTTTGTAAAACATGAAAATTTAATGAATTTCAAAATATGAGGAATAATAGAAAGTAATAAAAACCATAATAAAATAAAACTGAAGATTTCAGTGTCTTGTGTGGGCATGTTAACTCCCAGTCTGCTTGCACAGCAGCCATATATCACACTCCCATACTTGAGTTTGCCCCTTTCTTTTAATTTTTCAAGTCTTTCTTCCATCCACAGAGCCAGGAATTTTAATTGTGCACTGCGCACGGAAATTTTCCTAACTAAGTGGTGCGTATCTAAAATGGTGAATTTTAAGGAGAAGTTGGTTACATGGATGCCTAAAATGATGAAAGAAGAGCTGAATATGACACAATGGGTTATTAAGACATACAAAACATCTGAAATGCAAATGTAGATCCCCCACTTACGAGAATTTTACACTCACCCTTGCTTCACCACTTTGGTCAATTGATCTGACACTCTGACACTTCTCCTTTTCTTTCTTTTGAAGTCATTAATAGCAGACACAACTCTTTTTCCGTTAACAGAGTCTCACATCCTCTGCTGTGACATTATTAGCTGACCAAACACTGTCATTTTTTGAATAGGAGAATATCAACGCAGTGATCGAGTGGTCTGCAACAAGTATAAATGTGTTTTGGTTGCTCACTGCATGCAGGCTTTGAAGTGTGGTCTGCATACAGACTTCACGTGGTAAGTATAAACCAGTATTAAAGCTGACAAGTAATGTTACCACCTAGAGGCTCCAGACTGCACTGCGTCTTTTGCCTTTTAAAGGGAAACACAGTCAAGGGTCACCGTCGGCTGCTTTAATACTTGAATGTTCTTCTAATCAGTTTGTACAGTAACAGGTGTAAGAGGCAGGCGGGTAATTAGAGGGCAATTAGCCTAATCAACGTGCTCAGGTGTGTGTGCTGCTCCAATTTAAATAAAACAACTGGGAATATTGAAAGGTGCTGCAGAGATGGGGAGAATTCTGAAAAGCGGTGCAGCTGTAGCTCGGTCACCAAAGCGGCCACTGTCAATCACAGTGTCCCTGCAGCTTTTAAAGAAAGAAGACAGGAAGGTGCTGCTTGCTGTTTAGGTGACATTCTGTTGGCAGGGGGGCTGTAATATGTACATCTATGTACATTCAGTTAGGAAACAGATGTTATTTGTACACTTGGTACATTCAAATTTCGTTTGACTAAACCACATTATATATGGGCTTCTTCACTAATCTAATTTACTCTTCTGTCCATTGCAGAGTACACACACCCTCGCTCATACCTGGCAAATCAACCTAATATGGGAAGAACAGGAGTGTCAAAATATAAGAAGATGCAAGGAGAATAAACAGACTCCACATCCTGGTATTTTAACGCAAGTCCTTAAGACCTATAAAGCAAAGGACTTGTCAATGCACCACCATGTTTTAACATTTCGCATAAATAAGATTTTCTTTGTTAAATACCCTCGTTTTTTTCCCATTCATCTGAAGTCTACCTTTTTTCAATTTAGGAGTTTAAATTATGTTAAAGTTCTACACAAAAGTGTGTTACAAGGCAGCAAGTCAGGGAACGGACCCCAGCGCTGATATCTGCCAGATGTTAGAGGAGACCAGACATCTGCAAGATTAAATAAAACACATTAGTCAAGAAAGTGATGGGGTACCAGTCAGTAACCTCGTTTAATAACGTGGACGGAGAAAGGTTTACAAAAAAATGTACATGCGGGTGCAAACGTAGCGGCTTGATGCTGAGAAAAGAAAGATGATGCTGAAAATGAGCTCTGTCTTCTTCAGATGCTGGTCCTTAATGGATTCCCACTTGTGGTGGCTTCAGAATCTTTATAGTGCCAACCAGGAAGGGGTGTGGCTTCGTGTGTAGAAGTGGAAACTAGGTCACTTGTCCATTGATCAGCGAGCATACAACATGAAAACATGAACTACAAGGGAAAAGCGGAGATGGTGTTAGTGATAGCTCCTGCTCTCCGCTCGGGGTGCTATTGCCTATCTTTTCAGAGCCCTGAAGATATCCTTTAAGTGAACATGCTTGACACTGGTAATGACACTGTACAACAACAACATTTATTTATATAACACATTTTCATACAAACAGTGTAGCTCAAAGTGCTTTACGTGATGAAGAAAGAGAAAAAAGAAGAGGAATTAAAATTAGGGAACACTAATTAACATAGAATAAAAGTAAGGTACGATGGCCCAGGGAGGACAGTAAAAACAAAAAAAAAACCTCCAAAATGCTGGAGAAAAAAAATAAAATCTGCAGGGGTTCCAAGGCCATGAGACCACCAAGCCCCCTCTAGGCATTCTACCTAACATAAATGACCTCAATCAGTCCTCATTGTATTCAGGGTTCTCATGGAAGAATTTGATGATGATGGTCATGTGGACTTCTGGCCTTTAATCCATCAATGTAGGGACATCACAGTGTTTTGATCAGGTGGTGGTGGCGCAGATCGCCACCACAAAAAAACGGAAAAAGAACAGAAGAGAAAGTAGGGGTTAGTACGGATTTTCTGTAAACTTGGTAACTTGAGACTGTGAGTCCCTAACGCCACACTTGTCAGGAGAATGACTGCAACTGCATCTTCTCATGCCTTTTAAAGGCATTCAATTTTTTCTTTCTGTCCCAACATACAGTACCTCTTACTGCTTTGCATCTTGCTTCTTCCTTTAGAAATTTTTTAAGAAAGACACAAACTGTACCTCCTCAGACCTCTTAAAGGCACACCCTGTTGCTGTTATCTTTGCTTTCTGTTCCGACATACCATTTGCTGGCTTTGTATCTTGCTTCTTTCTTTTGAAATTTCTTTGAAAGGAGCAGAGAAGAATCTACGATTGCTTATTAAAAGTGTTATTAACAAGCTTTATGGTGAATAATCCTAACAAAACACAGGAACACAACACAACCCTACACCTACATGTGCTCAGTGTTCAAGTGGGAAGTAGAGAACAATATAGCAGGCTATTCTCGGATCTCCAGTTAGTCCAACAACTTGTTGCCATTGGTCAGCTGGACCCTCAAAGTATGAAGAGCTGCCAGAGTGAAAATCCTACTCCCTAAATGGAAGCCCGGCCCTCCGGTGACAAGATGACACTCACTCCAGAGGTAGATGATGTGCAGCATCTGTTCAAGCAGCTGTCTCCCTGAGATCTCTAATTCCATCCAGTGCAATATTACTCCCCTGCTTCCACAAATAAAACTTTGCAACAGACAGATTGAGCTCCTAATGAGACGGAAGGTTAAACTGAGGCTTGCTGATGGAAAACAACAACGGTTGTTGAGAGAATGTTGCAATGCCACGCGAGGGAGCCAAATGTACACTTTTTATAAGAGACGGCAGATCAAGGGTGCTTGGTGGCACATTAGAAGTGGGCTTAGCTAATGATGGCTACCTTGCCTCATTTCTCTACTTACTGCCCAACACTTATTGAGCCGGGAAACTTTTTCTTTTACATGAGATTGTTTAACAAAAAAAAAAAAAACTAATAATGCTAATTTTGCTCCCTGTTACACTTCAGTGGTGAACAAAATGAAATTCTGGCAGCAAAAAGAAGAGTCTCGCCATCAGTTATCTCCTTGTGACAGAGTTAATGATCCCCAGTATTATGAATATTTTGTTGGGCTCTCTTTTGTGTTGTCCTCATTTCAGTGTCTACGACACATAAGAGTACTACACACTGAAGGCACATCACCCAGTAAATACACTCACATTAAAAATAAAAAATGGGACGAAGGCGACAGAGGAGTCTGAGCTGCGCATTGCCTTCCACAGGAATCCAGCCCCACCTTGTCAAATGCAGCCTACCATTCTGAACAATTCACCCTCCGGGCTCAGACTAGGGAATTTAGAGTCTTCATAGTACTGGGTAAATATAGAATTAGTCTTAGTATAAATGGCATTCATATAAACAAGAGATAGCATCTGGAAGGCACTTTTGCCTCCAAACAAATACATATTTTTCGTGTTTGCTCTAATAGGGAAAGTCCATATTTCACTGTAATTATGCTGTCTCATTTGTATAGAAAATGACTTGTGACCCAGCGTGCTGTTAGCTGATGTGTGTGGAGGGATGGAGAAGCACGAGTCAGCGGAGACATGCGATGAAGTGGAAGTTGGATCTGCTCCCATGGTAAAAATGTATCTGAAGGAGAGTGTGAAAGAGACAAGGAAAGATTAAGCATGTGTCCTTTTTTTTGCATTTCTTGTTTTTTCTATTTTAATTCCTCTTATGTGGCTTGTGGGGATCCAAAGATATCCCAACAACAGGCATAAGGTATAAGTACTGTGATAGAGCCTTTGAAAGGACAATATAATATATGCATTTTTTAAACCTCTTCATTTTAATTCAGGGTTATGGGGGACTGAAGCCTATGTTCACAATACAGGGCACATGGCAGAAATTAACATTGTAAGAAGGTCCATCACAAGACCCACTCAGCACATAATAAAGTCTCTATCTATCTATCTATCTATCTATCTATCTATCTATCTATCTATCTATCTATCTATCTATCTATCTATCTATCTATCTATCTATCTATCTATCTATCTATCTATCTATCTACAGTGCATCCGGAAAGTATTCACAGCGCATCACTTTTTCCACCTGTTACAGCCTTATTCCAAAATGGATTAAATTAATTTTTTTCCTCAGAATTCTACACACAACACCCCATAATGACAACATGAAAAATGTTTACTTGAGGTTTTTGCAATTTATTAAAAATAAAAAAAACTGGGAAATCCCATGTACATAAGTATTCACAGCCTTTGCTTAATACTTTGTCAGTGCACCTTTGGCAGCAATTATAGCCTCAAGTCTTTTTGAATATGATGCCACAAGCTTGGCACACCTGTCCTTGGCCAGTTTTCGCCCATTCCTCTTTGCAGCACCTCTTAAGCTCCATCAGGTTGGATGGGAAATGTCGGTGCACAGCCATTTTAAGATCTCTCCAGAGATGTTCAATCGGATTCAAGTCTGGGCTCTGGCTGGGCCACTCAAGGACATTCACAGGGTTGTCCTGAAGCCACTCCTTTGATATCTTGGCTGTGTGCTTAGGGTTGTTGTCCCTGCTGAAAGATGAACCGTCGCCCCATTCTGAGGTCAAGAGCGCTCTGGAGCAGGTTTTTCATCCAGGATGTCTCTGTACATTGCTGCAGTCATTTTTCCCTTTATCCTGACTAGTCTCCAGTTCCTGCCGCTGAAAAAACATCCCCACAGCATGATGCTGCCCACCACCATGCTTCACTGGAGGGATGGTGCCAGGTTTCCTCCAAAACGTGACTCCTGCATTCACGCCAAAGAGTTCAATCTTTGTCTCATCAGACCAGAGAATTTTCTTTCTCATGGTCTGAGAGTCCTTCAGGTGCCTTTTTGGCAAACTTCAGGTGGGCTGCCATGTGCCTTTTACTAAGGAGTGGCTTCCGTCTGGCCACTCTACCATACAGGCCTGATTGATGGATTGCTGCAGAGATGGTTGTCCTTCTGGTAGGTTCTCCTCTCTCCACAGAGAACCTCTGGAGCTCTGACAGAGTGGCCATTGGGTTCTTGGTCACCTCCCTGACTAAGGCCCTTCCCCCCAATCGCTCAGTTTAGATGGTCGGCCAGCTCTAGGAAGAGTCCTGGTGGTTTCAAACTTCTTCCACTTACGGATGATGGAGGCCACTGTGCTCATTGGACCTTCAAAGCAGCAGAAATTTTTCTGTAACCTTCCCCAGATTTGTACCTCGAGACAACCCTGTCTCAGAGGTCTACAGACAATTCCTTTGACTTCATGCTTGGTTTGTGCATGAACTGTCAACTGTGGGACCTTATATAGACAGGTGTGTGCCTTTCCAAATCATGTCCAACCCACTGAATTTACCACAGGTGGACTCCAATTAAGCTGCAGAAACATCTCAAGGATGATCAGGGGAAACAGGATGCACCTGAGCTCAATTTCGAGCTTCATGGCAAAGGGCTGTGAATACTTATGTACATGTGCTTTCTCAATTTTTTTATTTTTAATAAATTTGCAAAAATCTCAAATAAACTTTTTTCACGTTGTCATTATGGGGTATTGTGTGTAGAATTCTGAGGAAAAAAATGAATTTAATCAATTTTGGAATAAGGCTGTAACATAACAAAGTGTGGAAAAAGTGATGCGCTGTGAATACTTTCCGGATGTACTGTATATCCACAGTTTCATTTGTACGGGTGTAATAAACAAGCAGAAACAGTAAGATGTTTTGGGACACTCATAGACAAACCCTAATAATTAGAATCTACAAAAAGAGAAAAAAAAATATGGGTAAGAGCATTATGAGACATCTTTTCAGACGAGAGTCTGGTTTCGACTGCGAAAGATGGCTGTCTACCTGCCATGAGGTTTTCCGGCAGGATGAGGTGGATTCAGATGGATGGACACCGTGACGTCAGTGGCCAATCTTCAGGTCTGAACGGTGAGGAAAAGAAAAGGTGTTATCATAGAGATCCAACCCCTTTAGCAGTGGAGAATTACTGTCAACAGAGCCTTTAAAATGTGCATGACAAGGGTCACTACTTAGCCTAATGTGCAACATTTGGAACTGTGGGAAGAAACCTGGAATACCCAAAGAAGACACAGACAGAACATGATAATTCCTTTCAGACATTGACCAGACATAGAATTTGAGCCGAGCATTTTGTGAGGCCACAGTCCTAACTACTGTGTCTCACTGTGGAACTGTCATTAGGACGGTGCGGTACAGTGGGATCTGTGGGAAGGGGCAGACCATTGTTATGTGTGCAGACTTGTTTATTGTAAATATTAACTTACCTCACAAATCATATCTGTCCCTATTTTGCTAATTATTGGCTAGACAGGTATGTTCTTATGCATCACAGAAAATTAATCAAATAATAGGATGCTGGTGTCTGGTCTGCCTCAATTGGAATCACATCAATGTGGTACTTTCTGAAATTGTCATTGTCTGTCAAAATGCAGCAATTATATTTAAGAACGCTGAGAGCCTAAGTACCCACTGCAAAGGAAAATATATATTGGCTATGAACTTCCAAAAATAAAATAGTAACACTTCAAGTTTAAAACTTATCCGCTTTGAGGTGAAAAATGACAAGCCACAGTAACACAGAAAGAACATGCAGACTCTACACAACTGCATGATTCAAACACAAGTTTCTGGGGCTAAGTGATAGCAACACTAAACACTGTGTAGTCATGTGTTTCTTGCGTAGCAGAAAGCTGGGCAAACAGCTGAAAAAATTAGTTTCTACATTTCAGTCTCTCTCCAGAAGGACTCTGTGTTTCTTTGAAAACAAGGGCATCGTACTGTTGGCATCATTTCCATGGGGTGTAAGGGACACAGGTAAAGCTTTTTTGGAGGCTGTTGCAAATTTTGGGCCTTCAGGTGGTCCTCCTCAGCGATAGGTTAAGATCAAGATACCATTCTGTACAATGTAATGTCTTGTGCTTGATGCATTTCTGATATTGATCTACTTTCTTTTTTTTTTCTCAGAATACTGCAGCTACTTTTCAGAGACTTCTCATATCTAATCAGTGGTTTTGTGCTGCATAGCTTGACTGGGAAAACTCGATTGTATGTGCAAATGCATAATTAAGTAAAACAAATGGCATTTCTCATTTTCAGGCTGATTCAAAGGGACACGAGCCTTCAAATCCCCATTGCTGAACTAGAAAGTTCAGGTTACACATGCATACAACACACAGCTATAAACCAGGAACACTGCAGAGCCAATAGAGCTCAGGCTTGCAGCACACACCACATGTACTGCAAAAAAATGCTTAAAACGACAAAGATGAGGGTTGTTATAAACATTTTAATGAAAAGTTAAATTATTCAAGAAAGCTTATTAGAGTTTGAGAAATGAACAGAGGAGAAGAAATATGGTTTATTTTTATTTTTTTTTTATTTGTGGCTTTATGATGGAATAACCTTCCATTCAACAAATGTTCAAGATTTGCAAGAGAGGCCCCTTGTTTTGACCCTAAACTGGTTTAACAGATTTGAAAATGCTATTTGTATAGTTCTTACTGTCATTCATTTATTCTCTGAACCACGTTTTCATTCAAGGAACATGAAGAACCAACACCTAACCCAGCATTACGGATCAAAAGGAAAGAAGGATTCTAGTTCACTGAAGGGTACACTCAAAAGTGAACCACAGATAGAATTTAGAGAGGTAAAGTGATAGGAGAGAACCGAGATAAATTCATAAGAACATGAAGCTTGCAGCTCGGCCACATGTTCAATTTCATACAGTAAGTGCTGTACACTGCTTTAGCTTTGTAATGGGATGGTGACACTCTCTTTAAAGGGAATCATATTAAACAAAGAATGATTGATAGACCACACATCCCCCAATGTGTAATATTTAATTTGTGTAATTGCCCATAGCTTTAGAGTCACTTCTTATTTTAGGGGGTTTTGTGTACTCCCTTTTTTGGGACCCTCTGATTTTCCTCTCCCATCCCATTGATGTGCATGTTAGTTTACCTTGTAACTTCAGCAGGACCTGAATGAATGAGAGTGGGTGTGTGAATAATGGACCGGCATCTGCTTGAGGGTTGGTTTCTACTTTATGCCCAGTGCTGCTGTGATAGGCTTATGCACCTATGACCCTGAATTTGATTAAATAGGTTTGAAATGGATGGTAAAATGAAACGTATGTAACTGTTTCTTTCTGTTGTTAAAAGTAAATACTATCACAAGTTCAATTTTGTGTCTTTAATGCTATGGCAACTATATATATCACACAAATAAAGTGCCTTTTGAATTTGAAAGAAAGAGAGGGAGAAAGAGACAGTCAGAAAGATTATTGTCACATATAACAAATAGATGACATTCTTGACATTTTATTTTCGCTGATGCAACAATAACTGAAACTACTACCCTCCCCCCACCTCCTTCACTTTTAGGTTTTTACGACTACCATAATGGAATGTGGGAAGCAAAAGGAAGACTCTGGCAATTGTAGAACCAGGTTTCAATTAGTGCTGTTACAATTAGCTATTTATTTAGGAGCCAAAGAAATAGACAGGACATCCATTAAAAGCTATAAATTTACTTTTTATATATCATTTATGGATGCATATACACACGTAGATAGATAGATAGATAGATAGATAGATAGATAGATAGATAGATAGATAGATAGATAGATAGATAGATAGATAGATAGATAGATAGATAGATAGATAGATAGATGAAAAATGTTATTTCCATAATAAAAAGGAAAGAAGGTGAAAGACAAAATATTTCAGTTTAATAGTCTTCATTAGGAGTGTCCTTTTTTCCTTTGCAGATGCATACTGACACAGCCTTCATTATCTCCATTACTGACAGACAGACAGATACTGCAGATACTAGGACTGTTAAACAATATGTGAAGTTGCAGGCATCAGGGAACTCTACAGTGCAAGGCCTTACAAGGCCCTGGCAATCCAGAAGAGACATATGGCTGAAATGACATATGAAATGAAAGGACTACCATACAGATATGTAAGTCATGTCATTTTAAACCCCATTTAATCCAGATCAGGGTCAGTTTGCAGGAATGCTGGAGCCTGTCCCAGGGCACAGGGCAGCAGTAAACCTTGGACTGGGCACTAACCCATCACAGGGTGAACACACATACACAAAATACACACACACAGGGCCAATTCACCTAACCTGCATGTCTTTGGACAGTGGGTGGAAACTGGAAAACTCTGAGAAAACCCACACAAACATGAGGACGAAGTTCACACAGAGAAAACCAGGAATCCTGATCTCCTTACTGCGAGGCTGCCCACTGCTTATAGTGAGTCTGTAAAGTACAAACATAGACAAGTCCATCCATCAGATGAATGACAGCAGGGAGGCTTTATGTTATGCATGGCCTCCTTTCTATATATTGTGGTGGGCAGTTATTTGGGAGTTGCCTGGCCTGTAAGAATGAGCTGGGTTTTAAGACTACAGGATGGGAGTTTTAGGAGGCCAGCTCTAGTAATTTATTAAGGTATTGCTGACCTTGATAATAAATCCAAGGATATAGTTTCCAGTCATAGGTTCCTTCAAGCTCTTCACAGACAATGCACTGTTAGACTTACAGTCAGGAGGTGAGCTAACTTAAGGGTTCAACTGTCAGAAGAAACAGAGGCCAGAGGTTTGGAGAAAGAGGTGAAGGAAAGAAGTAATTGAGTGGAGCTTTGGTGGAAACAGGATCAGCCATCCTCTTATTCAGACAGGGTGATGACCTAGTGTATGAGAGGGCTGAGAAAGGTAGTAAGATTGCTATTTTTCTATTTCATACATGTACTTCTGTTGATCCTTTTGTAAACCTGAGCTCATGCTCTATATTTAGAATAAAAAAATTTTTAATGACTTTTTATACATTTTGGCTTCCTCTGCATTAATTCTGGATTCAAGGATGACTCAGGGCATGCGTTCGAGCTAGTTGAAGAATGTTACTTTATAATATATTTATGCATTATATGTGAAAACGTGGGAGGAAACAGGAATCTCCTCACCACCACACAGATATGTCCCAGCAGAGATTTACATTCAACTGCAGGGGACAGTGAGGTGGTACACTAACCACAGTGCCACTGTGTTGCCCATAGTGTGCCCAGATCAATATTTGAAAATAGGAGTTATAAGGCAGAACATTAACTGCAGTACTAGTATATGACTTAATATGTAGATAGGCTAGGATTTGCTCCTAACTCATAAAAGCCCTGAAGCATTCGATTTAACCTCCATCACTAAACCACTCAATCTGTTCATTAAAAAATAAAATAATTTGAAATTAATTATAAGCTTGGAACAAAACAACATCAGAAACCTACTGGTATTACTAAGTATGCAATAGATGACAGAAAGTTGCACAAAGGTGCCATTCACTTTCCACAAATTAAAAGCAACTTTAATTATCATCAACAAGGAAAAACACATCTCAGTTAATCAGCGTTTATTTTTGATAGTGCCAATCATGGTGAACACACTGTAAATGTGTTTAAGCTTGAAAATTTACAATACAAGAGGAACTCATTCTGGCTCTCTGCCACATAAAGCAAATATATGGCTTGATGGATGGATAGATGATCATATGCACAATAATATATGTAAATAGTACATTTAATAAGACAGCTCAGTAAAGAAGGCAATCATTTTTCTTTCTTGTTATTCTACCTGAAAAATATTCAGTACATTCAGGAAAAATAGTTTCATATTCTACAGCCAAGAGTAGGGTGCCAAAGAAGTGACTGGTACTACAAAAGGGCCGTTTAATGTTTTAAGGAAATACCATGAAGAAGAAAAAGACAAGCTCTGAACTGACAGCATGACTGGCAGACCATTCATGTGTTGTTGCATATCCATCAACATGGTGACATGTAGCCAAACATTACAGACTGAGTAATGGACACTTTTAAACACTCAAATACCAGGGTTTTCTATTGAGAGAGAGACTCCAGCCTCTGTGACCCTTAATGACATTAAGCAGATTCTGTAATGGATGGTTAAATGCATACAGTAGCTCTGTTAAACTAAGTGCAAAGTTAGTTCATTTAGCCATTATATCTGTAAAACATTTTGTTATGGGGAGTCAGAGCCTTTTTTGGCCACCCTCAAGCAACACTCATAAGAACAAATTCAGAGTAACCAGTCAACTGGGGGTCATATATTCAGACTGTAGTAGGAGCCTGGAGATTATAAAGAGAACCTACATAATCACAGGGAGAGCTGGCAGATTTCACAGTGATGTAATCAAACTTCAGTGTGGGAAATGTTATGCACTTTGCCACTCTATCATCCATCTTTCCATCAAGTATGTTCTTTGGCATGAGCCTTAAAGAGTTTCCCTATGCGTATTTTGTCTATCCATTTATTTCATGGTCAGAATCACATTTATTGGCCAAGTAGGCTTAAATAAAAGCTATTTGACTCCCAGTTTTATTACATGCCAATCTGGAATCCATGCCTGTTTTAGCTACTGTATATCCAATATGAAAGCAGGCATCAACCTCTTTTACATTCACTCATATTTGGCTAATGCAGAGGCCAGATAACTTATTATGCTTGTCTTTGGGATGTTTAAAGAAGAGTGAATACCCACATGAGCATGAGGAGGACATGCTAACTCCATTCATGTTCATACCAAAGTCAGGACATGAAACATGGAATTGTGAGGCTAATGCTAACCACTGGACCTCTATGGGTTCCTTCTCCATTTAATAATAATACATTTTATTTATATAGCAACCTTCTCATACTTTTCAGTTTACATAATAATTATACTGCGGTGGGTTGGCACCCTGCCCAGGATTGGTTCCCTGCCTTGTGCCCTGTGTTGGCTGGGATTGGCTCCAGCAGACCCCCGTGACCCTGTGTTCGGATTCAGCGGGTTGGAAAATGGATGGATGGATGGATAATAATTATATCTTGCATTATACTCAACTAATAACCCACTTTAACTGTAATTAAACCTAAGAAGTTGTTTTGTGATGACAAGGAACACAGCACGTGAATTTGGAATTAGACCTTAACTAGTTCTGCTGCCTGGCTTAATGTTATACTAATTGTTTTAAGACCACACTTGGGATCCAGAGGTGATGGAGTGAGCAAATTTTAGAAGTTTGCTTTGTTATGAGGAAAGATACAAGTGTGACACCAGCACTAACTTTTGTTCCTTCTGTTTTCCTAGAATCAAAGAAGGGAAACAGCTGGACAACCACTGAAATCCAAACTAGAGTTGCAAGGCAAACTAACATGCACGTCAATGGGATGGGACAGGAAAATCAGGGAGTCTCAAAAAAGACAGTGCATACAAGGGGGTACATAAAACCCCCTAAAATAAGAAGAAGTGACTCTAAAGCTATGAAACCCAGCTCCTTCTGGTCGAATTAATATATAACAATAGTTGCCTCCAGAAATCAGCATTCTTTACCGGATCATCTTCACAGAGGCATGGAGATCCACAACTCTGGTAATTCTTCCTTGCTTTGTTTAAAACATTGACAAAATGATCATTTTGTTTATGCACATTTATGAGGAATACATTAATTCTTTGGACATCTGAACTAACAATATTCACTTGATAAGGGTACTGTGTCTAAAGCAAGCCAAATCTGGGCTCATTTAGGAACTTGCCCAGAGAATTCTGTTTTTAGGATTTGTAGGAAACAGGATTTTTATGTTCCTTGGCACCTCTAATAAGCCATAAGCAGTTTAGGGTTCATCATAAACTTCAGATTTGCTCCAATCAATAGTCTGCCACAGTAATTCAAACAATTTCTCATGGCAGGCAGATTGGATAAATTCCCAAGGCATTTGGAAATAGGCATCTCACCGGCATTGTGATTATAGCAAGGATCTAGCAGGAAAGCGAGCTGTTCCTGTAAATCAGTTATTTCCATCTACTGTCACCTGTCTTTGGTCTTACATTAAAACCCCTTTTTTTCTATATTTTGGTGTTGATGGCATTGCTGTTTACAATCCTGGGCAGTACCCAGTGGAGGAACCATGACCCTTGAGACGCATATTTATGAAACTGAAATAAGATATTGGGTAAACCTGCCAAAAAATCTTGAAAATGTGACTTATGTATAAATGATACTGGATTCTATGCAATCTATTTTCTATTCATTACATTTATTGTAAACAAAATAAAGAAAAGAGAAGTAAAAACAGAAAACAAAAGACAAGGACTCTGCTTTATTTAAGATCATTCTCTTTCCCTGCAGGCTATTCCTGCTGAGTAGGAAAATCAAGAAAATACCAAATCATGCAGTTAATAACAATAATAAATAAATACATACATAAATAAATAATAATAATAATAATAATAATCTATCTAATAATAGCTACCTGAAAGACTAGTACAATTCCTTGGTTAATTTCTGCTTTGTGCAGAATTTTGCTGGTATCGAGTCCTGTCTCCTTGACACTTAGCTGGCCAAAGTATAGCATGAAAGGAATATTAATTGTATGAAGAGAAACCTGGTGTTTGAGAAATGCAATGATGGATAATAAAAAAGATGGCACAGTGGCACAGCAGGTAGCCTTGCCTTGTCCATCTCCCAGCTAACATACTTAACACAAGGACTTCAGGTGTTCATTTGGTTTCAATTGCAATTGACAGTTTAAGTAAATTGTCATATGTGTCTTGCAATTGGCTACCATCAGAAGAACATCCTTCTGCTCTACCAGGTCTGGATATCAACAGGTTAGTCCCTAAATGACTTTTGTGGGGGTTTCAAACACCAAAGTGCAGCTTTCCTCCTTTTTTATCTGCCTTTTCTCTTTGTTTTGAATTGATCGTCTTCAATCCACATTGGCCATTTAAGTCTTTGTCCAGTTTTTCTCCCTTTATTTGACAGTAGCATCCCTGAACTTAATATTTCATTTAGATCAACAGAAGTCCTTAGGCACTTGGTTCATTTGCTGGTTGTTGTTGTTGTTTTAATGGTCTAGGGTCCTGGGTTCAAATCCTATACCATACTTTAAATCTGCCTATTTGGGTTTTCACCAGTTACTCTAATTTTCCTCCCATATTGCAAAGACTTCCTCTTGTGAAGTCCAAATCAGCTCTGTATTTGATTGAGATGCCTGTCTGGATGGATCATTTATTTAATGGACATAAAAAGTACCTAAATGTAACAACCCTAATATGCTTTCCTAATAATACAGAGGTTAACCTATTTATTCTGATCCTCATCACCAAAGTCACACTCTTACCTCTCTCGTGGAACTGATGTCTTGTTCTTGTTTTTGAGGTTCAGTTGCAATGAAAAGCACACCTCTACGGTCAGCTACAGTATCAGAGGAAAGAGAAGCAGTTAATACAAGAGTACCCCATTGTGCGTTCTACTATGTTGCTGGCTTATGTGAGTTATTCCCATTCTGCCAACTGTGGGTTGCAATGACTTCAAATGCCCAGGTTTTCTATTGAGAGAGAGATTCTAGCCTCCTTGACCCTTAACTACATTAAGAAGGTTCTGTAATGGATGGATTAATGGATACAGTAGCTCTGTTTAATTAACTGCAAAGGTAATTTGTTTAGCCATTAAATCTGTAAAACTTTATGCAGCCAGGCAGGCAGTACAAGTTCTGAATAGTTTATAGATTAGTAGATATCTAACATGGGCATCAAGTTTGCTTGTTCTTTTAGTGGCAGAGCTACAACAGTTTGCACAAAACTTCTTTCTTTCTTTCTTTCTTTCTTTCTTTCTTTCTTTCTTTCTTTCTTTCTTTCTTTCTTTCTTTCTTTCTTTCTTTCTTTCTTTCTTAATCCCTTCATATTTCTGGACCCACTTATTCCAATTTAGAGTAACAGGGATCAGATACCTGTCCTGGCAGCATCCATGCACAAGGCAAAATTTGACCCTAAATGTGGTGCCAGTGCATTACAAGGAAATGCTCACTCACACAGGGCATAATCTGCAAGGGGTGGCACAGTGGTGCAGTGGTAGTGCTGCTGCCTTGCAGTTAGGAGACCTGGGTTCGCTTCCCGGGTCCTCCCTCCATGGAGTTTGCATGTTCTCCCTGTGTCTAGTGAATAACTAGGTCTTCTTCCAATTTATTTTGTGTTTTCTTTAATGCATTTTATGTTTCTCCCTATATTCATTCCACCCCTGTGTGTTGTCTATTATACACCTTTGCATTTGCATGATTTGTATCCATTTGTTTTCTTGCCAAGACAGGTGTTATAAAATATACAGATTTAATGGCTATAAAAAGTAGTCCCTCCTCCCATGACCGTTTTCAGATTTTAATGTGCTATTACTGATATTGCTTACATTTAATCAAAACAAAAATGAAAACACAATGCTATAGAACCTTCAAAACAAATGATGAATAAAAAATAGGGGAAGGCTTGCTTGCAATCTGTCAAATGTGGGTCATGACAGCAATATAATTCGATTGTCATTTGCCCCACCTCTGGAATTTGATTGTACTCCTGACTTTTTCATTTTGATAGTGTATTGTAACCTTATTGTGTTTTCAGCTCAACTGTTTAATGTTATACAAAATAATGTCTGGCTTCTCAGTAATTTGTGGCCTCATGCTTTTAAGCCTCCCACAATCAGGAAGAAAAGCAACCCGCTCATTATGTAATGCTAAAGAAGCATATTGTAAATTTGTAAACCTAGAATGATTATTCTTTTTATTATTTTCAGTGCCTCTTTGCAGATGTCATTGTCTACAGTGGTAAGTGCTGTGGCCTGACAGATCCAGCAGCCTGCATTTAATCCCATGCCCACTTGTTTGCCATGTGGAACTAAATTGTTCTCCCTGTGTCTGTATCAGTTTTTCCTCAATGCCTTCCAATATTGCCAAAAATGTGCAGGTTGGGTTAACTTTCACATTAAATTTTCCCAGTGGGCAAAGACCTAAGTGGACCATGTTATTGATTAGCATCCAGTCCAGGGATGGTGCCTGATACAGCAAGTATAGGCTGTAACCCACATGACTCTAAGCTGAAATAAGTGGTTTTGAGCAATGTAAGTTTTTATAACTATATTTTTAAAACATGTAGCCAAGCGCAGTCAAGTGACTTGCTCAAGGTCACACACTGAGAAAGAGATATGCCTCAAAAACACACCCTTGTGGTTTAAAGTCTAATGTCCCAGCCACTACATTACACTGCCTGCCATCACTACAACACTGGTAACTGACTCCACAATTGAGTCCTTTTACACTGGCAGCAAGGCGGCATGCTCAAGGTCACCCAGAGTGTCATCAGTGTTATTTAAAGCTGCAACCTTGCATTTTCAACACATTAACCTTTAGACTTTCTGGTTGTTTCCCACTGATAGAGTGCACTATATACTGTATGTCTTAGTCTATTTATAATCTATAGTGATCCCCATAGGCGATATCAATTTCTCTGAGGAGATGCATCTCCTGGCCTATAATGTCATGTAGTATAAACATGCAAACATCTTCATTAACTCAGTTGGAGTATCTCTTCTAGTAGTCCTGGCCCAACTCTACTTTGAGCGTGACACTAAAATAAGTATTATATAGGGAAACCATAACACTCAAATGCTCTTAATCTAATCCAAAGTTTCAGGGTGACAGAAGGTTTTCCGGAAGCATTGGGTTCAAAACAGAAACCAATCCTCGACTGGGTAACACTCCATTACAGATAGTTAATATAGTGTCATAAATAGACATTTATGGTATTAATTGTGGCATAGTAGTTAGTGCTGTTGCATCATGGGACCTATGTTCGTGTCCCAAATCAGCAAGAGACAGTTTGCTTACAGCACTGCAAAGCTGCCACTAAAATTAGTTTTTCCCTGATGATTTCACAATAGCAAAACAAGAAAATCATTCAAAAGAATTTGGGGGCTTAAAAGTTTTTTTATTGAAAAAAAAAACAAGAAATATAGTTCCATAAACACTTGTTCACACATCTGTGTTTACCTGTGCTTTTTTCCACAGCTCCACACTATTCAAATCAATTCTGTTTAAGCCTCTTATTCACCGGTGAGGTGCACATCACTGTGTTCTCTTCACAGGAAAACTCTCTACATAGAAAGCTGCTTGTTTCCCCTTCATCTATTACTTAGCCTCCGCCTTTTACTATTTTTTAAATCTTGCAGTCGTCCATGCACTGTGGAGCTTCGAGTTTCATTTCTTTCTCCGATGCATCTTTAGGATTGTGATTCCCAAAATTGTCATTGTAATTGGCAAAGTAACCATCCTTTTCCCAGTGTAAACATAGCAAAGCTTTGATGGTTCAACAAAATATCTACACGTAACAGGAAATAATACTGGAGTTTTTTTTTTTTTATTTTCCAACTAGAGATCTTTATTTAAATACTTAACAACAGGTAGGTGAATGTGCAATTAATGCATGAAACCAGACAAGAAATAAATATCTTTCCTCAGTGTCAAAACAGAATTTGTTTGCAAAGTAAAACACACGTGAGTCATTTCACTCATCACTGGTGTTTCTCTGTGCTCTCCAATTCCCTTCTTCATCCCAAGCACATTCATGTTTGGTTTCCTTGGACTCTAAACTAGCCTGGGGGAGTCAGGCCTGCAAATGAACTGAGTGTGGTTGGTTTTCAGTGTTACCAGAAAAGGCTTTGGATTCACCCATAATGGAATACTTTAGATGGGTTTTGCATTTGGATATTTATTGATAGGTGGAGGAGTTGAAGGAAGTGTTGGAGTGCCAGCTAGGTTGCCCTTTTTAATCCTATTTTTATTATTATTACAGAAAACAGACGCTTGATGGTGCAAAACAGCTAAAATAACAGAAATAAAGGCAGTCTGCTCTGCTTCAGGAATTAACAGCCAGGTCTTGACTTGGAGCTTTGTCCGCTATGAAGTTCAGGTTGTCACACTCATGCACATGGGAGGCAGCTAAAGGGCTCGAATGAGGGTAATTCCATGTTAGACCAGGGAGTGGCAACGTGCACTAATCTTTTTTCTCTTTCCACTGCAGATCAGTTACGGGAAATCTCACCTGGCCTAGATGACGTCACTTCTGGTCCCAAGGATGCCACTTCCAGTCCTGAAGATGTCACTTCCGGTCATGGCCCCAATGATGTCACTTCCAGCCTTCGATGACGCAACTTCTAGTTCCAGCCCCAATGATGTCACTTCCTCTAACATCCCTTAAAGCCGCCATCTTTGCCTCATACAGGCAGTTCTGTTTTGGACTCGAACTTGTACACAACTGTACACTAAATTCAACTATTTTGCAGCCAGGAACAATTATATGAGTGGCTGCCCCAAAACGTTTTGTAGCTCTTTCTCTCATCTTTGACAAAGTCCAGACAGAGATGCCTCTCTCTTATAGGGTGCTGACTTGAAAAGGAGTGCTGGTGAAAAGGAGGTGATACTATTGGCAACAGCATGCCCTCTCGTCATGCTGGGTATTGCTTACCTTGGAAGAACCTGGAAGGTGATCCTCTGATGCGCATACGTGACAATATTAATGTACAGTAAGTCAAAATGTATTCTTTTCCCGTATACAGTATGCAATCCATCCATCCATCCATTTTCCAACTCTCTGAATCCGAACACAGGGTCACGGGGGTCTGCTGAAGCCAATCCCAGCTAACACAGGGCACAAGGCAGGAACCAATCCCAGGCAGGGTGCCAACCCACCGCAAGACACACACAAACACACCCACACACCAAGCACACACTAGGGCCAATTTAGAATCGCCAATCCACCTAACCTGCATGTCTTTGGACTGTGGGAGGAAACCGGAGCACCCACGCAGACACGGGGAGAACATGCAAACTCTACGCAGGGAGGACCCGGGAAGCGAACCAGATCTCCTTACTGCGCCACCGTGCCGCCCTACAGTATGCAGTTACAATACAAAATCATTCTTTAACTAATTCCCTCTGTTTTGCACCCAGCCTTGCAGATGCTTTTCTATATACATGGGAGAAAACAAAAATATTTTCAGTATTTTCAGAAATCCATCCATCCATTTTCCAACCCGCTGAATCCTAACTACAGGGTCACGGGGGTCTGCTGAAGCCAATCCCAGCTAACACAGGGCACAAGGCAGGAACCAATCCCAGGCAGGGTGCCAACCCACCGCAAGACACACACAAACACACCCACACACCAAGCACACACTAGGGCCAATTTAGAATCGCCAATCCACCTAACCTGCATGTCTTTGGAATGTGGGAGGAAACCGGAGCGCCCGGAGGAAACCCACGCAGACACGGGAAGAACATGCAAACTCTACGCAGGGAGGACCCGGGAAGCGAACCAGATCTCCTTACTGCGCCACCGTGCCGCCCTACAGTATGCAGTTACAATACAAAATCATTCTTTAACTAATTCCCTCTGTTTTGCATCCAGCCTTGCAGATGCTTTTCTATATACATGGGAGAAAACAAAAATATTTTCAGTATTTTCAGAAATCCCATGCAATAATTATAATCACGGGTTAAACTTCATTGTAACATGTCAGAATTGTTCAACGATCACAAACAGAAGCGTAAGGAGTTTTTTGAATGAGAGTAAAGCAGCATGATGAATGGCATTGTCATTTAATATTTTACTAAAAATAATTATTTTACTAAAATATGCACTTTCGTACCTCTTTGCTAAAACTGCCCCAGAATTTGACATTAAAATGCAAGATGGTGATGCATGTGGTAAATGGAGGAGCTATGGTGAGTAGGCTGGTAATTTAGGGCATTTTTATGTTGACAGGTTCTGTTTTCTCTCTTGTCAGCTGCAAGGAAATTTTAATAGATGGACCAATCACTAAAACAATGACACAAACACATCAAGTAATATCTGTAGAAATGGAGCTCAGACCGGTGAATTGCTCATTATTATTCTGTGGTTCCAAGGTGGAGATCTAATCTGTGTTTTGGCAGTTTGCAGTCCACTTCTGTAACTAGTAAAATGCTTGCCTGTGATGACGTAAGTGCTGAGACAGTGGGATCTCAACTTCTTGACTAAAGTGCACTTGAAGCAAGTGGCAGAAGCTCTTTCGGCAAAGTGGATACAACCCCCCAAACCTATAATATAATGCTCAAACTATGTGATTTAAAGACTTGAAAGTGGCATTTCACCTTTATCTGGGCTCTGTGTCCCCTGGCAGAAGCAAAAGTCTATTTAAAAAGAATGCCATCATCCTTAATTATGAGTGAAATTAAACAGGCTGGAGTCCATTGCAGGTGGGGGAATATTTTACAAGGAAAACCAAACAAGGTGAAACTTTAATGCAGCCATTCACAGAATAAATGGTGTGTGTTATTGGTAATTTTGCTTAATAGGTAATACTTGGGCTTTTAAAACAGAGCTCTGCCTTCGCCGTAGGGGTGCAGCTCTTGACTCAGCCCCCCAGTACTTGCCTCATCACCAGGGCCCCTCCAAAGCATTCATCACTGGCCTCTGACACAGCTCTTTGGTGAGGTTCCCTGTAATGACATTCTCCCTCATGCCCCCCCAAAGCCATTAAACAGAGGACCTGCGCTCTCTTACAGATAATGCAAAATGTCATCGTCAGGAGAATAATAACCCAATTACATGCATTCCCCCTGCTGCCCTGCTAAAATTAACATGATGCAAGTCTTCTGCTGACCGCTGATCTTAACGAGACATTAAGATCATTGGGCATTCCTTAATTATCTGTTTTGACTTCCGATTTATTTTGCCTCCTCTATCGCCAGCTCCTTCTTTTCTTCCCACTGATGATTCTGTAATTAATAGAAAGGGAAAGGCAGCAAAATGTAATTAAATTGCGTTTTATCTCACTTTCCATTTCAGCCCAACATCTATCTTTTTATTTTACCCACAGGGGTGACATTTTGCACTCTTCATGGAAAGGATGCAGCGGGTGAGATTTCTCGGAGGCCAGCAAAACTAATCGCAGTCCACTATGAGAAATAAGGTCAATTTCTTTCTAAAAGAAAACAAAGAGAACAACAGACAATTATCAAACAATCTATTAAAACGGATTGTTTTCTGGATATTATATGCAGAAATTTACACTAACCTTGACTGTTGTGCAGAGTGCAGTAATGGAGCTGGCAGAGCTTGATCCCTTGTTCGACAGCATACTGCCACTACATGCACTCAGAGCGATGGTGAAGCAAACATCATAATGCGATGAGTACAAGTCAATGTGGCACATTTACAGCCATAACTTCTACTAAAGTAGCCAGAAATTCTCCAAAGTGTGCATTGCACTTCAAATGTCAGCAAATGGCTAAATTACTAACATGAAAGAAAATATAAGGGTAAGGATGTAGAAGGCAGAAGAAGTGCAGGTGACCTTTATTTCATCACAATCTGAACAAAATGAAAAGGAACGTTTAGCATTTTTTATAATTTAGATATAAACAAAAATATACAAAAATACTCTGAGTAAAATGTGCATGTTTGAGCCTACTAAATCCATTTTTAGAGCCATTGGGAGCTAAAGTGCATTCGGACAGGAATCCAGCCCTGTTTTGATTTTATTCCATAGGAGGCACACTCTCAATTTAGGGCTGCCTGGGAGGTGTTGTGACTCGGGAGTCCCAAAAGCATGCAGGTTTCAAAAATACTTTCAAAGTGGAACTACCATCCAAACCCAGACAATAAACTAATGGGCTCAGGAAAATCTTTACAAAATAAAAAGGTTTATTTACAAAAAGGCTCTACAATACAAGGAATTGCCTGAAAAGGCAAGGTAAACCACAGTGAACAAAGTCCCAAATACAGAATCCAAAATTGTAGTAAAAAAACAAGACACAGGGTTGAAAATCCAGGGAATATAAACACAACAGTAAAAGCAAGTCACAGTAAACACAAGAATCACTCCACTCCATTCTTAATGAACTGCCAGGAACTATGGAAGGCCCTCCCATAACTAATGTGGATGGCTGTTCCTGACGGTGACTATGAAGTCTCCCCCCTCTCTTGAGGAACCACCCACAAAACACATGGGACTTAGCCTGGATCATTACCACTTACAAATGAACACAAAGAAAAATATACATAATGAACAAAAGAAACATTAATACAAATAAATGATCAAAATTAGACACAACAGACTACTTTGAACCCCAGTCAGGGGAGAAATGCTGGCTGAAGCATGACAGGAAGAGGACCAAGTCTGAGGTCATGGTTCTGTCCTGGAAAAGAGGAGATTGCTCTCTCTAAGTTGACATGGAAACAACTGTCCTTAGTGGAGAAGTTTAAGTTTCTCGGGACTGACCTTGTTCACAAGTGATGGAAAAAGGAAAATGGGAACGTCAGATCGACAAGTGGATTGGAGTGTCAGCAAATGTTCTTTGGGCACTGTACTAATCAGTGGTGGTGAAGCAGGAGTCTAAAGACAAAACTCTCAGATTACCAGTTGATCTCCATCCCTGTCCTCACTCTTGGCCAGGAGCTGTGGGTAATTTCTGGGAGAATAAGGTCATGAGGACATTACAAGGTAGAACTGGCATTGTTGGATTGGAGCACTACTTTTGTTTTGTTTGCACTTGTGAATTGAGCACTTTTTGTTTAAATATGTATATGGTATAGATAGTAGAGCACTATTCTATATATTTTGATTATTGGATTTGTGTGGTTACGTTATTTTGTTTGAGGGTTATAGTGTTTTTTTTTTTCTCACACCAATCTTCTACACCTGGACCCTTACACGTAAACTTTTTTATTGACTTTGATCCACCTATGGAGGCTAAATGATGTGGACCTTGGGCCGACGGTGTATGGCCTGGGGTAGGGGCTGTAAGTTTTTAAGTGTTGCGGCTGTGCCCCTAAGGTGCGGGGAGAGATAAAATTAAAGAGAGGTGTATAGGAAGGACGACACATGGCGTGGAATGAGAAAAAAAGGGGTATTTTAAAGGCTGATGATTGTTTCAGGAGGGGGTATCAGTTGAAAGCGGAGGAGGAATGACAGCTGGCCAGGGCGACGGAAGAATAGTGTCTCATTCAGCTTAACACCACAAGGCATTTGCAGCGGGGTCTGGGTGTGTGGCGGGTGTCCATGGCCTAGGCAGAGTTGTGTATGTGAAGACTTCAGGTAGCAAGCACATGGATGGCGATTGCGTGCATTGTGTTGGGGCAGAGATCGCTTAAGATGACGCTCGAAGGAATTTTTTTTCCCTTCTCCTTTCTATTGGCCATTTTGAGGAAGAAACTTATGTGACACCCAATATTATGTGACTTTGACATTTCTGTTTTATCAGGCTGATTGGGATATGAGTGGGCCTTGAATGTTTTAGTTGTTGATTTTAACTTTATATTTTAGGATTATTTAACGAGTAAAAAAAGGATGTTATATTGGTGTCCTGAAATTATTGCGCAACCACAACTCTGGAATAAAAAAGTACCTGAACAGTGGGGGTGAATTGGTGAGGAATACCATTGGGGGTTCCCCATACCTGACAAATTTAGGATGGTGTAGTTGATGTTTTGAGTATTTAGCAGGGGGTAAGGTGGGAGTATCTGGGTTTTGAGAATTAGATACTTCCTCGATTTGGGGTATAATTTACCCTATTAACCTCCCTTACAAGTACAAGAGGCAGAAATGAGGCTTCTCTGTAAAATGACTGGGCTAACATTTTGTGATAGTGCAAGAAGTTCAGTAAATCAGAAAAGACTCAAAGTATTGTTGCTGCTCCTCTGAACTGAGAGGAGCCAGTTGAAGTGTTTTGGCCATGTTGTAAGAATGCCACCTCAAATAGCTCCCTCTAGAGCCTCTCTGGGCACTTCCCACTGGCCGGAACACACTGAAGGGATTATACCTCTTGGCTTGCTTAGAAATACCTGGAAATTCCCTAGGAAGAGCTGGAATACGTAACTCAGGACGGGACATCAAGGCTTACCTGGTTAGCCTGCTGCCAAGAAAATAAGATGAGATAAGATGAAGAAAACCAAAGCACCTGAAAAAAAAACACGATGACCAGACCAATATATGAATGTGGTTTCCTAGAACTGGGAAACCATGCCACTCATTTGCTAAAATGTTATTATTCAAAGTGAACATTTTTAATTAACATGAAAATAAAGCCACTTAATTCAGTTAATGGTTGTGGGGTGCTGAAGCCAGGCAGTTTGGGGCAAAAGAGGTTAACCAACACTCCATCACAGGGCTCAGAGACACACAAACCTATGGGGACAGTTAAAAATTAATTTAGCACATATTTTAGATTTGAAAAGAAAGCCATGGCACCCATAACCTTCACAGAGAATTTGTTCTGTAAGGCATCAGTGATAATTACTGAGCCACCCCTCAAGCAATAAATTAATTTGTATTTATTTTGAATGGAAAATAAATTTCAGCCTGCTCACAACATACTTTAGAGATGGAAGGGACGTAATCCCACAAAGACAGGATAGCTCTGAATGTGTTCCTGTCATAAACAAGGCTCCCTTTGTCACTTACATATCCTAAGAGGAAATTGTAAGAGAAAAATCTGATGACTGTTCAAAGGGTCTCATCGCACACAAATTACCCTCAACCCCTTAAAGTGGAAATATATCATATCATATGCAATGAAAAGACTGGTTATTTTTTTTTGTTCTTTATTTCGCCTTATACAATTTCTTGTATTAGGAATTTGTTAATTTTCGCACACCCCTTGGGGTCAGAGCACAGGGTCAGCCATTGTACAGCGCCCCTGGAGCAATTGAAGGTTAAGGGCCTTGCTCAAGGGCCCAGCAGAGTAGGATCTCTTTTGGCAGTGACGGGGATTTGAACTGGCAACCTTCGGGATACCAGCGCAGATCCTTAGCCTCAGAGCTTGGTTGGTATTGCTGAACATCAAGTGTTGAGCATAAAAAAACTGAGTGACCCATTTTGCCTTGACATGAGCATGACACTGGATTTCCAGTTTCGTGGGGTTCTAATGCGTTTCATGGGGTTCTAATGCCTCATTGTACTCATTACAAATTAGGGTGTTGGCAGTTGCTACTTCAGTGCATATTTAGGTTCTACCCATCTTTCCAATGTTTCTGTTGATGTTTTTGGGGGAGTTGCTTGAGCTATAAAATCCAACCTTCTTGAGATTCAAATGCTGAGCTCAACACAAAGAGAATAACACTCCTGTTGGCAAAGCTCACTGATGTTCAGTTAAGTTGGCCTTCGATGGTATGTACTGTAAAGAAAACTGGAGCCAAGGCTTGTATCAAGAGAGAGTCTTCTGAATTATTTAAGAGATATAAGTATGATGAAAGGAGAGCAAGGAATGCACGAGAAAAGGTTATACATTCCTCTTCCTTGTAACTACACACAGCAGAAGTCTGTTACTGATGCCCCCGCAGGGTTGTCAGGCCCTTTTCTTAAAAATAAGTGGGATATGTGGGGCCACCAGACAATGCTCTGAACAGACAACCCCAGGGTTTTTGTAGGGCTATGTTGGGCCCAGAACTGCTTCAAAGAAGATAGGAAATGACTTCAGAAATACTCTGGGAATCTGACTTAAAAGGAGCTGGGCTAATTGGCCAGAAAGTGGATGAGAGTTCAACTGGCAAGAGGAAGAACAGAAGAAAGGTAGAAGGTGTAGACTAAGGGGGGTGTGAAGGTTCTTTTAATTTTGCTTTATTATTTTCTGCCACTGAAGTTCTGTACGTTTCATTGTTATTGACTTTAATTATAATAAAAACATTATTCTCCTTACATTTTTTGTTTAAGGAGGCAGCAAAATCACCCCACACTAATCATAGTACCGAATGCTGCATGCGACCATAATTTCATACTGTGACCGGCGTCACTGCTCTTAACATTAAAACTATGGCAAAGAAACACAGCTGCCCCCTAGAAACACCCTCTTAAACAGTATTTGAATGGAAAACAAACACACTCTTATTCGTCCCTTCTGCAGGATCAGCTGCAGATTTGCAGGCTTACCATGTGACATGCTTCTTGCACAAGTTTTGGAACATTTAAAAGACTGAGCCCCGGCCAACCTAACGGCTGACTCTCCTGTTCTCTCTCCCTCAGACTGCCTCTGCTCCAGTCGCTGCTTCTGAGTTGTTGAACCCGCTTGATGAGGAAGACTTTGTGTTCTTTTGACCTGGAGGCGCGAGCTGAAGCATCACGTTCGACAGACGCTTCCTGTGTGATTTTCTGCTGTTGACAAACACCTTCTGAATAAGGTCTTGTGTTTGTACCTGCCAGTTCAGCAATAAAGATTTAATTCTTTGGAAGCCTGTTCCCTTTTCTAGTCTGCTGTACTTAGTGACCCAAGCTTAACAATACGTTCTGTCATTACTTTCTGATCATTGCTTGGAACTCCATTATGTTTTACTTTAATACATACTCTAACAATAACTGCATACAAAAGAAGAAGATGATGCAAAATGTTGATGAGAACAGCCCAATTAGTCCACAAAAAACAAATTATGTCAGTTTGATTTCTTCTAAATGATCCAAAATACTGTTAACTTCGTATTTAAAGATCTCCAAGGTGCTACTTTCAATTGTAAGTATGTCTTTATTTGTCAGTCTTATAAAATAAGAGCTGATTATAACATGGATTAATCTATATAAATAAAATTCTTTTCGTGTTTGAAACGGAAATGACGTATGACCACAGGTAACGGAAATTACGTATAACCACAGAACATATTATAATATAGGAACTTATTATTTGTGTGAGAGTTATTTTACTGATATTGAAAAGAAGAAAAAAGACTGTTTAAATAAGGAGCTGGGAAGGTGAATGTAAAGAAGAAGCCAGCGGTAAAGCAAGTGAGACTCTGTAATAAGGACGGTTGGGTGCACTGAGAAGGAGTGCCGGCTAACCTAGAAGGACCTTCGAAGCACACGTTTTTACTTTGCTTTTATGGTGCAGGTGTCGGCCATGGACGGACGCTAATGCCGAGACACCCGGGTGAAACGGACTTCTTCCTTCAAGAAAGGAATCGTCGCCAGGCTGGTGAGATCGCTTCTTTTACATTTAAATTCAGTATACGAGTCAGCGGAACGTATCTGACTTGCTCACTGGATTCATTGGAGATGTCCCAGGCCGTGTGAATTTAAACTTTAAAACAAAGTTAATATAAAAGAGACTGTGGAACGTGTGGGGATTGTGTGTGTGTGTCTAATTTATATTTGTATATAGATGTAATATAGGTTTAAGTACTGTGAATATATTTGTGCTGTTTGTACTGTAAATAGGGTAATTTTCTGTTTCTTTTCCTTGCTTGCTTTCATTCTTTGCTGTTTCACCGTTTTCTGGGGAGTATATTATAGAGTGTTTAAGGTGGTGGCATATTAATTAGGGTTTGTGTAGTTATTATAGATTTGACAAGGATTTAAAGGGTGTTTGTTTTGTTTGATTTATAATATATTCTTTTTTGATTGTTTAAATAATTATTGGGGTGATTATTTCCTTTGTATAAATTCATAAAAGACAACTCCAGATGAGGATATCAAATTGGGGCTAAGGTTCGGTTGGGTTCCGTACTTAATAGAATTAATTTTCCTAAGCGTAGGAGATTTTTGTGTGCTGGGCTCCTCATTCAACTTAAGAGGAACGTGCTACACCTTGATAGTAAGAGAGATGAAGAAAACAGCTTTCCGTCTTTCTACTTTTTAACTGCGCCGAGCTGTAAACAATGTGAAGACGAGACCGCCTTCAGTGGCGAGGGGTCGTAAGAACAAAGTGGACGCTGGGATGTCGGGCTTTTCCTCCGGGTCAACAGCTTCGCAGTTTCAGGCAGTGTCCTCTCTTCTCGCACTGTTTGTCACACTTCAGGTGCCCCGTCAGCTCCTGGGACAGTGGAAATCTTTGCGAATAAGTGTAATCTGCGCCATCGAACCGGGGCTCTCTTGGTAAATTGCGGTGCACGGCTACTTACTGTCTCTTAAGATGAATTCGGGTCACTAAAACCCCCCAACATTCAAGGTTGCCTTTTGTGATGAATTCTTTTAAGAAAATGGAGGGTTTACATCTAAAAAGATGTACTGACCTCTTCATGTTAAGTATTAGACTTGGGAATTGTTTGGACCTTCTGCCCATTAAGCACGGAAACGCAACGTCCACATTTCTCACAATAATTTTTCGCTTAAATCACAGGCACATAGTGCAAGGTTGTCAAGCAGGTAGTTTGCCTGAAACCACTGCAGTAGTACTCAATGTATCTTTACTTCTTAAATGTTAATGTTTGACTGTTTAATAATTTATACACTTCTTATATCTTCTTCAAATTATTTTATCAAAATGTTTTACTACTTAATAATTAATATTTATATAATTTCTATTCCCTGTGTTCAGATTCAGCGGGTATGAAAATGGATGGATGGATAATTTCTATTTATTGTAAATGCTGTTTATTTGTTCAAAAATAACATTGGTAATTAAAAAACTTATTTTATAAGTACTACATTTTAGTTTTTTCCCCTTGCACTCAGTGAGCAAAGCCACTGGGTAATCAGCTAGTTTTAAAATATTTGTTTTATTAACCTGCTTTTTGAAGTATAGGGTGGCAATATGTGCAACACTCTGATAGCATTAGATACCAGAAAGATTGCATTCTAGGACTGGGTAGTAGCAGTAGTCATGGTTTCTGTTCAAAAAAGATCATAAAGACAGACAGTTAGCAAGCAAGAGCTTTAGTTTTTCTCTGGCTATGTGGAGCAAGTCTTTCTGGTAAATTTCTACTTTAGTAAAATTGTGAGGGGATCTACCTCTGGACTATTTTGTTCCCAGCACTCACTCCCTGACTACATCTGTCTTAGAAAACTCTCATTTGTCATGAACACCAGAAACTATGGAAGGTCCTCCCATAGATAGGGTGGAGGGCTGTTTGACATGAAAACACCATAACAGGAGTCCCTTCAATGAAGTGAGCATGAGAAAGGCACCTGATAACTGATGTTGGGATTTAGCACAGCCAAAATTAAACCTTTAATGGGTCACTTTCATTTGTAATCGGACATTTCCAAGTATGCAATAGTGAGTATCCACTCGATGTACTTGTCTGATTTTGCATGTACAGTCGAGCACATAGCACAGTTGGAAATTGATTTTTTGGAAAAGCAGAGTCGGTTTTACTCTTTTAAATTTTGTTCCTATCTATAATTAACTTAACAATTTATTATAACTACCCTTGGGGATTATTACAGTGTACCAAATACCAAATACTTAACAGATTATGTTAGCCTGTCTAGGTGCCACTCTGTGGCAGTGAGCACTCAAGTCACAAATGATTGCCTTGAAGCATGTCCTAACTGATTCATTTCTGCTTTTTCATTCAACTTAATCCTTTCTTCTTAAGGTGATCTTGTCAATGGTAAGAAAATGTCTTAGAAAACCCGCTGTGCGTAATGTTACTGATCATCAGAAGATGGCCTACAAAGAAACTGACTTTACTTGGAACAAGAAAGATAAAATCTACTTTTTCAACATCCATCTAGCAAATCCCTTTAACAAGTTTAATTGTTTCTAATAGCATTATCTCTTAGTTAATACTGCAGTTAAAAGCACTCACATCTCCGCCCTACCCATCAAGTAAGTACAGCACTTATTTTGACTGTCAGGTGAGTATTAATGGCAATTTCAGGATTGCTTAAATATACGATTGCTTTGTACAAGCAAATCTCGTGTCATCCCACTTCAGCATGATCCTCAATAACCCAGATATAGCATATCTAGAATGTCATGGGAATGGATCCAACACTATCAATAATAGCACCCCACATTCTACTGGTTCTATTTGGAAATGGTCTGAGTGTGAAATGTGAAAGCTCATCAAGGCCGATTAAGTGAAATCCAGTAAAGTTCCTAACAGCTCAGCAAAACCAGATTGTTTCTGAGTGGCAATTAATCCAGCATGGTTTGATAGTTTAGCAAATCCAGTCTTTTTATAAAAGGAAACGTATCCAATATAATTCCTCTTACGTCTTCCAAGTAAATCTAATTTTTAAGTGTAGCTCCATAAAGATGTCCTGCTTTCCAAACAGAGAATGAATAAAACTGCATAAAGTGCCTTCAGAAGGTATTCAGACCCTTCAGACCCTTTCACTTTTTTACATTTTATGTTGCAGTCTTGTGCTAAAATCATTTAAATTCATTTTTTTCCCACATCAAGCAACACTCAATACCCCAGAATGACAAAGTGAAAACAGGACTTAAGATATTTTTTCAGATTTATTAAAAATAAAAAACTGAATTATCCCCTTCACACAACTATTCAGACCCTTTACTCAGTCATTAGTTGAAGCACCTATGGCAGCGAATCCAGTCTGGGGGTCATTTTTGGTAAGTCAGGTAAAACTTACACAAATGGATTTGGGGATTTTTGGCCATTCTTCTCTGCAGATCCCCTCAAGCTGTGTCAGGCTGGGTGGAGGCTGTTTGTGGACAGCTATTTTCAGGTCTTTACAGAGATGTTTCATTGGATTCAAGTCCAGGCTCTGGCTTGGCAACTCAAGAACATTCACACAGTTGTCCCTAAGACACTCCTGTGTTATCTTTGCTTTGTACTTAGGGTCATTGTCCTGTTTGAAGGTGAACCTTTGGACCACTCTGAGGTCCAGAGAGCTCTGGGGCAGATTTTCAATAAGGATATCTTTGTACTTTGCTCCATTTAACTTTCCCTCAACCCTGTCTATTCTCTCAGACCCTGTCACTGAATAAACCTCACAGCTTGAGGCTGCCACTACAGTAGTTTACAGTTGGAATGCTTTTGTGCTGGTTGATGAGCGATGCCTGGTTTCCTCCAGACATGATACGACTCTTGGTATTCTTGGCCTACATTTGCCTTTTACTGAGGAGAGGCTTCTTTCTGGCCACCTTGTCCATAAAGCAGCCCACACCGGCAGGGGCATTGAGAGCCAACACCAGACCAGGGTATAAAAGGTAAAAATCTTTATACCCTGGCCTGGTGATGGCTCTCAAAGGACAAAATTTGCTGGGAGGTGTGGAGGGAAAGGGAAACCTTTTGCTAAGGTAATTTATTATAATACACTTTTTACTTGAACCTGGGACTTCTGTCACTGTGGTTGTTTCTGATGTTTGGGGGTATTGCAACGCCCACTACTGGTCACAATATATACATTTATATTCTTCTTACTATATATACTATATAGTAAGTTACTATATAGTACTATACTATACTGTATATACTATATATTCTTACTTTCTTACTATATGTATATATATATAGTAAGAAGAAGACAAAAAAGATCATAAAGATTCAGGGTGATCCCTATATAACTGCAAACCAAATCAAGAAAATGATTTACTGAAAAAGTCTTTCCAGATATGAGTCCTAAACTAGACTGACCCCATGATGGCTGCAGCCCCACTGAAATAGGCAAGGTGGAAGAGGCAAGTCCAGGTGAATGAGGACTGGAAATAATGTCACTCAGCAGCCCATTGCCAATTGCTAGTCTGTGCCAACCCTTGGCACAGACTGGTATTACCAGTTGACATGCCCTAAAGTTGTCACCCAAATGTTCATGTGTACAGTCATGTATATATATATATATATATATATATATATATATATATATATATATATAGTCCCAGATGGGTGAGGACCCTACCCAGCCGGGATGCCTGGATGGTCCCCGTGATGGACAATACTTCCCCTGGGCCACAAGGGGGCAGCCGCCTGGGTCTGCTTATGGGCCACTGGACTGGAGTTGGGACATTCATCCCTACCGGAGGACGTGGTCACCACCAGGGAGCGCCCAGACAGGCGTGAAGTCCCAGATGGCAGCACTTCCACCACACCAGGAAGTGCTGCCGGAAGAATTCCCAGGGGCACCCGGAGTGCTTCCAGGGACTCTCTGGACTCTTCCGCCACACCAGGAAGTGTCATCAAGGGGAGCACCTGGAGCTCATCCGGGTCAGTATATAAGGGACCGCCTCCCTCCAGAAGATGAGCCAGAGTTGGGAGGAAGGAGACGAAGCTTGTGAGGAGGGGAGAGCCGGTGAGAAAGAGAAAGAGAAAGAGAAGAAGAAAGAGTGTTGGAGGAAGGCATTGTGGTGCTGAAAGAAATAAAAGAAGTGTGTTTTGGACATTTTGGTGTCTGTCTGTCTGTGGCCGGAGGTATGCTTTCCACAACATATATATATATAGTCACAGGTTCCTGGGGGGGTGACCCAGCTGGGAGCCCCGGAGGACTGCAGGATGGCTTACGCCTTCCCCAGACCACATGGGGGCGACCGCCCTGGTGTCTATGGGGACTACAGGTACAGAGCTTTGAAGCTCAACCCTGCAGGGGCCCGTGGTCACTGCCAGTGGGCGTCCCAATGCCTTTGGAGCCCTGGACCTCAGCACTTCTGCCACACCCTGAAGTGCTGGGGGGAAGAGGATCGGGGACACCCGGCGTGTTTCCGGGTGTGCAGCCGGCACTTCCGCCACACTGGGGAGTGCCGGTGGAAGAATGTCGGGAGGCACCTGGAGCACATCCGGGTGATTATAAAAGGGGCCGCCTCCCTCCATTTGGGGGCTGGACTCGGGAGAGAAGGAAGGATAAGATCTTGGAGGAGGAAAGGAGGCGGCCTGAAGAGTGAGGCATTTGGATTGTTGGCCTGGACTTGTGGGGACTTTGGGGTGTGCGTGTGCACTTCTTGTAAATATGGATTATCATAATAAACGTGTGTTGGGTGAGTTGAACGTGTCCGCCTGTCTGTGTCTGGGTCATGTTCCACAATATATATATATATATATATATATATATATATATATATATATATATAAAGTGAAATCTCATATATAATATAGAGTGCGTTTTGAATATAATTTTGTCAAACTTGACATGTATAGGATGAATTTTGATTAAATTGTTATGTCTCCAAGGAAGAAGCAAACCTTACAAGGATGGATTTTGAGGGAACACAAGGCAATGCACTTCATCTTACACATATGTGTTTTTTTTCCTCCAGCTGTGAAGACAGATATCTCTGATTCAGAATCTGAACCTCTCTTAGTCTTATTCCTGGTCCCTAGGAAACCAAAGCCTAAGATGATGTAACACCGCATCATTGTAGACTAATTACTGGAAATGGCACACTGGTGTGACCAATACAGAAGCTATTTTCCCCCCAAATTTTTTTTTTCTTTTCTTACCTTCAAATAATAGACAGGGACATCCACTGGACCCCCAACTCTTTGATGTAACCACTGTTTCTTTTTGTTATACTATAAAGTTGAGTTTATTCTGAATATACAAGATCAAGCTTGAAACAGCATAAACCTAACATTCTCAGACTTGTTTACTCCATGTTATTGTTGTGAGTGGCAAAACCTGTCAGTGCATCATAGTGCCCACTCATGCACATAACCTCACTTGCACTGTGGAAGATCAGCCCAACTACAGACAGACACCAGAACACACAATGTCCAAAAGCACACACTTTCATTTTCCTTTTTTTTATACACAACACCATGCACCAAATAGCCCCAATAATTCAGTTCCTTTTTATTTTACTTTTCTTTCTCCTCTCCTCTGTACACAAGCTCCATCCTCTGCCTCCAAACTCCAGCTCCCTGAATATATAATGCACCTGAATGTGCGCCACATTGTCCCTGATGGCCTTCCTGCAGCACTTCCTGGTGTGGCGGAAGTGCTGCATGGGCACCCGGAAGCACTTGAAGTGTATCTGGTTCCTGTTCTGTTAGCAATTCCTGGTGTGGCAGAAGTACTGCATTCCATGGCTCCGGAACCATCCAGGCGCCCCCTGGTGATGGTCACGGGCCCTCACAGGGTTGAGCTTCCAAGGTCCGTGGCTTCCATGCAATCCAGTAGGCCTGCCCTCTTGCATCCTGGGGAAGGAATTGCCCCTCTCCCAGTGCCCTGCTTCTCCAGGCCTCCTGGAGGGGCAGGGTCCCCGGCCATCTATCACAGCACTTAAACAGGGCCATTTTGGAGTCATCAATTAACTTAACCTACAGATGTCTGGAGATGTGTGAGGAAAACCCACACCGACTTGGAAACTGCAACCTGCACATGGACAAAGGATTCAAACCCAGGACCTGTAAGACAAGAGTGCCATCAAAGTGCCACTCTGCCATCCATCTTGAAATAAATATATATACAGTATTTGTGCAATGTATATATTATCTACTGTATCTGTCTAATATACATAATATTTTCAAACTGCTTAGTCCAATATGTACATCCCACACACCCAGAGGGTTCCTTTAACAGCTCAGTGAAATTGGACAACATTGTAACTAAAGACTAATTCTGCAAGTTTATTCCACAAGCTGCGAGGGATAAAAAGAGCTTATTTGCTTTCGTCTGGCGAATGATTCTGCACTTGGTATAATATTTTTCCAGGAGTAATCTGCCCACAGAAAATAAGGCAGCTGAATGATGCAGCATATAAAGATACTACAACAACATCAGCAACAGATGAGTGCACCTCATTTCTGCTCTGCGTAATTCTGAACAGCACTGCAGCAGGAGTGGAGAAAAAAAAAATCCTGACACCTTGTGGTCTTGTTGAGTTATTCAAATTTAGAGCTTCATTAACTCTTCTCTGCCCTTAATTGAAGAATTAACTTTGTCAGCAGCATGATACTAAAAGCTAGACGGGACTGTAATACAGACACAATGGCAATTGAAAACGTTACAAGCTGTATGATAAAGAAGATGAATAAAGAGAAATTCTAGTTCTTTGTTCTAAAACTAATAAAATAAATAAACCATAATCAAACATCTGCTCGATATTGACATTATTTTATACATTTATAGAAAATTGACTCCGTTTTGATTTGTAACAATTACTCTACCTAGTCTACCTCTCTTTTTAGTTTCATGTCCACACATTTGCTTACTTTTGATGCTTTCACACTAGTGCACCAGACAGCCTAGTAATCCATTCTTTAATCCCAAGTAAGTGCTTCACTTTACAACACAAGTTAATTCAATTTTATTTATTCCTATATAGTGTTTTTCACTCAAAACAGGCCTAGAGTGCTTACCCAGACTTAAAAATAAAAGACACAGCTACAGAAAATTATGCAGCATTTTATGAGAAGAACTAATTTCTATCATTAATCGATAAGAACACACTCATGGATGTGAAATTGGAAAAGAGAATTTTGTTGTATCTTACAAAAAAAGAAGACTTAATGGGAACTTGTAACAATGACACCTATTTTTTCCAAATTATACAACAAAAGACCCATTTGTAGGAAATGGATTGCTCATGAAAAGAAGGAACAGTAGAAGGATAGAAAGAGACAATCAAAGATGCATTAACCCAGTTTTAAAGCACCAGGTCAGGTGATTTTTTTTTAAGACGTTCATGTGGATTTTGGGCTATTCATAGCTCCACAATTCTGGCAGCCCCATAAACACCATGTATTCAAGAAAAAGCTTATAGCCAGTAGAAAACTATAAATAAACAGGTTTAAAATAAAGACCCCATTTTAAAACTGTTTTAGTACAATTTATGGTTATAGACGGCCAGAGCCAATCACAGTTGTATTGGAGGCAAGGCAGGGACCAAAAATGGTGGGTTCTAATCCATTACTAGGTGCAGTCACATACTCAGACACCATTTATCCTAAAAAGTACATCTTTGGGATATTGGATTAAAAGAGTCACCAAAGAATAACTCACGCCATTTTGGCAGTACCCACTGTGGCACCCGGACGGGACTCATGCCCGGCCGGGACGCCCCGGAAGAAAGGAGGAGGGCTCATTCCTCCTCTAGACCGTGAGGGGGTGTCCGCCCTGGTTGTATTGGGGGCCACAGGTACAGGGCTTGGAAGCCCAACCCTGGAGGGGCCCGTGGTCACCGCCAGGGGGCGTCCCCCTGCCTGAAGGACCCTGGACCCCAGTACTTCCGCCACACCAGGAAGTGCTGGGGGGAAGAAGACAGGGAACACCCGGAGGGCTTCCGGGAGGACAGCCGGCATTTCTGCCACACTGGGGCGTGTCCGCGGGATTGCCGGTGCACACCTGGAGCACATCTGGGTATGGATAAAAGGGGCCGGCTCCCTTCATTCAAGGCTGGAGTCGGGTGGAAGCAGGACAAGGTGCTAGAAAGAGAGAAGGAGGCGGTCCGAAGAGGCAGAGTGGTTGGCCTGGACTTTGGGGAAGATTGGGGTTTGTGGCACTTATGGACATTTGTAAATAGTAGGTATTGTAAATAAACGTGTGTTGGGTGACATGAGCATGTCTGCCTGTCTGTGTCCAAGCCAGTCTCCACACCAGACAAAAATTCAAACCCACTTCAGATTCAGAGCTACAGAAGTAACTGCTAAGTCAGCCTGGAAAGGAAGTTAACATGACTTAACATTGTCCAACCCACTTAATCCATTTGAGGGACATGGAAATCCTGGCAGCACGTAATGCAAGCAGGAACCACCACTGAATGGGTTGCCTGTTCCTTACAGGGTCTGTTCTACCACACAACAGCAGGTCCAGCTTAGAATCACCAACTAAAGCATGTCTTTAAGGATTTGGGAGAAAAACTACACCGCCTAGAGATAACTTCACAAGCACATGTGAAGAAGGTGTAAATTCCATTTCAGACAAATGATCACGCAGGGTTTTAAATCCATGATGGTAAGGCAACAGTGCCAAGCAAAGCATGTAGTCATCCCAGAGTTTAAGTTACCCAGTAAAATATCAATACATTTTCAGACTTTTATTTTATTTAAGATATTTACTTTTTTTCTTTTTTGTGTGTCAAGTGACCTTTTTTTTTTGTTTCCAATAAAGGTAGGCACTTTCACATTTCATGAAGTTTCAGTCCAGGTTGGAGATCTATTATGAAATAGAGCTTGGCCACTCTTCCTAATTCTACATTACATGGTAGAGTAATAGCCTTTACTCATTTTCTATACCAGCTTTCACCTTTGGCAGTCAAAGACTTGCCAAAGAGCATTGGGTTCAAGACACAACTCTGTATGAGAGTTCATTACAATGCTCAGTTACAGGCACATAAAGAGTGTGACCATTTCATCCAGTTTACTTGTCTGCATAGAAGTAAATGGATGTCACTGAAGGAATCTCACTTACACAAAGTGAGAACATATAAGCTTCATACAGAAGGCCTTTAGGCTGGGTTTGAGCTAGTGTTGAAGTACTGCTCTTCACATTGTTGGACTAATCCATTTTACTAACTTTATCCAGATTTGTCCCATTCTGGCAGTAGGCAGTTTGTAATGAATGATCTAGGCAGGTTCTGCTATGTATTACCCACACCTATCAGCAGAACACTTGCATTTTGTGCTACTTATGTTTCTACTTCCACTCTGCTGTACAATAGCATACTACCCACTGCACCCATTTCCTTCATAAAATTGCATCAATTGTTGAATTTCTTTGGCAAGGGTTTCTTGTTTTAATTCCTTCCAGACACCACTCTCATTCGAGACTAGATTTCATTTTATTTCCCGTTTGTTCACTTCACTTCAAGTGTCTGACTTGCCTTAACTTCACTTTCAAATTGTTAGAATATTCTCATTCTGCTCAATTTCTCATCACCAAGTAAGATCCAGACAGGGCACCCCACGCTCCCCAATCTTTTTCAGTCTTTCTCTTGAACCTCTAGCTATTGCATTTATATGTCAGCCCTAATTTCCCCTGTCACCTTTCATAGCACTCATTACTAAAATCTCACTTTGTGCCGACAACATCCTGCTTTTTCTGAGAGATGCCCCCTTCTGACTTTGTACATACTAAGGCCATGTTCAGGAATAAAATAAATTGATCAAAGTCTACTTTTCTTCTCTTTAATGTGTCCAGTAAACAGTCTCATTCTTCTCTACCCATCCAGTTTTCAAAGCCTGTCATATATCTTGCTAATGCCATCACCCTTTCCTTACTTGATATTACCTCATCAAACTAAAAATGTATTTCATCTCTTGCATTTCTATGCCCTTATCCTTTTGCTCTAAGTTAACCACTCTTAAAATGAAAATTGCTACTAAATTTAATTTTATACCATGTGTATACCATGTTTCCTCTTCCACCCTCTCTCTTATGCTGATTTCTTTTTGAATGGTAAAAATCCTCAATCGAATATTGTATCCTGATATGTGATAGCTTGAACCATGAAATTGCCTTATCAGATTTAGCATTTTACCATTGGACAGTCATGCTTACTGTAGATGTATCTGGTGCTGGTTGAAATCACTTGATATCCTTCAATATTGGCTCCCATTTGAAGCTAAGATGGCATCTTCCAGATCTCTCTCTCTCTCTCACTACTCTGTTTTATTTCTATCAAATTGAAATGGCATTCTCTCAATATTGGGTCCGATATTCTCCTATACACTAGTTATATATATTGCACCTTCAATTTCGTTGTTCCTTTGTAAAAGTGACAATGACAATAAAGATCTATCTATCTATCTATCTATCTATCTATCTATCTATCTATCTATCTATCTATCTATCTATCTATCTATCTATCTATCTATCTATCTATCTATCTATCTTATATGGGGAATGGTGGAGAAACACATTTGCACTCCTTTACTCCCAACTTATATGATTCAGCCTAAGCTATCTGAGGCAATCCAATTTTTTTCCCATTTTGGATGAAGTATGGTATCACCATGTAGCAAACCAAAAATAAGATTTAGGTTCTCAATGTCATTATCCCCCTTTACCTTTTACCTCCAGCTTTGGTCTTTTCCGATGTGTCATGGTGTCTCTCTGTCCTCTACTCTTTCTTCTCATCTTTGCTTTCCTTTATTCAGTCTTTGTGATGTAAAACAAAAATTATTTTTACATTTTATGCAACCATGTGTAAAGCCACTCTTAGCCTATTGTCTTTTCAGATGGTTTTGGAGCTTGACTTTCTCTCCTTTACTGATCTTGAGTAGAATATAATTTTTAACAATATTACTCTAGCATTAAAGAGCCCAAATTACCAAAATATCCAATGTAAATGTTTACACCATTTGTATTCAATCCCCAGCAGAGATTTAGCTATGGGCTTTTAAGATGATCCATTGAAAACCTTCTTTTCTGGGAATGTCTATAGTCTTGGATTTTTGGTGTACTGTCTAAAAATCTTTTTTTTAATATTCTTTCCTACAAAGTCCCTTTGCCACTCCAATTTTTCTCCCCTTGGATTTTCTCCTGTTCTCTCCCTTTCTTTCTTCTTTCCAGCAGAGGTGACTCTCTTGGAATGGTCACTGCTAGATTGGCCCTAGTCTCCTGATGGAAATCCCCCACTATACTCCTTTTGAATATTTTTAGATTATGTTCCTGATGTGATTCTTCCTCAGGACTGTCATTGTCCACATATTGTACGGCTTGGGTGGGGATATAGGTGAAGGGAGTGGGCACTGTGAAGTGGGTTTTTCATTAATTTAAAAATACTCTACTACACTGTTGTCTTTTATTGTTATTAATGACCTTTAACTAATATAAAATTGTTAACAAAGAACTTTATACATAATTAAAAGTTGCTAACATCTTTAATTAAATTCATTCTACACTTATCTCTGTGTCTGTAGTTAAACTGATTCAAATATTGTACCTTAATTTCTCTTACTTCAAGGACAAAAATACAGAGGAAGTTTTTTTTCTTTTTGTATTTCTTTCATGCTTTTCTGAATAAATAAGTTAAGATTGCGTTGTCTTTGGTTGCCCATACTTAGCCATTCTGCTAAATGCTGCCCTAATTCCTTTCCCTGTTTGAATAAATGCTTTAATTTGCATTGTCTCAGCTATTTAATTGAATGTCTCCAGCTAATGTATCATTCCAGCTGTGATTCTAAAAAAAAAAATCATCCTCCTCCTCCTAGGCATAAAAGTGTCTTCAGTGCTAAACACCGCATTTTGGTTATAGCAGGAAGGCTATGCATCTGAGTAGTTAATCTCAGTCAGTTTTGTTTAGAACTTGGTGAGATTGAGGGGAGCTTGGCTGATTTGCCCAGTGCTAATAAAATTCAAAATGTGACCTGGTGAGATGTCTAAAAGTGAAAGTGAACTCTATGGCTGGACTCATTTGAGCCCTGGGTAGTACTGGCTAGTTCAGACAAAATCTTGTGTGGAGCATACAGGATGTGTAAAATATTGACTAGGGCATTGATTGTTCTTTCAGGCTTAATGTGTGACCCTGAGTAAGTCACTTAAATAGGCTGGACTCATATTATAAACAATAAATGTGAAAACAATTCATTCCATTGGGTAAAGGCACCAGGCAAATATTAATAACAAGAATACCGCTTGTAGTGTTTGATATGTGTTGGATAAATATATGATTTTTTTCTCAAATTGAACACCAACAGAACATAAGAGATTGCTCAACATTACACATTTAGATAGATAGATAGATAGATAGATAGATAGATAGATAGATAGATAGATAGATAGATAGATAGATAGATAGATAGATAGATAGATAGATAGATTTAGTTACTGTTCTTAAAAAAAAGTAATAAGCTTTTACTCCATTGGTCCACAGACTTTGTCACTAAACTAGTCTGAAGACACTTTGATGTTTACCTTGCTTACATTGCTAGATCCTTAGCACTTTACAGTAAATATACTGTAAAATGCTGCAGAGAAAGAAATTATACCCGTCATCATCCATTCAGATCCAGTTTAGGGACAAGGGGACTGGTAGCTAGGAAATACTAGGTGAAATCTGGGACCCATGTAAGAGTTATATGAATGAATGAATAATGTAATATGAGGAGATATGTATAGTTAATCTTCAATTATTTTTGTTATGTATATAGGGATATCCATAGACAGAGGACCCAAAAATTCTCAGAATTGGCCAAAAGCACAGCAGTAGAGAGTTTAGATATTAAATATGCCAGTAAGTTTCATTTGTGTACCATGTGGACAATCAGTCCTCCAAGTGTCATCTAGCTGATTTGACAGAATGCATATTTCACCAAACCACCATGGCATATTTTGAAGAGACAATTCCATCTACAACAGCATCACATTTATTTGACATTTACAGACTTGTTCTTAAAGAATTTGTTTCCTGTGAAGAGACTGTGACATATCATTTAAGTGCTGAGGTGTCTATGGGAAAACATCGTGAAGAAAACGTCTGGAGAAGTGTCCCACCCAAAACTGCATTTTGCACCGTGACAGCGCACTTTCACAGACAAAGAGTTTTTGATCAAAAAACAAAGTGGTTGTTGCTTTTCACTCTTCTTATTCACCATATTTCCTTTCAGTTCCCGAAATTAAAATTGAGTCCGAAAGGAAGATTTTCCATCTTGGAAGAGATCCACAAAAAAATGCGGGAGGTTCTAGACATGGTAACAAAAGATGAGTACAGGAAATATCAACAGGAGTGGGTGAAGCACTTGGACAAGGGCACTGCATCTCAACGCGAGTATTTTCAAGGTGACTAAAAGGGAATTGCTGTAAGTTTTCTGTATTTTTTTAATAATTCTGGGAATTTTTGGGTCCCCCTCATATATCAAGAAATTTCTGAGCTAAAGTTTATTATAAAATGGCATACATAACCATTCAGTTACCATTGATGTAAATCATGCTAACCAGGACTATAGGAAACAAGAAGATATCCCAGCAGCACTGTGTTTAATGTTGAAACCACCTTTTTCTATGTGTACCCATTATATAACTGTAAGACTAAAGAAAGCATCACATAAAATGTCTTAAAACTAATGTCTCAAAAGCACTTCCTTCACACTATCCCATAAACCCCTCAAGTCCTTGCATGCCTCCTAAAGCTACCCTCGTATTTTATCCACCCAAAGCTTGAATTTCTGTTGTCAAACACTCTTCTCAACCATGCTGTACAATACAATACATTCAACGTATTTTTGTACTGTATAGCACTCTTCACTGAGTATGTAGTAGGTTAAGTGACATGACATGTGTGAATTAGCCATATATAGCTGTGTTTCTTTATCTTTGTTTTCTTGCAGCCAAACCTTGGCCTTCTTAGTGTCTTCGAGACCCGGTCCATGATGACTGTCAAATTGGTGGAGGTGGGGAAGGTCCTGCAGACAGTAATCCGAAGGGGGAGGTTGCCCTTGGAGAACCACTGCCGACAGTCATCCTGGGTTTCCCCTTGGAGATTGACAGTCAGGACGGAGCAAAATTGATTACTTAATCTAACCATGTCAACCTATTCGAGAGACACTTCGCAAACTGTACGAGAACCTTTCCCATGAATACAATGGTGACTCACATCTCTGTGTGACCCAAAAAAAGGTTGTTAGGAAACTGTGGTCTACAGGAAGGTTAAGGTGGGTGTAATCCCTTACCTGCAAAGTCACACTACCTTTGAAGGATCTAACACTAACCTGCTTTATTGGTAAGTTAAAAAGATTCAGTGCTTTCTGATTTACGCCTGGCTAACTATTAGAATATTAACTGTCATAAAGGATAAATAATTAAAAGGGTCATTGAGTTTCAGAGTGCAGTATGGCAGTACAGTGGTCAGTTCTGTTTCTTCATAGTTATAGAAACATGCTGCATTCAGCTTTTAGCCTGGTCAGTGCCTTTGTGTAGTCTGCATGTTCTCCCTGTGCCAATATGAGTTTTCTTTAGTGAGCTATAAGCTAATTGACAACTCTGAACTGGCCCAGTGAGCGTGAGTGAGCTTGGTTATTTTTTTTTTCTGGAGCAGTGTAACTGTGGCCTTCCATACTGCAATGTTCAAAGGCAAAGTTGACAAAGCGTGTGGTTTCAACTGCAGATGGTGTGAAAAGATTCCTAAAGAAAAAAAAAGTGCTGATGTGCTTTCCTGTCTCAGGGATGGAAAAACAAAGCATTGATTTGAAAGCCACTAATTAAAAATCCATTAGGGTTAAGGATCTTTGCATCTGCAGCACAATCTGCCAACTATGAGGAGCAGAAGAGAGATGATTAACTCTAATAAGCCTGCAAGACAGAGGGCAGATATTCTGCCCTCGGGCAGTTCAGACCTGAGTTTCAAATCTCATGTTAAACTGAGGGTTTGAAATTTCACATTCCACTTTTAAGTGCACCATATTGTGAAAAAAGAAAATGACGCCTTGAGGATGTGTAGCATATAGAGCAGGAAGGTTTCACCCCACTCATTGTTAGCATATGGCATTGTGCTTCATAAGCACACTAGTGAATTCCTAAATACTTTTAAGGAGTTTTAGGTGTATTTCTTGTTCACTTCAGAAAATAAAAGTATCAATGTGATATGAAAAAGTGCTTGTGTAGCATGCTTTACTTGTGAGCTCTACCCTGTTCCCTTATGAGGGATATATGATAATGTGAGTGCTTTGAAAACCTCAGAATGCAAATTGTTAGGTATAAGCATAAGGATATGACAAAGGTCAATGCTCATCTTCACAATGTACTGAATCTTAAAAGCTAAATACAGTATATCATGACCTCTCCCCTTCTCTGCTCATATGAAATGTAGACTAATCAGTTACATGCTAGGTCCCCATGCAGTTACTCAGAATGTTCCATGATGTGACACTCCTAGGCACTCCGCCAGCCATATGAGATGTTTTAGCTTAGAGAAATCAAAAGGTTTGTGTGGGTTGTAGCTGCTGGAAATTAGTAATAATTCTTATTCCAAATTGTCAGGTGATAAAGGCTAATGCTCATCTTCGCACTGTACTGAACTTTAAAAAGACTAAATATATCACATCCTCTTTGTCCCTCCTTTAGTCAGGTGAAACATAGAGTGATCAGTTGCAAACTAAGTCCCTAAGTGACTCAGAATGTTCCCATGATGTGACTCTCTTAGGCTCTCTGTCATCCATAGGAGTCTGAGATGTTCTAGTTTACAGAAATCAAAAGGTTTATGTGGCTTGTATCTGATGGAAACTGTGGACAATTATTAGTAAATAGTCTTTATAACGAACTGTTCTCCATGAAAAATAACACAGCCTTCCATTTTATAATGTCCATGAGGTCTTTTAAGCCAGAACCTATATTGACAGCTTTAGACACAAGGTAAAAAATAACTCTGAATGTGCTTCCAGTCCATCACTAACGAAAGACCCACACAGGGTGAATTTGAAGTCACCAATTAATTGGACATGCATATCTTTAGGATATTTGATGATCGTAGAAATTCTGAAACATAGAGAATGTTCTAAACTGTATAGATTCTGATGTGCCCATATGCACAGCCCTTTATAGAATTTCAGGTTTAAACGTATACAAATATATTTTATGATATACTAGCCAACCCGCGGCATAGCATATGCCGCATAATTATGTATTGATGGGTGAACACTTCCTGAAAGACACAGTTGTCCAAATGGGGTGGGTTTGAGGATACGGCTGTAGGTGAATGAAAAGATGGAACTCTGGAGAGGGCAACATACAATTGTCCGTGACTCAAAACTGGAAGACCCCCGTCGTGCCTCCACCTCCCAGAGCAAGGGACGGGGCTGAACGGTGTTCGGGCGTGGAGGGCGGAACGGGGAGAGAGGGGAAGGACGCCCATTCCGCCCTGGCCCCCCCACCATTCTAGTCTGCTGATTTCTTAGTCATCTCTTAGTCATCATTCAGTACGTTCTGCCTGCTCATTTGCCCGCCCCCAACTCCTCACCTGAGTCGCTTTCGTCTGTGTACAGTCCACATGCACCTGTGAGTCACGTTGACTGTTCATTTTCCAAACACCACCTCAGTTGCTTTCGTCTCTGCTACAGTCCACATGCACCTCTGAGCCACGTTGACTTATCATTGTTCTTTGCGGTTCCAGCTGCTTTTCTATATATAATCCACCAAGTCACCGGATCATGCTAGTAGCGATGGGGGGTGTGTACAAAGGGCAGGGACTTAATCAGTGCAAGCGTATGACCCGCACTTACTGGGAATTCCTCGTTCGTGGGGAACAATTTCAAGCCCCGGTCTCCATCACGAATGGGGTTCAACGGCTTAGCCACGCCTCTCGGCGCCAGGTAGACACACTTTGATCCATTCAAGGGCATCACAGACCTGTTATTACTCAATCTCACATGGCTGAAAGCCACTTGTCCCTCTAAGAAGTTGGACGCCGACCGCTCTTTTGTCGCGTAACTATTTAGCAGGAGGGAGTCTCGTTCGTTATCGGACTTAACCAGACAAATCGCTTCACCAACTAAGAACGGCCATGCACCACCACCCACAGAATCGAGAAAGAGCTATCAATCTGTCCGGGTTGGGTGAGGTTTCCTGTGTTGACTCAAATTAAGCGAAAGGCTCCAGCTTTGCAACCATACTCCCCCTGGAACCCAAAGATTTTGGTTACCCGGTTGGCTGCCTGGTGGGTCACAGGAATAACGCCGCCGGATCACCAGTCGGTATCGTTTATGGTCAGAACTACCACGATATGTGATCGTCTTCGAACCTCTGACTTTCGTTCTTGATTAATGAAAACATTCTTGGCAAATGCTTTCGCTCTTGCTCGAATTGTTGGTGGGCAGGGCTCTGTGAGTTGGTGGGCGTGGCTCAGTCTTGCGTGCGTCTTGCTTGCCATGGACTTAGTGAATTCTTAGAGTTGGTGCGCGTGGCTCTGTGAGTTGTCGTCATATCCCATGGTCTTAGAGTTGGTGGGCGGGGTGCTGGTAACAGTCAGGCGGGCGTGCGGGCAGGCGTTCTTGTCCCATGCTTTTAGAGTTGGTGGGCTTGGCTCTGTGAGTTGTCGTCGTATCCCATGGTGTTAGAGTTGGTGGGCGGGTCTCTGTGAGTTGGCGGGCGTGGCTATGTCGTGCGTATCCCATGGTTGTCTTGCGTGCCCTTGTCGGCTGCTTAGTGAATTATATATATAGATGATTCATCATAGAATTATGAAACATGTTCTTTCTCATTCCACATGATATTAATTCCTAGCTATGCACTTGATGATGCCTACCCATGCACATTACAAAAAATCGTCCAGTCTTCCATTTTCTCAACCTGCCAATCCAGTATACCACTTTAGGGATCCAGAAGCTATCCTGAAAGCATTGGGAGTTTGACAGGAATCAGCTGCAAGCGGGATGTTATCCACAGTTCATCATAGAGCAAATTTCCACATTGTTAAGGACAAATAAAGCTGCCCAATGATTATTATGAAAACAATGCAATAAGAAAAATGATTAAAATAGAAAAAGCCAAGGTCAGGACAAGCAAGGCTGACCAGCCAAACAAATCTGAAAGGGGTATGACTAAAATAAAAAAATTGTAGAAAAGATGTTTTGTCGTGGGAGGGCTACTAGGGTGACCCTATTCCCCTTTATATTCTTTATTATGTACAGCAGACCTTAATGAATGCCTCAAATCCCATTCTCTCACCCCTCTGTCATGGATACTGTAGTTCAGCACTTCCCCCTTCCTGTAACCTCAGGCAATTAGAGAGAATAGGCAGGAGAGAAGTTGCACATTTATTGAATATATTATAGACAGTGCCATAAAGCAGAAACAAAATAATGTGCCATTCAACTTAGCATTGCTAGATGTTTAATCTTTTCCAGGCATCCCATTTCTTGTGTTACTTGAAGTGTCAGCCATAAGTCAGAGCATTCTTGCTTTGGCTTTTGCTCCCTTCTGTTGAACCGTTCTGATCAGCTTTTTACTAACCTGATAAAGCTAACTTAGGCATTATGTGGTCATCTTACCTCTAAGACAATTTTGCCTCTGTCTCCAAAAATGCTTTTAGAACTCAAATGCTTCTGGCATTAGAGTCAAGAGGCTATAGCATGGCATACTTGTGTAACTAGGAACAGGGGATGTAAGAAATGCACTTGGGCTCATCGTCCAAAGTTCATAAATATCTAAAATCAGCTGCTTTAGCTGAAGCCTCTGACATCATAAATGGGAGCTTGTGAAATCAAATGTGCATTATAGATAGCAGCAAAACATGCAAAGCCAAACAATACCTTAGATTTAAAAAGCGGCAAATCTTTTACATTTTTTACTTAAAATAATTATCAGGTAATTCTTAAACAAACACCAAATCATTTGTGGACGATGTACATATGACAACAACAACACATATTTATATAGCACATTTTCATACAAAAGATGTACTGTAGCTGAAAGAGCTTCACAAGATGTCAAAGAGGTAGTTACATGCCAAGAAATATAGCATACAAAAATAAACAATGCATACTTACATAAGATACTGTAAATATACAGTATAATTAAGTGAAATAAAGTCCTTAAATGTAGAATTGATTTTTTTAAGTCTCTAAATGATGTACGATGATAAGATCAGGTGGCCATGAACAGAAAAAAAAACCTAAAAAAAACCCAGTTAAGCTGGGAAAAAATAAAACAAAAGCTGTCCCAATTGGGCATTCTATATTAGAACATTAGAACAATCTAGACAAGAACAGCCCAACAAAGCTCGCCAGTTCTATCTACTTAATTCTTCTATAAAAACATCAAGTCAAGTTTTGAAAGTCTCCAAAGTCTTACTGTCTACCACGCTACTTCGTAGCTTATTCGAAGTGTCTATGGTTCACTAATGTTTGTGCAAAATTTATCCTTAGCAAGTTTCCAACTGCATCCTCAGGTTCTTGATGGACTCATTTTAAAATAACAGTCTCATTCCACTGTACTAATGTATTTAACATTAATGTTCTTAAGTAGTTCTTTATCGTTTTTTATTGTTTTTTTAAGGCTTTGTATTAGAGGATTCAATGCAGTGGGTCTCGTGGCATGTTGGGGTATCTGCTTTCATTCAAAAATCATAGGTGGCTACACAGGTCTTCAATCAGGTGGTTTAGCACAGAACACCATCATAGAAGCAGCTGAAAAAGAAAACAGAAAAAAGTAAGAATTAATAAAGATTGCTGGTTCATATAAGAGTTTGATAATTCTATGTATATGTAGTTTATTCCCCTCCTTTAACCGTCACCTTATCGTGGTGGAGGGGTTTGCGTGTCCCAATGATCCTAGGAGCTCTGTTGTCCGGGGCTTTATGCCCCTGGTAGGGCCACCCAAGGCAAACTGGTCCTAGGTGAGGGATGAGACAAAGAGCGGTTAAACAAACCTCCTATGAAGAAAAACCATTTTGGACGGCGTTTTCCCTTGCCCGGACGCGGGTCACCGGGGCCCCACTCTGGAGCCAGGCCTGGAGGTGGGGCTCGATGGCGAGCGCCTGGTGGCCGGGCCTGCACCCATGGGGCTCGGCCGGGCACAGCCCGAAGAGGCAACGTGGGTCCCCCTTCCCATGGGCTCACCACCTATGGGAGGGGCCAAGGAGGTTGGGTGCAGTGTGAGTTGGGTGGTGGCCGAAGGCGGGGACCTTGGCGGTCCGATCCTCGGCTACAGAAACTGGCTCTTGGGACGTGGAATGTCACCTCTCTGAAGGGGAAGGAGCCTGAGCTAGTGCGCGAAGTTGAGAGGTTCCGGCTAGATATAGTCGGGCTCACCTCGACGCACAGCTTGGACTCTAGAACCAATCTCCTTGAGAGGGGCTGGACTCTCTACCACTCTGGAGTTGCCCCCGGTGAGAGGCGCCGAGCAGGTGTGGGTATACTTATTGCCCCCCAACTTGGAGCCTGTACATTGGGGTTTACCCCGGTGGACGAGAGGGTAGCCTCCCTTCGCCTTCGGGTGGGGGGACGGGTCCTAACTGTTGTTTGTGCGTATGCACCGAACAGCAGTTCGGAGTACCCACCCTTTTTGGAGTCCCTGGAGGGGGTGCTAGAGGGCATACCTTCTGGGGACTCCCTCGTTCTGCTGGGAGACTTCAATGCTCACGTGGGCAATGACAGTGAGACCTGGAAGGGCGTGATTGGGAGGAATGGCCCCCCTGATCTGAACCCGAGCGGTGTTTTGTTATTGGACTTCTGTGCTCGTCACGGATTGTCCATAACGAACACCATGTTCAAGCATAGGGGTGTTCATATGTGCACTTGGCACCAGGACACCCTAGGCCTCAGTTCGATGATCGACTTTGTGGTCGTGTCGTCGGACTTGCGGCCACATGTCTTGGACACTCGGGTGAAGAGAGGGGCGGAGCTGTCAACTGATCACCACCTGGTGGTGAGTTGGCTTCGATGGTGGGGGAGGATGCCGGTCAGGCGTGGTAGGCCCAAACGTGTTGTGAGGGTCTGCTGGGAACGTCTGGCAGAGCCCCCTGTCAGAAGTAGCTTCAACTCCCACCTCCGGCAGAACTTCGACCACATCCCGAGGGAGGTGGGGGACATTGAGTCCGAATGGGCCATGTTCCGTGCCTCTATTGTTGAGGCAGCTGACCGGAGCTGTGGCCGTAAGGTGGTCGGTGCCTGTCGTGGCGGCAATCCCCGAACCCGCTGGTGGACACCGGCGGTGAAGGATGCCGTCAAGCTGAAGAAGGAGTCCTACGGGACCCTTTTGTCCTGTGGGACCCCGGAGGCAGCTGATAGGTACCGGCAGGCCAAGCGGAATGCGGCTTTGGTGGTTGCTGAGGCAAAAACTCGGGCGTGGGAGGAGTTTGGGGAGGCCATGGAGAATGACTTTCGGACGGCTTCGAGGAGATTCTGGTCCACCATCCGGCGTCTCAGGAAGGGGAAGCAGTGCAGTGTCAACACTGTATATGGTGGGGATGGTGCGCTGCTGACCTCGACTCGGGACGTTGTGGGTCGGTGGGGGGAATACTTCGAAGACCTCCTCAATCCCATTAACATGCCTTCCAATGAGGAAGCAGAGCCTGGGGACTCAGAGGTGGGCTCCCCCATCTCTGGGACTGAGGTCACCGAGGTGGTCAAAAAACTCCTTGGTGGCAGGGCCCCGGGGGTGGATGAGATACGCCCGGAGTTCCTCAAGGCTCTGGATGTTGTAGGACTGTCTTGGCTGAGACGCCTCTGCAACATCGCATGGACATCAGGGACAGTGCCTCTGGATTGGCAGACCGGGGTGGTGGTCCCCCTCTTTAAGAAGGGGGATCGGAGGGTGTGTTCCAACTACAGAGGGATCACACTCCTCAGCCTCCCTGGAAAAGTCTATTCAGGGGTCCTGGAGAGGAGGGTCCGTCGGATAGTCGAGCCTCGGATTCAGGAGGAACAGTGTGGTTTTCGTCCTGGTCGCGGAACAGTGGACCAGCTCTATACCCTTAGCAGGGTCCTGGAGGGTGCATGGGAGTTTACCCAACCAGTCTACATGTGTTTTGTGGACTTAGAAAAGGCATTCGACCGTGTCCCTCGGGGAATCCTGTGGGGGGTACTCCGAGAGTATGGGGTACCGGCCCCCCCGATAAGGGCTGTTCAGTCCCTGTACGATCAGTGCCAGAGCTTGGTCCGCATTGCCGGCAGTAAGTCGAACCCATTTCCAGTGAGAGTTGGACTCCGTCAGGGCTGCCCTTTGTCACCGATTCTGTTCATAACTTTTATGGACAGAATTTCTAGGCGCAGCCAGGGTGTTGAGGGGGTCCGGTTTGGTGGGCTCAGGATTGGGTCACTGCTTTTTGCAGATGATGTTGTCCTGTTTGCTTCATCAGGCTGTGATCTTCAGCTCTCTCTGGATCGGTTCGCAGCCGAGTGTGAAGCGGCTGGGATGAGAATCAGCACCACCAAATCCGAGACCATGGTCCTCAACCGGAAAAGGGTGGAGTGCCCTCTCAGGGTTGGTAGCGAGATCCTGCCCCAAGTGGAGGAGTTCAAGTATCTCGGGGTCTTGTTCACGAGTGAGGGAAGAATGGAGCGTGAGATCGACAGGCGGATCGGTGCGGCATCCGCAGTAATGCGGGCATTGCATCGGTCTGTCGTGGTGAAAAAGGAGCTGAGCCGCAAGGCGAAGCTCTCAATTTACCAGTCGATCTATGTTCCTACCCTCACCTATGGTCATGAGCTATGGGTAGTGACCGAAAGAACGAGATCGCGAATACAAGCGGCTGAAATGAGTTTCCTCCGCAGGGTGTCTGGGCTTTCCCTTAAAGATAGGGTGAGAAGCTCAGTCATCCGGGAGGGGCTCAGAGTAGAGCCGCTGCTCCTCCGCATCGAGAGGAGTCAGATGAGGTGGCTCGGGCATCTGATCAGGATGCCTCCTGGACGCCTCCCTGATGAGGTGTTCCGGGCACGTCCAACCGGGAGGAGGCCCCGGGGAAGACCCAGGACACGCTGGAGGGACTATGTCTCTCAACTGGCCTGGGAACGCCTTGGGATTCTCCCGGAAGAGCTAGAAGAAGTGGCCGGGGAGAGGGAAGTCTGGGCAACTCTGCTCAAGCTGCTGCCCCCGCGACCCGACCTCGGATAAGCGGGAGACAATGGATGGATGGATGGATGTAGTTTATTAAGGGTAGATCTACAATGTAGCTATGTGGTATAGTGGGTCCACGGCTCAGAAGAAAAACCCAGTTTTTAAATAGATAATTGCTGCACTTGCGGCTTATAGAGGGGGCATAGTAGTGTGTCCAGAGCGGTTCTCGGACGCTTATGTGCACAGGTGAGGAATCATCCACATCTATAATTGAAGCTGTGAACTGCTAATCGCCACACCTGAGCCACGTCCCAATTATATATAGTAGGAGGGCGAGTACGGAGGGGGATAATAAAAAACTGAAAGGGGAAAATGAACGTAGATTAAGGGAGAAGAAGGCAGCAGAAAGCTGGTGTGTGCATGCATGAGCGAGCGAGCGAGTGGGTGAAGGCAGGTTCGCTAGAGAGAGCAGGCAGCTGGAAGGAGAGCTCCTCTCGAGTGTTAGGCAGACACTCGGGGTCAGCTAGAAGTGGTTGTTCCTGCTGAGAACTTTGGAGGAGCAGGAGTGACTGGAAGGTGGTTGGCTCATCGCAAAAGTTAGCGGGAGTCAGGAGGCTTGGGAGGTGGCAACCCCAGTGTGAGCGTCCTGGTCGCTGAGGAACACAAGTCATAGTCTGGAGAGTCCTACGGAGCCAGGGACCACAGGGCTACAGACTAGAAGGAGAAGGTCAGCTGTAGGAAGGGCGACTCCCCTGGTACATAGCCTGGATGGGAGAAGCAGGGGAACCGCCAGTTGGAAAAAGCACCATATTCATTTTTAAAGAAAGGACTGCTTCCAGCCGTAGTATTTTAACTTTGTTTTTATGGATTTATTCATTGGATTTTAACCTCCACCTTTTCACTGGTTTTTAATGAATTATTTATTTATTGATTTTTAGAAGCACTGCACTATTTATTTTGAACACTGTTTTTTGGTTTTGCTGTTGTTAAATAAAAGCACCCCTGTGACCCTGTGTTCGGATTCAGCGGGTTGGAAAATGGATGGATGGATGGATGGATAAATGAAAGCACTTTTGCACCTTTTTGCACCATCCCCTTGCTTCATTGTGATATCTTCACTGTCCAGCTCATGTGGTGACATTACCAACGGTGTCGGGTTCAAGAGCTCCCAAAAGGAAGATGGGAGCGTAGAGTTAGACCCCACATCTTTACAAACTATGAAAAAGACAAAATTAAAAAATGACATGTAGGAGTTTTTTTCAAAATGATCCACAGTATTAACCTCTCAAATTGATAAGGTACTTCAGATTTTTGGTGTATAACAGCAAAATGACGCCTCACCACTTCTTTTATGCTTGGCTTGTAGAATAATAAGCAGTCTGTTATTACAAGATCTAAGGTTACAACTTGGAATGTATGGGGGCAGGCACTACAAAATATAGGAAGGAACAAGATTATTTAAGCCTTTATGTTAAATCTGTAGTATTTTAAAGATAATTCTAAAAGACATGGGAAAACAATGTGACAATGCAAAAACTTGTGAGATGTGCTTTAATTTCCTGTCTGTGGCTAAGATTCTTGCTGCTGCATTCAGGCCTAACTGCAACCGATTGATGCCTTCCTTAGATAGAGCTGAGTGCATTACGGTAATCTAGCCGACTAAAGATAAAAGTGTGAATTAATTTCTCAGCATTTTGCAATGTTCGGAGAGGTCTAACTTTTGCAGTGTTCTTTAGTTGGAAAAATGCATTCTTAGTAATATGGCTAATATTCGATTTAAAGTTTAGGTCAGAGTCCATGATTACACCTAAATTCTTTACTTCTGCTTTGACTTTTAATGCTAAGGTATCACGTTTATAACTAATACTCTCATCATTTCCATTTTTACTAATGACTAAGATTTCAGTTTTTTTCCTTATTTAGCTTGATGAAAATACTACTCATACATACAGAAATACAAGACAGACATTTGGACAGAGAGCCCAGAGCAAAGGGGTCATCAGGTGCATAAATAAGTAAAGCTGTGTATCATCTGCATAGCTGTATTTGTTCTCTTTGTTTTATTATCTTCTAAAGCTAGCAAACAGATTGAAAAGTAACGTAAAGTAAAATGAGCAATTGCTTTAACATAAAAATAATAAAGCATGTTTGTAAAGATCCACTTTTTAGATAGATAGATAGATAGATAGATAGATAGATAGATAGATAGATAGATAGATAGATAGATAGATAGATAGATAGATAGATAGATAGATAGATAGATAGATAGATAGATAGATAGATAGATACTTTATTAATCCCAAGGGGAAATTCACATACTCCAGCAGCAGCATACTAATAAAGAACAATATTAGATTAAAGAGTGATAACAATGCAGGTATACAGACAGACAATAACTTTGAATAATGTTAATGTTTACCCCCCAGGTGGAACTGAAGAGTCACATAGTGTGGGGGAGGAATGATCTCCTCAGTCTGTCAGTGGAGCAGGACGGTGACAGCAGTTTGTCGCTGAAGCTGCTCCTCTGTCTTGAGATGATACTGTTTAGTGGATGCAGTGGATTCTCCATTATTGACAGGAGCCTGCTCAGTGCCCGTCGCTCTGCCACGGATGTCAAACTTTCTAGCTCCGTGCCTACAATAGAGCCTGCCTTCTCACCAGTTTGTCCAGGCGTGAGGTGTCCCACTTCTTTATGCTGCCTCCCCAGCACACCACCACGTAGAAGAGGGCGTTCACCACAACCGTCTGATAGAACATCTGCAGCATCTTATTGCAGATATTGAAGGACGCCAGCCTTCTAAGGAAGTATAGTCGGCTCTGTCCTTTCTTACACAGAGCATCAGTATTGGCAGTCCAGTCCAATTTATCATCCAGCTGCACTCCCAGGTATTTATAGGTCTGCACCCTCTGCACACAGTCACCTCTGATGATCATGGGGTCCATGAGAGGCCTGGGCCTCCTAAAATCCACCACCAGCTCCTTGGTTTTGCTGGTGTTCAGGTGTAGGTGGTTTGAGTCGCACCATTTAACAAAGTCCTTGATTAGGTCCCTATACTCCTCCTCCTGCCCACTCCTGATGATAATTTTAAACATTATGAGTAAAGTTCTGGTTATTTCTCTAACAAGACAGATTGTAACCAGAACACAAATCTGACTGCTAGGGCCTACTTGTTTGAAATCTAACTATCAGTAACAGTAATAACGTGTTTTAAATCCACCAAGGGATAAGGCACTATGTAATCAGCACCATACCACTTCCTATGATATTAACAGTGTGA